>NC_092454.1:21530227-21844498 GCF_036169615.1 Heliangelus exortis | reverse complement strand
TGTCACTGTTCAGACTGCTGCTAGCATGCATCTGTCTGAGGCAGTCTTCTCAGCCTAAAGCTCCAAATTTCTGCACATGAGAAGGTCAGATATGTTTAAATGGGACACCACTGCTATTATCCAACTTCCCAAACATTACTAACTTTTGATGTGGAAGGAGATCAAAAACCACGTTCTTCACACCACTTGAGCAACCCTAACAGACTTCTGGGCACCTATTACTAAATTCTTACTTGGACATGAATAACCCTCCGGTCTGGATGTCAACAGATCAGCAGGCATTGCCTTCAGCTCATAAGCAGGCTGCTTATTTCACCTGTAAAGAGGATTAGATGTCTTCAGCACATCAAGGAAACAAGGATGAGAAGACACAATCTTTAAAATTTCCCCAAATAGCCACATTTTTTTAATGTCACAGTTAAGTTACTACCTCATCATCATATGACTTGCCTCCACTGCCACGACATCCAAAACTTCAGTATATGCTGACAGGCCCCCAGAAAATCATTCCACAACCTGAAACATCATCTACCCTTCAAACACACTAAAAATAGATTGCTCACCCCCTTGAGGTCTCAGCAGCACATCTGATATTACAGTACAGTATTAACAAACCTATGTAGACACAAATTCTTAAAATACTTATCTTCAGAGATAAGACCGGAATACCAGCAGGCAAGTTGTATTTCTGTACCCCACTGAAGTAACATGGGCAAATCAGTGGAAGCTCTGAAGGACCATGGAGGGCAATGAGCATTTCATGTTCGTTTTGCAAGAGCAAACTGCATGCAACCTCTGGTCAACCTGTCTGTCATCCCACCAAGCAACTTCTGACTCAAGCCTTTAGGTCTGAAAGACATTTTCGGAGCACAACCTCAGCAGTTTTTATGTAGTTCCTTGGGAGAACACCATGCTGAACATCCTGTATTCCTTCCCTGCTCCACAGTGGAAGAAGAGCAGCACATTTGTAGAGGGCGTGGAATGGAAAATTCACTGTAGTATGTTATCACCTCCATAATCCAATAATTTAAAAATAATTCAGGTTTGATAATTTATTCATGCAGCTGTGAGACTCAAAATTACTGACTTATTCTTTCAGCAGCTCCAGTGAGTAATACAATTATGCCCTTGGAGCCAGGGGTTTTAGAAGGTCTCACACATGCAGAGATAATGTGGCAGGAGAAATCTGCATGCCCTTGAGAGACAAGTTTCTTCTCAACCTACCAGGCTGGAAACACACCAGAAGCCAGAACCCCTGAGAGATTAAATACATGAATCCTGCGAGCACTGAGCTGAGAGCCATTGATTGTATATACGGATTCACAACATGGCCTTCAGTCATACTTACCTCTGGAAGATGTGATAAAGTCCTCCTTTCCCCAGGTCCTGGTGCTATCGCACACTGGGCTGGTTTACACCATATGCTTGGTCAGAGACAAGAGAACTTGACCTCTATACGACCTGACATAACTGAAAGCTGATATGCTTTCTTCCCACTGCCCTCCCCAACAAAGATAAAAGGTCATTTAGACCAAAAGGAACCTGTCTACACTGACTTCAAGCTACATGAATTAAACTTCTGGGATGCACTCTAGGCCAGGAACCCAAACTTTCTTGTAGGGGTGAAAGCCACAGCCATATGATAGGGCAGGACGAATTCAGCAGTCAAGGAACTAATTATCCAGACTGAGAGCTGTCTGGCTGCTCTCAGTTTACCATCAGCCATGTTAATATTTTTGCACATCAGGTCATTTAGCTGAGTATGACGGCTGAAAGTTCTATACCCTACAGCCAGAGACACCCAGATGTAGACAAGGAAGGGAAAAACTAAAGAGTAAGATCAGTGCTTCCAATCAAATAAGGAGAGGAATCATTCCAAATTTGTTCATATTGACGTTTATTTATTTTACTGAGAGTACCACTTGTCACAAAACACAGAAGAAAACAGGATGACTCCTATGGCACTGCCTTCCAGATTTTGCTCCGTTACCAACTACTTTACATATAGTCTTCTTCCGTACTCACCACAAACACCAACACACCTGAGAACAAATGATCAGTCGGAATGACAGTACTGACATTGAAACAAATGGCAGGCAACTCTAGTTCCCATCTCCCAAGTGTTAGCAAGCAACAGAGCAGGTCTACTCACACACCAGTCTCACACACCAGAATCACTGCAAAATATCTTTTCTTACACATATATATTTTTGTTTTAACATACACAGCAACGGAATCCAGCTCCAAGGTCTTAATTTTCAAAAGCCCTGTTAAATCCTGATTATGCCTATTTCACTGAGTAGAAGTTGATGGAGTAGATGGTTGAAGGAATTTAAAAAGAAGAGCAAAATTTCAAGGGCACTAATTCTCCGGCCTTCTAAGAGTTTGGTCAGAAAGGCTTAGAAGGCATTATAAAGATTCACATGTCCAAAAATCTAGCTGAGTCTGACTGGAACTGAAATCCAAGTCTGAGTTAAATAAATAAACATTCAGGGATCTCTCTAAGTGTTTTCCAGCAGCAGTCTGCTCAACTGGAGATTAACAATTATGCTTGATTGACTGCATCCACCTCAAGACCAGCACTCCTCCCAAACTATTTGAGCTGATACTGGGATATCCACTCTTGTTTTAAAATAGAAAACAGACCAAAAAAAAAAAATAGGGAAGGGAAGGAAAAAGAAAAGTAAGACAAAAAAGGGAAAAGGTTGTTAGACAACCACGACATAAGCCACTTCCACCAATTCCTCTAGAAGTTCTGACCTAGGAACTATCTGAGCTGTCAATTTAAGATCAGCAAGAGGAAGGCAGAAAAGAAATTAAAAGACACTTCAGAAAGCTAAATTCTGGCATTTGGACCACAGCAACGCCTTTATTTATGATCCTTTTCCCAGCTAGACACTAAATTAAAGTCTTCAGCAAGTCAAAATTATTAGAAGGTAAAGGCACCACCCAGCATGTCACACATTTATGCTAGACCAAAACATAATTCAACATATGTAGTCTCCCATTAGCTTCTCTGTTTGGTAAATAAAAAGAAAACTCACAACTTGTGCTGCTGGACCACAGGTTCTGTGTATCTCATTCCCCCATTCTGCTCTTTCTTTTCCAGCAATGAGAGGTCTAGCAACAATTCTTTGGAGAAATGTGTTTGCCTGGGCCCTGTGATAAGTAGCTATTGTGTTTTGAAACCATTTGCATGACAACAGTCCAATCCAGTATGACCCATCGTCTCACCAAAAGGAATATCCTGTGATGCCTTCTTTCCACAACCACCAATACCACCCTGAAGCAGCACTATTGGAACCTTAAGAGCTGCAAGCTGGAAGGAAGAGTTTTCTCATTCAGGCAGTGCAAAGAAGCCCCTATTGTCCTACAAGGCCACGGAAATAGTGACCACATGTACATCAGAAGATTCCATTTTTAGCATCTTTCAAAACAAAGTCTTCTCTTTCACAGTATCACGAGCACACTGAATCCTCAGTCTTCCTATAGCATTCCCTGCAATGTCTGCTTTGTTTTGTCTTGAAAAATCATTCTCCTGCCTCTCTACCCCACGCAATTGCTCTATTAGCAGCAAGTTTCCACTACACATAATTATGGCATGCCTTAGCCTACTTTTCTGTTTGCTGAATAGCTCTGCCTATTCTCTACTTGTGCTGATGCTACCATTTACTTTTCCTGACACTCTAATCCTTGTATCCTTTGAAGGCCTGACTTCCTACACCATGGCAGTAGCTGGGTTTCTCAGGCCCCTTTCAAGAGCTTTTTAATACCAACAGTAATGCCATCACTGAACATCCCACTTCCTAATCTTCAAGTCAGAATAGAACCTGTACCTGCAACAAATATTGCAAATACACCATCCAGTATATTTGCTGACCACCCATTAGCTAAATAATAGAATCGTAGAAATTGCTAACAAGTTATTAATTGCATATTCCTGATACTGAAATAGAAACAGTACACTGAGCAAGCAACTACCTTCTCCCAAAGGCAGAAGGTAACTCAAATTTTCTGCATAATCCCAGTTAAACTGTTGTATCAAAGTGACACATTTCAACAACTGAATTCTTAACTACTTTTAAACTAACAGGAGTAAATAAAGTGGTTTTTTTCAGAATTATTTGTCCTCAACACACTGGCCTTGCAATGATTGTTGCCCTGATAAGCTCTCAGTAAGTCCTTCCTAATCACTCACGACATTGATGCTGCGCTCTTTATGCTGACATTATTAAACATGTATTCTTAAAGTGTATTTGATTCCCCTCAAGAAGAGTGACTGCATTGCCTGAGATGTCTAGTTTTCACCTTCTTTAAATTATCAAATAAGCATAAATGGATTGTTTTTCTTGAGGGATCTTACCATCTTCTCTGAAAAAGCTCTGCTAGCAAAATCCAGAAACCTATTGTATTCCCTAGACAGCAGCAGTGGAGGTCCACAGCTACATTGTAATAACTAGCCAAAAGCAAAGAGGCCTTTAGATCAAGGGGAAACAGAGGGCATACCACCGTTTCTGAAACTGAAGTTCTGATAGCCAGTGTGTCTCAAAAGACTAAAGCCATCAAAACCAATGGTGAGGGAAGGCTCTTTCAAACACTGTTTTAAGTTCCTTCAAGTAGTGCTTAAGCAAGGATATTTTGAGTTTCTGCAATAGCACATACTGCCTCAAGCTGAATAAAGCAACTATACCAAGATCTTCAACTCCTGAAGAGCTGAACAGAAAAGAATCTGAAAATGTATTTACAAAAACGACACCAGAAATAAAGATTCCCTTTTTTCCAACTCATACCCTCTCTTTCAAACCCCTCTAGACTTGTGTTTATACTACAACATCTGGCAGTTTCATAAAACTTGAGAGATGAGGGGCAGACTTCAAATATTTGGTATTGTTTTTAAAGGTAAAAGGACAAAACCAAAAACAATATCACATGACTTTTTATTTACCTGTGTGCTCAGCTTTCCAAACACAAGCTGAAAGCAGAAGAACAATTCCAAACACTTCAGAACACAAATGAAGACTGCATTCTGTTAAAGCTAGTTCTGTCTTTTGGAAACTTCTACTAAATCCCTTTCACTACAACCAACAAGATAACTATCATTAAGTTGAGCTATCTCCCTTCCTCCCTTTTCTTCTTTCAGCAATGACATACAAACCATGCTATTTTAACTTCTTTCCTGTTCTCCCAGTTCTTCTGGAACATTTTATTTTCAACAGTCAATTCATCTGGAGAAGTGCCATGCTGAAGTTCAACCTTTTACAATGTTAACTGTGTCTTTGCCAGCAGCTGAAGACATGCATCACACCACCTTCTCCAGCACCCCTTGATTAAACAATATCCTCTCTCTGAGAGGATAGCAGATGTTGAAGCAGCCTTCATTCTCATCTTTTTACTTTCAAAATTATTCTCACTCTCTGTGATGAGTATGATGGCCTTTCTCATTCCCTCATCAATTAACATTTTGCAGACTTCGTGCTCACCTCCTATAGATCCATATTGCATTTTGACAGTACACAGAAGATTTCTATTAAACAAAGACTTTCCAGAAGACTGCTCCATTATTTAGTACTCTAGAAGAAAGTAACCAAGCATTTAGTCTGATGAAGCTCAACATTTTTACTGAGGCCACCAATTCAAAGCTCATGCTCGATCAAAATCTTCATCAAGTATGCATTGCAAGTTAAGCAAATCATACAGTTCTGGCACTAGAAGCAGACAATTTTCATCCAGAAGTTCATTAAATACGTTTCTGAATTTAAAAATAGGGGAGTATCTGTGAAGAGCATTTACATTATTTTTCTACTACTGTGGATTGAAGCAATAACAAAGGATAAGAAAACAAAAGCCACAAAGGCTTTGCAGATCTTTCCTGATCTGTCAAAACAGGATCTCCTTCCTCTACCAGCATACCTCTTCAATTACTCTTTTTAGTATTTCACCAGGGTTTCTGCATCCTATAGGCTTTGTCTCAAATTTGTTAGTGATAGCTTCATAAGAGGACAATGCTAGTTAATGATACTACATAGGTGTTCACCAGTTTCACAATATTAAGTTCTTTTGCAGCAGCTTCTTCTTCAGCTCAGTTTAAGAAATGATCCACAATACCATGAAGAGAAAGTGTTACAACAAACTGGAGCAAACTCAGTTTATACTGTAACTCTACACATGCTTTTGGAATAACAGGAAAACTCATAGGAAAAACTCATTTACACTTGTTTCTGGATTTCCAAATGTAAAGAGACATCTTTGAGCTTTTCTGAAGTACCCTTCCTCAAGCTCTAAGTTAAGACTATTATAGGACTTCAAGTCATCCCATTTCCTTTTTAAGGCTAAAATTAAACTTGCCCATTCTTTGAGGCCAAGAGTAACATCTGCCAGATGTCCAGACATCTATGTAGAACACAGTTCTTCTCCAGTACTTATATACTTATCAGCTCTCTTTGAATCACTTACATCTCCATAAAAGTCAATCCTCCTGTAATTCAAAATTCAAAATACTTAAGAATTTGCAATAACCTTCTCTGAATTCAAATTATCACCTATTTTTTCCATTTGGAGTTGTTTTACTTTTCCAGCATCCAATTATGCATCCATATTCTTCAGTTTGAATGCTCACAGGATTCTTTAAATTTTCCTCTTGTAACAAAGTAATATTTTAAAATTATGGAAAGAAATTCTAAACGTGACATTTTAAATTTCTCAACAATGTAATCCATTATGAACCCAGTAAAAATGTATAAGGAAATTAAATAATTGTTTAATTTTTTTAAATCAGTGGTCCATTGCTTACATCTAATGGCTTGAGAAAAAAAAGCAATTAAGAAAAGGAAGTTTAGATACTGAAGAATAAACTACCAATATAGTTTCTGTTATAGCTTACACCATGAAAAATTCTGTGTGCCCACATATCAAATGCAATTGAAAGCTATTGTCCAAATGAAGATATTTGTGCCTGACTACAAGAAACATTCCAGTCTCCACTACTGAATGAATTCACATTATCTTTACAGAGCTACTTTGAAGGTCACTGTTTGGGATTTGGGTTTGGATTTCTTTTTAATAGGACTTGTTTTTAAAGACAGAAGAAGTTTCTCATCTAATATTTTAACAGCAAGGTGAACTTCAGTCTGTCTGGGCAATCTGGGCAGAACTACAGCAAGAATATCATTAACAAAAATATCACTCTCTGAGGGGATTTCAGTCTCCTAGTGAAGACACCTCTCATAGAAATAACGTGACTCTCACTCCAACTCAAACTAGTGCAATTTGTTTTCTTAGGGTGCCTGTCACCACAGGAGGGTGGTAGGATGGCCTCCCATAAAGATCCTCTGCTTAAATGTTAAGCAGCTTCTTGGATTGCACATGCCACATTCAGAAGCAATGTATCTGTAGGGCACATTTCAGTGTAAGCACTAAGTTGATTTCTCAAGAAGAGAAGATTCACAATTCTTAAGTATGAAATACAAGAAAATACCTAAGAGTCTGCATACAGTCTTCTTATACAGAGGATGGATATTTGGGATCTGACCCAAACAGGCAAAGTCAGTGGGGATTTTTTCAGTTTCTTTAGTAGCTGCTGATTTGGACCAATGCAGCGATGAAAGTGCATCAAAGAATATCACCTCAGGGGGGGGAAAAAAAAAAAGTTAACCTCAACCTGTACTTCGTCAAATCTAAGACTAGACATACTGAAATGGTACATTCCATGGCCCACTTCAGAGAGATGGAGACAACCACAGCATCTCAGTAATCTGGGTGATGTATCAGCGACCAGAACTTAAGAAACGCAGTCAATAAAGCAAAATCCTTCCCAAGAATTATACTAAACCATAGCAAAAAATAAAACAAGGACATTGATACTAACTTTGCAACAGCTCTATCCCAAGCTCATCACTAGTCACTGCAATCCTCAAATCTCTTTTTTTTTTTTTTTTTTTTCGCACATCTGGGAGCATGTTCTGTTTGAGACTCACTGGTCCCCTACCCTGTCACACCTCCCATATGTAACCCCATTCTGTCTTAAAACTCTGCAGAGTAACATGTGTATGAACATTACTGGTATGCTTCTACTCTCTTCAGGCTCAGTAGCACTGCACTCGGGTGTCTCCAGGATGTATTTTTAGCATGTAGTTTGAATTTTTGAGGAACTGCATCTACTGTGCAACTGATGTGGAAATGAGGTTGGTGGGAAAGTGAGGCCTAGTTTGACTCTACACAAAATTATTTAGGATTAAAAGGTGAGTTTAAAAAATTACACCAAGTCCTGTTCAACAGCTATCTCACTTTAAAGATCTTAGGTTTCCATAATGACATTAAAAACATAACAAGAACATTGCCATAATTTTCAGGAAAAATAATTTAAGACACCAAATGGCAGCTGTGGAAACAGTTTTGTTTTTTCCAAGAGAATAATATACATTATGATGCTCTGAGGAATCTACTAAAAGCTTGCCAGTATCATTTTAATGCAACCTACTGAGTGGGGACAAATATTCCATCTTAATTTAAAACACATCCAAAGAAGGAATGCTCTTGACAATCAGATGTTAAAAATCCCAAAAATCAGGCATCACGATCATCACCTAGAAAAAAAACGACATTTCATGATGTTCTCTGGAAGAACCAAGGCAGCTTCAAGCTCCGTGCACTTACCTCCAAATGGTTTCCAAAATCTATAAACATATGCACATATAAACTTTTCTTTGGCCAACTGATCAACTTCCTAAAATCTGTGGTCTTTAACCGAAGAAAAATATCTAGAGGTGACCTCTGCATGAAAGCACAAATGCAAAAAAGCCTGAGGATGTGTTTCTGCGTGTGAAGGAGAATCTGAGCAATTTCCTCCAATCCTCATTTCCTGATTGCATGAAGTCCGAGAGAAGACCCATCACAATGTTGTACATTGAAAAAAATGAAGGAACCTTAGGGGGAAAAATCGTAAGTAAGCCAGCTACTGCCAGTAAAGCTTCAAAACATGGAGAGACATCCACGATGTTAGGAGCACTTCCCATCTCAGCTTTGTCTACTCTCTCTCTCCTCCATTTTCTGGTGGAGCTAGAGAACATGACATGGCTTACCTGACTCAGATCACAGCTCTCTGCCAAACTAGTCACTTCCTCTTAGACATGCAAGCAGCTTCATGAGACAAACAGACCCCCACAGACACACACACAAAGCAGCAGCAGAAAGCACTCAAACTTGAAGGTCTTTCTCCTTCCAAACACCAGAAAAACGAATGAAACTTTCCCCTTTTTCCCTAAAAAGAGGGAGGTGAGGGGGGGAGAAATCCTATCAGATCACAACTACATGAAGCTTCAGGAGGATCTCAGTGAGGGGACAGGAAACCACAATGCCAAGACGATCCGAGGAGGGAGAGAAGAAGGTTACTCCAGAAGACATAAAGAGTCTGTAGGACTGTGTGTGTGCATGTGTGCGAGAGCGAGGAGAAGCTTTGTGTTGTGGAGCCTGGACTGGAACCAAAGCAGACAGCTTGCAAATGGAGGACAGGGAGATAAAGAAAGGGAAAAAGGGGGAGAGATAGGGAGAAAGCTGCTCCGGGTGGTTGAGGAACGGGCAGGAGAGAAAGAGCCTTCTCCGTCGCCTGGTTTAAATGTAGGGGACACTGGGGAACTGAGCAAGAAGAAGTGGGCTCCTTCCCCCTTTTCTTCCCTTCTCGCTCTCTTTCTCTCAAAGGACAGCACAAGCGTGTGGTAATGGCTTCTGCTCTCCAGCTGAACGCTGTCCTCCTCCAAGCAACCTCCTGCGGGCAACACCAGCCCCCCAGCACCGACGCCGCCGGGGACCCCCGCATCCCAACTCCAGGAGAGCCGCGGCGGGGGCACCACCGCCCGGGTGAGGGACCAGCCTCACCAGCGCCGAGGAGGGCAGCGAGAGGGTACGAGGAGAAAGAGAAGAGGAATCGGGGAAGAGAAAGAAAGGCAGAAAGAGGTCACCCTATTGCCTGGGTCATGCCAGCACGGAGCTTTTCTCTGCTCCGTGTCTCTCCCGTCTCTGATCCAAGTCCACACGCACAGCACCATCCAGACCTCGCACATACACACATATCCTCTCAAGCCCCCCCCCACGCCCCCCCCCCCCACCCCGAAAGGTCGGCTGATATCTCACTTATCTCCTATATCCACCCCCCAAAAAAAAAAATGCAACAACAAAAAATTAATTAACCGCCTTCCTCCTCCTCCTCCCACCAGCACCACCACCACCAGCACCAGCACCTCCTCTCTTCTCCTCCTCCATGCAAGAGACTTCTCTCTCAAACAAAACACCCCGCTCTCGCTCCTTCTCTTCTTTTTTTTTTTTTTTTTCTTCCTTTCTTTCTTCCTCCTTCCTCCGTTGACCGAATGAATGGATTTCAGAGGAGGTGGTGGAGAGAAAGAAATACAGAAAAAACCAAACAAAACAAAACAATAAAAAATAATATATACACACACACACGAGAGATGATCTCTCCAATGCCAAACGGAGATGGGTTTTAATTGCAAGAACTTACAGGAGTGTCCCGGCACTGCTGCTCTTGCTGCTGCCTCCTCTCCTCTTCCTCTCTGCTAGCTCTTCTTCTTGTTATTGTTGTGGAAGTTGTTTTGTGAGTCTCATGTGCTCCTTGCAGGTCTCAGCAATGGAGGATCGCCATCTTTCCCTGTTTCCCCCCCCCCCCCCCTCTCCCTCTCTCTCTCCTTCACTGGTTTGCTGCAGCTGCAGATGACCTGAGATATCCGTCTCTCTCTCTCTCTCTCTCTCACTCACCCTCTGTGTCTCTCTCTGAATAATGAGCAACCAGAGGGAGAGAGAGAAAGAAGACATCTCCTCTCCTACCACACAAAACGCAAGAGCACCAGGGGGTGCAAGAATCCTTTCTAACAACAACAACAACCGTGTAGGGGAAGAGGAGGAAAAAAAGAAAGAAAAGAGAAGAAAAGAGACGAGAAAAAGCAAGAGAAAGAGAAGGAGGGGGGTGGAAGAGGAGGGGGAAAAGCAAGCAAGCAAGCGAGATCCGGGAGGCAGGACAGATGGAGGAGAAGATGGTAGTGATACAGGAAGAGGTGTTGAAGATGAAAGAGATTAAGAAGAGGAAGGTGGTAACAAAAAGTTAAGGTTTGGAACACTGAATCACTCACAGGCCAGGGAGGAGTAGAAGAAGGGGGAAAGATCTGAAGATCTTCCCCTTCCAAGCTGTTGCCTTCACAAAGCTTCCTGTGCAGGAGCGCTCAGCAGCTCCTGCGATGCTGGGTGAGCCGTTCGGATGGAGCGTTCTGCTAGGTCATAGCACTCTTCCAGCCATGGCAAAAACCGGTTTCTGCATGCAGATCTGCCCCTAAGGTGATCCCTCAGACACATCCATCTAGAGGCTAATCTTCCCTGAGCAGGGTAAAGAACATAAATGGTGCTGGAGGTTGCAAAGTACAAAACCAGATCTACCACGTGGTTGGTTTTTAATCCCCCTTCCAGCTCGCATTTGATGTGGAGAAAGGAGACTCAAATTGTCCATTTCTGGCACGTATTTTGAAGTCTACTCCCGGAAATAAGGACAGTCATCTCCAGGTTTTTGATTTCTCACAAGCATTTAGGAGAAAAGAGAGCTTGTAGTACCGAGCACCAAAATCACTTCCTGCATTGGTGAAACGTTTTGGGCTGCAAAATAAAATAAATAATTCCACTTAAAATAACTTTTATGCCTTCCAATACCTAGTTGTTTGCTCCTTTGTGACATTATTTAAAACCGTGGAAACTAACGATCAAGAGTCACAAAGAAAGGTATCTTGGTGAAGGCAAGCAAGCAACGACAAAGCAGCATTTTTATTTAGTCTTGCTTCTACTAACCATTGTGCTGAGCTACTTCTTTTGGTCGACATCCCCCCCTCTCCCCTCCAGTCTTCCTGCAGCACCAGGTCAGATTCTTTCTAGGGTTATGTCTAGCACTGGAGAGGGGGGGGGGGGGGGGGGCGGGGTCGGGAGGCGGGGTTAGGGGGGAGGGGGGAGCGGATTAGGGGTTATGTGCAGACTCAGAAATCAATACAAGGGAGTGAGGCAAAATCAATTTGAGCACAAGGGCATGACTAGTATTGGAACATCACTGGGATTTCTCGAGCCCTCAAGCGCTGCAATTTGTATGGGTGGAAGAGAGACTAGAACCACAAAGCTCCGGTTCGGGTGAAGGGGGAGATCCCTCCCCTGCTCCGAGGAAGTTTTGTGTGAGTGGTGAAGCTGAGATGATCTTCTTAAAAGAGTCCAGATTTTACTGGCTCTGTGAGAGCTCAGGCATGTTAGAACTTCATTGTCTGAACTCTCCTAGCTCAGCTGAAGACCAAATGCAGAAATGCTAACGATAGAAATAAAATAACATAAAATAACAAAAATTGGTCGTTTAGGTACTAGTCAAATATTAAACCCATGCACTCTCCAGTCTTCTCATCTGCAAAACTAACGTGACTACAAAGCACACAGGCAAAGACCTCTCCCATTAAATCTTCTCTTTCTTTGAGCTATGCAAGTAATCACTAAACTGGAGAAAGATCTTCTCCCTCCTCCTCTCCCCTCTTTCCGCTCCCCCCTTCCCCCAAACAAGTGCTGTGATAAATAGGAGGAAGGATAATATCTGGGCAGAAGACACACAGTTGGATTTAGAGAATCCTTCTTAAAGAAAACAGGAAAAAACATCAAAACTGGGGATTCCTACTAAGACTACCGGTTCATGCAGTCAAATGAAGCGGACACCTCCTAAGAAGCTGATAAAAGAACATTAAGGAAAAGGGAGGGACTGTCTTTATGGCTGCCAGAATGTGCATGTGTTCTGCCTGCCATTTTCTATAAATCATCATCTTCCCAGGAAGAAAAAGCCCGGGCTTTGCAATCTTTGACATACCATCAACGCTGAGGCAGATAATTTACCTCTTTGTTGCTCAGCATTACAGTTTATATTTCAAAAAAATAAAAAATAAAAAAATTTAGTAACCCACAGCCACAAACCCAAAACACCTGACTCCTGACCACTCACCCTCCAGGGAAACAACAATCCCATTTGAAAATTAAGGAATGCTCTTGGGAGGAGTAGGCATCAAACCTGGGGGGAGGGGGCATGGGGAAGGAGAAAGGAAAGAAAGGAAAGAAAGGAAAGAAAGGAAGGAAAGGAAGGAAAGGAAGGAAAGGAAGGAAAGGAATGAGGGAATGAATGAAGGAAGGAAGGAAGGAAGGAAGGAAGAGAGAGAGAGAGAGAGAGAAAGAAAGAAAAGAAAGAAAGAAGGAAGAAAGAAAGGAAGAAAGAAAGGAAGAAAGAAAGGAAGAAAGGAAGAAAGAAAGGAAGAAAGAAAGGGAGAAAGAAAGGGAGAAAGAAAGGGAGAAAGAGAAAGAAAGAAAGAAAGAAAGAAAGAAAGAAAGAAAGAAAGAAAGAAAGAAAGAAAGAAAGAAAGAAAGAAAGAAAGAAAGAAAGAAAGAAAGAAAGAAGAAAGAAAGAAAGAAAGAAAGAAAGAAAGAAAGAAAGAAAGAAAGAAAGAAAGAAAGAAAGAAAGAAAGAAAGAAAGAAAGAAAGAAAGAAAGAAAGAAAGAAAGAAAGAAAGAAAGAAAGAAAGAAAGAAAGAAAGAAGAAAGAAAGAAAGAAAGAAAGAAAGAAAGAAAGAAAGAAAGAAAGAAAGAAAGAAAGAAAGAAAGAAGAAGAAAAGGAAAGAAAGAAAAGAAAGAAAGAAAGAAAGAAAGAAAGAAAGAAAGAAAGAAAGAAAGAAAGAAAGAAAGAAGAAAGAAAGAAAGAAAGAAAGAAAGAAAGAAAGAAGAAAGAAAGAAAGAAAGAAAGAAAGAAGAAAGAAGAAAGAAAGAAAAGAAAGAAAGAAAGAAAGAAAGAAGAAAGAAAGAAAGAAAGAAAAGAAAGAAAGAAGAAAGAAAGAAAGAAAGAAAGAAAGAAAGAAAGAAAGAAAGAAAGAAAGAAAGAAAGAAAGAAAGAAAGAAAGAAAGAAAGAAAGAAAGAAAGAAAGAAAGAAAGAAAGAAAGAAAGAAAGAAAGAAAGAAGAAAGAAAGAAAGAAAGAAAGAAAGAAAGAAAGAAAAGAAAGCACATGAAGGAAAGCTAAAGAATTATCTGATGCATATGCTCCCATTTGCTCTGGCACATCAGCTATAACCATGTCCTCACATGAAACCACAAATGAATATCTCATGTATGTAGGTGCGGGACCCTTTGGAGCACAGGTGACCACTCACTTCACCCAGGATCCCTGGGAGGAGGTCAGGACTGCCAGAGGAACCCTGTTGCTGCAGTGTAGTGCCAGGGGCACACAAGGCAGGAAGCTTTTCCCTAGGGGTGGTCCGTAACTTCTTCTCATATAGCTTTCTGCTATGCCTATAATATTCCAACTATCACTGGGGAAAGGCAGTGGCGAGGTGGACGTGCTGGACTGGGAGAGCCCCATAAAGAATCAGCCACCATGGGAAAGAGTGGAGTAACCCACTCTCCCTGGAGTCCTGGACCAAAGGAACTGTCTGTCAAATCCAGTGGAGATGAGTGAGGCAAGTCCAGCAATAAAGAGATAAACTCTGCTGACAGCACCCTGGTCCTAATTGCCCCAGCAGGTTAACAGCCCTGTTAAGAGTAATGAAGATCCTTGTACCCGTACAGCTTCTCGAGTCACCAGAGGACAACAGGGTGTAGATGAAGGCACTGGTACCTCCTCTGCCAGGCAACCCAGCATCAGGATGGGGGTGAGGAAGCCAGGACCAAATCCACTGTGAAACTCTTCTCCCTTGCACCCACCCAGGGTAGGAAGGAGATGGGAGGTGGGGAGGGGATTTCAACTTTTGTCCTTTTTCCCACCAGGGATTGTGTCCCACTGCCATATTGGCGGAAGCCTCAAGAAGGGGATGGTTGTGGTTTTACATAAAAATTTAAATGCATGCAACCAGCCCCCAGTCTATCTGGGGTACATGGATAATGGTTTTTTTTTCCCCAACCTCCTTCAGCTGGCTACATTTTCCCCCTCATCCGGAAAATCTGACCAACCCAAAGTGCTTTGTACCTAGTCCAGGTCTTAGCTGATGTGTGATGACCCAGGTTTGCATGGCCCTGCCTGACACCCACATCCTGCTCCAGCAGCCACTGGAAGCTGCACATCGAGCTTCATGGCAGCAAGTCAGAAAGCTCAAGATGGTGCTGTTAGAACTTACTTTTTTTTATTTCCAGACAAAACCATTGCTTCATGGGCTTTTAATGGATTATCAGGATGATAAATTCTGATATGTTTAGCATAGATAGCGAATACATAATTATTTAGCTGGAGATATTAGGAATACAATGTGGAAAATACAACACTGAAAGCACCCTTCTTCATTCATGATTAACAGTAAGGCAGTGTTGCTGATGTCCCGTCAAAGAATGGAAAGTTATTGTTTATTTGGGTTTTTTTTCTTCCAAAATTTGGAAGAAATTTGTCTTTTTCCTGCAATAAGATTGAGTGAATTTCCTGTTGATTCTCCAGTTCATCCTGGCTAATTTACCCTACCAGAGCAAGGTTTCACAGTCCTTATGCAAGAGGCTAGCATTGTATCAGCTCACTGAAGAACTAAGTATCACTCTTTCTCTATGTTCTGCAACTATTGAGAGAATTTCACTTTCCTATCTAAGAACACTAGAAATTAGATGTTCTGATGTTTATGCTGGCAACTCAGTTATTTCTTTAACCCCCGGGGGGCTCCTTATTGTGAAGAACTTTGAGGACAAACTAGTTAGCTAGAAGCACAGAAATCCTACTCTGATCCATGCAAGACAAGGCTATCTAATCAGCAAATTTTTCTTTTAGTAAATACTCCTACAGAGGACATTGGATTCAAGGGGTTTACATGTAAAATCTAGGCTCTTAAGTGCCCTTCATGAAATTCTTCTCTTAAAACCTAAAGCTTTCAGCTTGTTAATAAAATTTGGAATGTTTTATTTCTGGCAGAGCTCAGATTGAAATCTCCAAGGTCAGGGTCTTCACTATAAGAGCACTTTGTTATCTAAAAAGACACCTCTGAATGCAGTATACATGTTGCAGACCTACAGACAGAGAGATTTTTATGTTGCTGGGAATCCTTAAGAAAACTATACAGGGGAGGAGCAGGCTGGATATCACAAGTCACTTCCTTACATGACAGATTGCAACTGTTAGAAATAAAGCTTTTGTTCCTTTGGGAAAACTATATCTTCAGCAGTCAGATGTTTAGTTAAACTCATAGTTATGTTTTATACCTTCTGCCCAGCTTCCTCAGAAATTCTGAGAATAAGGAGCCACAAAGTTACATACAATGAGAACCAGGAGCACTCCAAAACCTTTTATTTTAGGTGTGAATCAAGAATAATGGATATATGGTGTTGGAATGTTATGGTAGATTTCTGAGTGGATTTGGAGGTTACTCCAGGTATCACCTATCCAACCTAAGAATATGCCTAAAACATGCAGGCAATATAAAACTTTGTGTTTAGAGCCCAAACTTCCAGTAGAATGAATGAAAAATAATCCTTCATTATTATAATTAGTTGGATTGGTTGAAACTGAACAGAGCACATCTTTAGCAACTGAAACATGAATCATTAATGGCCCCAGATCTGTAACAAGTAATTAATCTGTATATATCCTCTTCTCAATGACCAGTTTGATTTAATAAAATAATAAAATGTAGTATAATCAAAAGGGGCTTTTATCCATTACCAGAAAACAGACAACAAACTGATTTTGAGGAAATCTGTGATTACTATGGTAAAGATTTGCCAAACAACTAAAAGGCATATTCTTACAGTTAAAAACAGAGACCATGATGCTTAATTAAATTCACTTTGCCGTATTGAACTCTTTAGAAGCAATATATTCTTCGCTATAAGTGCAAAGTTTTATGAAATTCAGTCCTTTCAAAGACACAGCTGGATTTCATTTAATTTCTGCATGGTTTTGATGGAGTCATTGAGATTGAAACTGCTGTCACTTAACATGTGGCCTTCTAGATTATGACAACTGTTTGCTGGTTAGCATAGGAACATTGTATCACACCATTATATTATACTCGCTACTAGGAAGACTTCAAGAGAGAAACCATTTGAATTTCCTTCATAAGGGATAGGTATTGAGTGATTTGTGAAATAGTTTTGAAGTTAATAGTTCAGTACAAATGGTCTTTGGTAATTTTTCAGTTTCCCCACCCTGTATATTTTACGAGATTTATGCAATTCAATACAAAGCTATTCTTACTTGCATACCCTTGAAAAATGCATTTTCTCCTTTTTTTAAGATCTAAATGCTATTCTTGTATCTCTCTATCACTCCAGTATTTCTATAACTTAAGCTCTCAAATGCCAGTCAATAATTTTTATTCTATATGTCCTATTCAACTTGTATAATATACAGCTTCTGATAGATTTGAATTCCACTTCCTAGCCAGTATTTCTGGTATCTAATTTTTCTAGACCTACCATAAAATTGAAGAAGGCCATCTCTGCCTTTGTAGGGAAGTGCCTCGTACTGCTGAATAATCTGTCTGGTATATGTAGTTTGATGACATTTTTATTGATACATTAGAAATTTAGTCCAAGTTTCATTTTTCGAAGCAACTCCTGTATGTATTTTCATTTCCCATGGAAGCATTTCAGGCATAGCTGATTTCCCATCTTGCATGTCTTTGAAGATATAAAAAGGAAACAATGCATTTTATCTCCTACTTTAGAACTACAGCAGCTTACAGTTTGTTTCCTATTGAATTTGTTTCTTCTTCAGCTTTTGCTGAAGTCCCAGTTGTACATATGGGTCGTTCAGTTCATTTTTCCTGTGAGCATAGGGATGCACACTGCTGAAAGTTGTACACTCCTGAACTGCATTCCAAAACTCTGTTCTTCTAATAATATAATATTTTTTTTTTGGCCATGCCTTTCCTACCTGTGAGCTTGTCACTGCTACTGCTAATCTGAGATGTTTCCACAAATGCCATTGGAGACTTTTCTGCTGATCTTAAATTCTGGCCAACACAAAATGAATGTCTTCCTCATCTGTAGGCTGTCCATTTATCTCTATTAACAGTTTAATTTTTTTCCAACTCCCATATATTTATGGCACTTTTTCGCCTTTTTTTTTTTTTTTTTTTTTTCCCATTCAACGCTGCCACATTATCAGCCACAATGGATATATTGCTAACTTAAACCTTCTGTTTGGCTCCTTCTTGCATCTTATTGGCTTAATAATCCTTAACAATTACTTTCAGTAGTTTAGACATTTCTTTTTCACTTGCAGATGTACATGTACCAAAATTGCATGGGGGTGTTTTTTGCATTTTTGGTTTGGTTTGGTTTGGTTTTTTTGGTTGTTTGTTTTTTGGTTTTTTTTTTGGTTTTTTGTTTTTTTGGGGTTTTTTTGGTTTTTTTTTTTTGTTTTGTTTTTTGTTTTTTGTTTTTTGTTGGGTTTTTTTGGGGGTTTTTTTGGTTTTTTTTTTTTTCCTCCAGTGATGTTTCCGCTAGGATACATTTATATCTCAAAGTGTTACACTGTTTTTAAAATTACATTTCTTTTCTGCTACCCTTTCTGATCTCTTCAGAGTTACTGAGTTTCCTAAGGTCCACGTTGACCTCCTGCAGTTCAAACTGTAGCATTTTTGTTGAGTTTCTCTCTGCATTAATGTGTTTCGGTATACTTTAGGACCCTCTTTCTCTATACCAGTGTTGTGCCATTTATGAAGAAGACATTGTTTCCAGTTTTCGTATTTAGAGCTCGCTGTTCTGCTCTCTAGAATTGAAGACAAACCATTTGTAATGTGAATTCATGTTTACAGTGTCCATTAAATACTCAAATGAAGGCAGTCAAACTATCATGAAAAATAACCACATATGTAAGAATGTAGGTGATATAAATTCGATTTGAAATTATATTTCATAACCTATAGCTATTCTTATCTGTCTTGAGATTACCCTAACACTTGGAAATACTTTGGTGTGTTTTGCTTTCTTTTGTGTCAGCACCATTTCAGTTTCAGAATTTTCAAACTCTTCTATGAAAACTCAAGCTACATTTCCACCTTCAAGGTGACAGAGTGGATACTGTTAATAGAGAGAAGATAGGACAAAAGAAAGACACAAAGAAAATCACCAAATGGAGTCCATAAATAGTACCAGTACTCTTGGAAAAAATCCGCACTTATAATTACAAAAATATTTCAACATTCTGTTCTGTCTTCAGAAAGGTAACAATTATTTACTTGTATCAGTCTCTGTGCAAGTTCCACTTGTCCAATAAATATATTAATATTAGAATTAATTTCAAAAGGAGATTAGAGGGGAAAAAGGCATAATTTCCTCAGTAATGAACAAATTTATCTGAAAATTTGACAAGTGCAAGTAGGTGGTACTCTTTTCTGTGTAGTTTTACAAAAGATATCAAGCTGGTACTTACTAATAGTCAAGCATGCCAAACATCAAAACTTGACATGGAATTAAATGAGAAGTAATATGATTGAGCAGAGATTTAACAGATATATTAGTTATATTGTGTTAGCATGATTTTTGCTCAGAGTCTTGAAATCTTTATAGATATACACATTTGATAAGTGAGAAATTTCTTGTGCAAAGTGTACCTTAAGGAAAGGCTTGGAAGAGAAAACAAAGGAAATATGGCCAGTCTAGGGAGAATGCTCTGATTTGAAATATCTAAATAGAGGAGAATGTTATGACATACGTAGAGTGCCTAGTTCAACAGGAACTAGTTTCACTTTCCTGTTACTTCTGGTAATGTTCTGGAAGCAGCAGTACGTGGGGGAAAAAGGAGAAGAAAGAAAAATAGAAAAGAGGAGAAGAGAAGAAAGGAAAAACAAAATAAATAAAACAAGATAAGAGAAAATAAACCAGGAGAAAAGGGAAGAGAAAAGGGAAGGAGAAGGGGAGGCGAAGGGGAAGGGGAAGGGGAAGGGGAAGGGGAAGGGGAAGGGGAAGGGGAAGGGGAAGGGGAAGGGGAAGGGGAAGGGGAAGGGGAAGGGGAAGGGGAAGGGGAAGGGGAAGAGGAGAGGAGAGGAGAGGAGAGGAGAGGAGAGGAGAGGAGAGGAGAGGAGAGGAGAGGAGAGGAGAGGAGAGGAGAGGAGAGGAGAGGAGAGGAGAGGAGAGGAGAGGAGAGGAGAGGAGAGGAGAGGAGAGGAGAGGAGAGGAGAGGAGAGGAGAGGAGAGGAGAGGAGAGGAGAGGAGAGGAGAGGAGAGGAGAGGAGAGGAGAGGAGAGGAGAGGAGAGGAGAGAAAAATTTTGCATGATTTAAAGTAGTAATCAGAAAAGGTTTAGGAGAACACTAAGTTGTGGCTGGAATGGTGGGCTGGCATTTGGCAGTATTACTTGGGACAGATTAAAAGGACATAGCAGGTATCAGGAAATCCAGAAGAACAGTGATTGTAGCTAAGGTAATCAAGCCAAAGAAATAAATAGCCTCAGGGAAACAGTAAGGATTCATATTTTGGATACAAAAGTTGAGGGTAACATCAAGTTTGCACCTCTTTAGAAAGAAAAGTAGATGGATTACATATGCAGAAGATATTGGCACGTGTATGCTCCAGTCAGCTAGATCCAGTTCAGTTGAATTCACACTGAAAATTGCTCCCTGACTTTAGACTGGATTATCATAGTTGTCACCATTTCCCTGTTCTGTTCTCAATTGATTTTTTGCTGCAAGGTGCTGTTGCCTATAGAAGCTTCTCCATGATGCCCAGTTTTCCCAGGTGCTACTGTGCATGTTGTAGTTCTGGTAACTGACTGCAAAGGAAATTCTGATAAATGCACCTCAACCACCAGTTGATGCAGGTTACTTGTTCTCTCCGCAGAGAACCTGGAGCAATAGCACCAAGGGGTTTGAGCCTTCTTATTCATCTCAGTATGTCTTAAATTATCATTTGTAACCTTTTAACTTAATCATCTTTAGAGCTGGCCCCACGTTTTTGACTGTTTCTTTTTTGATCATTTTGCAGAAGTCCTCTGAAGCTTTTATTCCTTAATTTCAAAGAGTTTCTTGTGCCCTCCAGGTAAGAAAGTCCAGAGCACAATGATATCTGTTTTCCTTCTTGACAATTTTAAAACTGAAGATAGGGTTTCTAATAAATTAATTGCTTTGCCTATCCATTTTATTGTCCCTGGGATTAATATGCGGTATGATTAATTGCCTTCATAGGCAGTTAATCACAAATTTCAATATTATCATTTTAAAATCAAGTTGTTGCTTGCAGGCAGGGAGGCATGGAGCAATAAAAGTTTTCCTCGCTCTTGATCTTCTGCTTCTTGGGTTAGAGTGCTGGTATTAACCATTTCTGTTTCATCAAGTGCTACCTAATTGCCCTGATCAAATTCCAGTTGACAATACTTTAGTATTCTACAAACATCCATCTCCTCTTCCTTTTAGTTAAAATATTGCTCTCTATGAGGCATGAGGGTTGAAGAACATAAGCAGAGGGAGTCTGGGTAATAGGAGATGGACACTGCCATTCCCTGTGAAATGTGCAACCTTGTCTCAGTGTTCACAAACCAGACAGACTGCAGTTTCTTATCTCACATGTCCCTCTGTTAGAAGATTTTCCTGTGATCTTCCCCAGCCAGAAGGACTGAAAGGCACTTTTGGACTAACCAGCTCTGAGGTAACCTCAGTTTAGCCTGATGGATAAGCCCAGTCAGCCTTGTGTCTTTCCTCTCATAAGGATTTCTTTGCCTTTCTAAGAGCTTATTTACACTGGGAAAATGACCAGCCAAACAATAGCAGTATCAGTATCAGTATAACTAGTCAATTTCCTGTGTAGACAAGCCCTTAGACTAATCTCTCCTGACCCACAGCCTCAGTTGCAGCAACCTTGGAAGAAGTTTTGGAGTATAATTCCACTCCCAGATTATGAAGCCTGCCAAATTTTTCCAGTTTGCTCAAGGCTTCCTGCCATTTTAGCCCTGGAACCCATCTGATTCCAGATCTTTTGCCTATCAGCCAAGACTCTTCAGCCAAGCCACCAGGATGCTTCTTTTTTTGCCAAGATTGAAGTCCTTCTTTGTTCTTCTGCCCATGGATATCTAACCTTGTTCAAATGTGAACAAGCTGAGCAATAGACAGCTTGAGGCCAGAATACACATTTGAAGTTGAACAGGTCTATCTCTTTTCCTTATTGCTAACTTCCACATAGATGGATGTACAGGACCCTGCTCCTGTTTCATGGTTCACACTGGGAAGGCAATTAAACAAATGACAGATGCTGAGAGAATAAAAGAGAGAGACTTCAGGGTTTGAAACTAAACTACAGAACTGTAATTAAAAAGTTGAAAATAATAAAACACGATGAAAATAATGAAACATACACAAATAGACACAAAATCAGTATTGCACTCCCCCACCATAATGCTCCCTTCATGACTAAGGCTTCAGGGATGGTCCTGGGAAAGTCCCAGGCCGGGCTACTGGAGTCAGCAATAGGAGCTGGATGCAGGAACACATGGATCCAGATCAAAGGCAGATGAATGGACAGTGTCCTCTCAGAATGTAGGCCATGGGCAAAGAGAGAGCTTGGCCCTTGTCATCTCTGAGATTTACACCAACTATGACGTGTATGGGATGGAATGGTTCATTTGGTCAATTTTGGTCACCTGTATGGTCTGCAGTGATCTATCTTGCAGGAGGATCATAGGTGCGACCCTTTTCCTCCCCTTCTGTTTCTGGATCATAAATATTTAGCAGAACAAAGTGGTGGCCTTGGTTTTGCATGCCATTCTCCAGGTGTATCTATAAACATTGAGCATTATCAGTCCTAGAAGCAGACCATGACTGAGAAAACATGCTGTTAATTTTCAACAAGTGCAGCTACTTAGAAGAGACTTACCTGAGAAGTAAAAAAAAAAATAAAATTATTCTATTCTATTGTCCTGGCTCAAACCAGGACATCCTGATAGAGTTGTGTGATATAAAGGCACCAATACATTCCACTGTCTTGTATAGTTGTGCCTTATGAAGATACCTAAATCATAACGTGAGTGAATTTTTTTTTTACTGGCTTAATATAGGTCTCGATTTTAACACTCACACATAGTATTGCTTTTTTTTTTTTTTTTTTTTTATTAGATTTCCAGCCAGAATAGAAAGAGCAATTTTAATGGAGGTTTTATCATTGCGTTATAAAAAAAAGGTTGAAAGACACACAGTTCCACTGCATAGCAGTAAGTATTCTTCTTAACCTACTGCTAAAATGCTCTCAAGAAGTTAGTGCAGTGACTTTTGAAGCTTGCCAGCCTGTCCCTTCACTGGAGAAAAAATTATTGCCACATCAAGATCACAGTTCAGGTTATTTTCTTCACAATTTCAACCTTATTTCTACCAAGTAATACAAAGCTATTACAAGGCTAAGGCCTTGTACCCAGTCCCCCTTGTCTCCTAAAGCTCCACTTCTGACTGGCACCAGACTGGTCTTCCATTCAGATCTTTCCCATTTCATTTGCATCCAGCCTTTGAGCAGTATTCACTGGTCTTTTATCAGGATCTGCTTTCAAAAAGGGTTGGCTAGTCCCCTGCCTAAGAGGAACCTCACTTACTCTTCATTTGAAGTCAAGGACTCTGTGCTTCTGACCACATCTTTCATCATGCTCTACCAGCAATTCTTTGGTAGCTTGTTTTTCTCCACTGAGTGCTCAAGGCTTCACCAAGGGCAGATCATGCCTGACAGACATTGTGGCCTTCTATGAAAAGGTCGCAATATCAAAAGACATGGGAAGAGCAACCCACATCATTTACCTGGACCTGAGCAAATCCTTTGACACAGTTCCACAAGACATCCTGGTCTCCAAGCTGGTAAAACATGGGTTTTATGGATGGACCACTCAGTGGATTAAGAACTGGCTTGATGGCTGCACCCAGAGTGGCTGTCAATGGGTCCATGTCCACCTGAATAGCAGTTACAAGTGGAGTCCCTCTAGAATCAGTGTTGGGACTGGTCCTGTTTAACATCTTTGTCAGTGACATGGATGGTGGCACTGAGTGCACCCTCAGCAAGTTTGCTGATGACACCAAGCTGTGTGGTGCAGCTGACATGCTGGAGGGAAGGGATGCCATCTAGATGGACCTTGACAGGCTGGAGAGGTGGGACCATGCCAACCTCGTGAAGTTCAACAAGACCAAGCGCAAGGTCCTGCATCTGGGTTTAGGCAATCCGAAACATCAACATAGTCTGTGCAGTGACTTGCTTGAGAGCTTTTCCTTAGGAATGGGACTTGGGGATGCTGATGGATGAGACGTTCAACATGAGCTGTCAGTGTACACTTGCAGCCCAGAAAGCCTACCAGATCCTTGGCTGTATCAAGAGAAGTGTGGCCAGCAGGTCAAGGGAAGTGATTCTCCCCCTCTACTCTGCTCTTGTGGGACCCCACCTGGAGTACTGCATCCAGTTCTGGAGCCCCTTTTACAGGAGAGACATGGACATGCTGGAGTGTGTCCAGAGAAGGGCCATAAGGATGATCAGAGGGCTGGAGCACCTCTCCTGTGAAGACAGATTGAGAGAGTTGGGGTTATTCAGTCTGGAGAGGAGAAGGCTCCAAGGAGACCTTATTGTAGCCTTCCAGTATCTGAAGGGGGCTACAAGAAAGCTGATGAGGGACTTGTGAGGATGTCAGGTAGTGATAGGACTAGGAGGAAATGGATACAAACTAGAGGAGGGTAGATTTAGACTAGGAGTTAGGAAGTTCTTCACCATGAGGGTGGTGAAACACTGGAACAGGTCGCCCAGTGAGGTGGTGGAAGCTCCATCCCTCAAAGTTTTTGAGGCCAGGCTGGACAGGGCAACCTGCCCTGGCCACTGCCCATGGCAGGGGCATTGGAATTAGATGATCTTAAAGGTCCCTTCCAACCCTGAAAATTCTATGATTCTGAGTTTGGAATCAGGACTGGGAAGGATATTGAAGACCAAAAATTGTATATGAAAGAAAAAAAAAAAAAGCTTTACAAATTTTAGACTTGAATATGGTTGATTATTTTCTTTGGCTTATTAAGAAATACTTCTGCAGGTGAGGACAGAAATCCAGTTAATGCCATTCTCTGCCACTGACAAAATGGCTCTCCTCTCTGTGGTCTTGGGAAAACATATCCATTCTCTCTTTTCCTCAGAAATGTAAGAGAACTAAATGCAATGGCTTTCAATTAGCTTCCCAGGAACAATGCATATATTGGGTCACTTCAGCCTTGCAATGAAACTCAATTAAATCTACCCAGAAGTTTAAAAATGCATCACAAATGGCCATCAATCATTTTGATATTTCTTATTTTAGGTTTCCTTTCATAAACAGGTATGTTAGTTTTAATATAAGTTTAAATAAAGTAGTCAGGAAAGCAAACTTTTCATTTCATGAGAACTTGAATATTCTGAAATGGTCTTTTGGTTTTATTCAGAAGAAGAAGACAAAAATTCTTATGAATATTTCAAGACATTTCATTTTAATAATTAATTTTCTGATAAAAAATAAACAAAATAACACAGCAATTTGGTAAGACTACGTTCCAAATAAAACTGTTAACTTAAAAATCCTTTAACTAAGTATTGTATGTATCTATGGATATGCCTAGCAGTAAGTGATGAACTAATTCCAACTGATCCATTTTTAAAAATAATTCATCCATAATAATTCCATATAAATGGAATCCAGATAATTTTAAAACATGGATTGAAAATTTTCACATTACTTTTATCACAACACTTTAGAATTTATTAGCATCCTAGTTTATTAAACAGATTCTTCCCCTAATGTATGAATTTAAGGAAATTATAACCACTGTAATTGATTTATAGAAAAAATAACTGGAATTTATTTTTCAGAGATCATAGCAAATTTGATGGAATTATATGTCTTACAGTTATATAAACAAATTCAGCATAAAATTGAAGTAAACCTCTTAAGAATTGGGTTGGTATGGCTGATACTGAAGATTAATGCACTTTGAACTGAAGATTTTCAGGCAAGTGTTGTCAAACTGAAGTCTCTTATCAGCATATACAAAGTTGTAAGAGGAGTAAAACAGGAAGGTGAAAAAGCTTGAATGACCACAGTTAAGTAGAGTTGTAGTAAGGGTGAAACAACATGAAAGTTAAACTACACTTTTCAGTACTGCTGTTGCCTGGGGAAACACACAGTTTGCAGGAAAAGGGTGTCTGTACTCAATTTAAGGCATAGCCGTATTTGGCTGAGTAAGTGAATAATGAAGGAAAGGAATTATTTCTAATTATTCTACCTCTTGCAGCTGTTAGTACTTTTACTACCTGTAGCAAGGAGCAGCACAAGCCATCCTCCAGGTGCATTGGAGTTGCACTTCCTCTGTTCAAGTTAGCAAAGTGACAGTGTCTGTTGTCACCTCTGACATGTGGGCAGTCCTGATGAAGCCCACACACACAAGTACCTACAAGTGCTGTTTAGCAGTTTGTTGGGTTGGGTGCATGATGCTTGCTGGGTATTGAATTGCCCAGTCTGGGAAATGATTTGAGGGAAAATGAATCCTAGTTCAAATAGATCAATCTGGAACTTAGAGGAGCAGTGTTTCATAATTTTAAAAGTGTCCTGACCTCTGCTTGTCCATCTTGCACCCAGCATTCTTCAGCCCTGCCATTTGCTTGCAGAACTGACGCCAGTGTAAGAATAGAAACTGTGGCTTGCAGGGGACATATCTGCTGAGTTGTGCATGTACTCCATGTTGCTGAAGGCAAAGTAAGATATTTCTTGAAGATCAAAGGCTTACTGTAATGGGATCTGTATGTAGATAGATAGACTTGATGCTCATCATGAGCCTACACCTTTCTGATTCATTTCTGTCTTAGGAAACTGATCACTCACTACCATCTAAACAATATATGGCATGAATCATTAATTTATTTCACTCAAACAAATAGACAGCTTTCAAGCAATCACCACGTAGTGCTTCACTTTTCATGTACTCCCACTGCCCTTGCTAGCAGCTTCTGCCACCTCTTCCTCAGCTTTGTCACTGGCTTCTTTCTCTTTCATCCACACAGGAAATACAGTCTACTTCAGCAGCAGAGTGTGGAAGGAGAGCATCCTTGCTGGTTTTCACTATGGGCCCCTTTGGCCTTAATTTTACAAGCAGGAGCAGGGTACTTCCCCTTTCTCCTTCTCCATGACCCTGTTTCTTGTCTCACCTGCCAGGGCAAGCCATCAAATGCTTCAGCACACAAAGCAGTGGGATGAGCAGATAGGCTCACTTGATACGGCCTTGTATGCATTTGCAGATGGTTCTTTCCTAAAGATTAGTTCCTTCCTGACACATCTCTAGACCAATTGAGGGGGAAAAAAAAAAAAAAAAAGTCTTCCCTTCTAAGAGCATTTACACTTTGCTCTTTTATAGCGGAATACACCAATCCTTCAGTTCAGAAAGTTCAGTTCAGATTTTAATCTGAAGAACAGTATCCCATGGGGTACCAATCAGGTTTACTCTGTTTTCCAAGGTTACTAGTGTCCTTCATTTCTGTAGCACAGTGAAACCCCACAACACAAAGGCAACATGTGCTGAACAGAACAGAACACCTTGTTAGGGCTTGAGCCCATGCTAAGAAATAGCCTCGTAAGGACAATTGCAAACTGCAGCAGTGTTTAAAAAGGAAACTATATTTCTTTGAAATGGCTTTGTCTCATGCAAATACATAGCGACAAGCATATGTATATGTGAAGGCTGTATGCATGGAAAACCACAGAACTGTATAAGCAGTATACCTGTTAGACTAAACAACCTGTTCAAAAAGGATAAGAGAACAGATATGCAGTGAGCCTCAGCTGGGCTGCTTAATTCCCTACTGGAAATATGCAAGACACCCAATCATTGCATGTGCTATGTGAACCCCTGGCAGAAAGGAACAGAAAGCTCTCCCAATGAGTTAAAATAAGGTGATTTTGGATGGGTTACCAAATAACTCTAGATAAAGTCAAAGTTTTGGCAAGCTACAGGCTCCTCAATCCAAGCTTGGTATAGTGTGTATTTTTCTACAGAAACTAATGGATTGCCTGTTCTAATTTGGCCACGTAGTTTACAGGGATGAGTATTAGTAACACCTGGGTTTAAGAGTTATTGTCATCCTCATGGTGCTAACTCTGCAGAGGCCCTCAGATTCTTCTGTATTTACATCTTCTACTGCACAGTGAGTAGTCTGATCCCATGTGAGTTTTTCTGCTTTTGTTTAGATGTGTGTTTTTTCTCATTCACGATGAAGTCTATTTTGGCAGAGGGTCGGGGGATGTGATGGTGTTGACGCTTCCTGAGGTGAATGTAACCAGTCCAGCAAGAGCTTAAAATTTGAGCTATGTTCAAGTAAAGGTGAATGACTTGACAGGCTGCTCTTTTCTGACACCACATTAAAAGACTCCAGTTTTTAATCTCCATTCTTCATTCAGCAGGACAGATATATGTTACGCTAAGCCAAAGTCAGCCTCTGCTTTTCCATGGTAGTTACCCAATTTTTCTGATGCTTTGATATTTTGACGGTTTTAGCGAGGAGTGCTTAATTTCAGATTAAATTCTGTGTTCTTAAACTCTTAAAACTGAAGAAAATGTTCTTTTTTCCCTGTAAGTAAAGTTGAGATATAGATTAGAAAGAGGAGTCTTATGGTTTTATTTGCCAGGCAGGTAACAAGTAAGGGAGTGGAGTACTGCATTTATGTTCCCTCATTCTTGGCCAGTATGTAACAGTGGAGTGACATTGAAGCTAGGTTAAACACAGTTGTTAGTGGAGTACAAGAATCCAGGTGGGCACATGCAGTCCTGCCAGCAATGTACAATGATTCATAGAACCAGAAACTTCTGAATAGAGGCTGTATTTACGTGTCTTTCCTACTGATTAGGCACAAAGCTCTAGATGTTAAGGACTGGAGGTCTACTTTGCTCCTCTCACACAAGCCCTGTGATGAACTCCAATTTTTTATAGGCCCTTCTTCAGCTTTTGATAAATTTATAGTGCCAGATATTTACTCCTAGACCATCATTTTCCCACATAAATTTTTAATAAAAATTTGGAAATTCTACAAGGCAATTTTTTAAAATGAAATAACCACTTAAATCTAAACTTGCTAGCTAAATTCCAAGCTTTCGTCATTTTTAATGAGAAGCTAACATTTTCCAAAACAAGCTGAACATATTGTCTGTGATTCCTTTTTCATGAGTGAAAGAAAGAAAATCATGAACTATATTTACACTATATTTAATTTTTGGAATGTAAACATTCAGAAAAAAAGAGATTCCACCTTTGCATTACCATGAATACCAGAGAGCTAAGTAAGAATATCTCTGGGCTTCCCACTTGATTTAACCTCCAATTTTCAAATTCGATAGCAGAGTATAAAAATTTGAAGCATATATTTTTCATACCATGTATAAACAAAGGGATCTTATGTATCATAGAAGTGTTCTGTGTATCCTAAAAATAATTAGTCGTGGGGAGTGGTGTGTTGGTGAAAGGTGTCGGAGACAGAGAGGAAAAACTCGAGCAACCAATATGGTTGATAAACAAGCTTTCACTTTATTGGGCAGTAACTTTTACTTATATAGTGTTTCTGTGACCACACCCCCGCCACCACACACCAACATAATGTATTATTGGACACCCGGTGTGTTTACCTGTGGCACGGGCTGATCTAATTGGCCCCTCAAACATGGGTTTGGGCACGGCAAAGGGGTCACACCCCCTACCTTTTCGGGAACATTTGGGAGCATTCTACAACATTCTACAACAGAAAGGCAGAATGGAAATCCCAAGAAATGAACTGCGAGTTCTAAGTAGAGAGGTAGTTGGATAGAGTGGCAAGAGGATACGAGCTGAAGTCTGAACCAGAGGAAAAATATTTTAAAGCTCTCTTTTGCCCTCAAGATAGTTTATTTAATGAAGAAAGAAGTCCTCCATAAATGGCAGAAATAATGAATTTTGGTTTTCAGCATCTCTTTCCTGTGGTTTTTTTCCCATCTCCAATGAAGGGTGAAGTTATTAGCCACTCTTGGGGAGAAAGGAGGGAAACATCATACATCAATTATAAGAATGCCATCTTACTGGAAAAAAAAGGGCTGAAGCTATTGTACAGCCTGTGGAAGCAGAGCAGATCCAAAGCTAAGCACACCCAGAAATCAAATAAAATATTGTAGGTAAAGCTATAGCCTACTGGTAGGAATGGCAAAGATTTGATTGACTTTACAGTGCTGAGCTTTCACCTCTGTTTTTAATTGCCTGCTTAAGGTAAACAGCTCTTTCTCCTTTCTGTGAGAGTAATTTATGAAATGTCTTTTGGTTCTCGACTAACCAAGATATCCCAGCTATGTGAGGGTGAGCTAAAATAATCTAAATTTTAAAAATGCCCCAGCTGTAAGTCTGGGCAAAGGCCCCAGCATTATTTTAGGGTGAAATATCAGAAGGATGCAGTGCTGGAGAAGAGGCTTACTACATCAACTACATTGACTTTTCTGTTAAAAAAATAGTACTTCTGATGATGCAGTGATAAAGCTAACGTAGTTATGAAGTCAAGTTACTATAGACTTTCCAAGCTTAAGGATTAAGGTTTTAGGTTAAGCAGTCCTTCTGGACAGAAAGTGGGAAGGATTAAAAATCAGAAGGAAGATCAACTGTCTCTGTTCATAATGTGGATGATAGGGAAATTGGAAAAAGTACTGTTAAAATATTTTGCAGGTGGAACATCAGGGTGAATGGACATGCATTCCCACACTGTAAAGTATGTGTTCTCTTATGTTAAATCACAGCTGTATGATAAGGAGTTTTCACATGACATGGGGCTAATCTGTTTACAGCTGTGATGCAGATGATCTCACAGCTTGTTTGTTTTTGCTTTTGTTTTGTTTTTCTTTGGGGTAATAGTCTGGCATAATCCATAGATCTGAATCTGCAGAACAAAAATGAAAAATCTCCTTTTGCTTCTCAATCCTACAGGCTTCTTCAGAATCATGTCTGAGTTCTCAGCAAGAAAGGAATGTTCTTTCAGAAGAGAAAGTAAAGGAAATCTGCTTCATTATTTACGCCTCCAAATTTTTCAGTGGACAATAGAAGAATCTGTGTGGTGTGGGTGACTGGCCTTGTTTTTTTGGTCTGCTGCAGACAAAACCACAAAATCCACCTTTTTTCTCAAACTTGTTTTGGAGAAACTTGCCATTTTTACAGAAACTGATTTAATGTTTTACTAGAACTTTAGTGCACATAGTTTTTTGGGATAGAGGAATGGGGAATGATATGGGAAGTCTTTCCTATCATTTCAAATATTTACAAAGCTAGAGAAAGAAATAAAAATTCTTTTGCATACTGTTTTTTTTCCATTACAAGACAGTGAATAAACTATGAGTTTTGGGGAAAAATAGAATTCTACAAAGGCTGTTATAATCAGCTCAGCCGAGGTCATAGCAGGTTGATCCAACAGCCATCCTCATTGAGGTCCCAGTTCCCCACAGCATTTAAATGCATGCTTAATTTTAATCACATACATAAGTCCTGCATGACCTTAATGTTAAGCACGCGCTAGTACCCTAGAGAACTACCCTAAGCAAAGATATGGGCTCTCTCTCTCTGAAGATCCCAAATCTACACAAACAGCTCTGCTCCTGCATCCATGCCAGGAAGGGCAAGGTGTTGGAGAGGAGGGGGAGCCCCTCCTTGTTTTTCTTGTAAAAGTCCTTGGTGAGGACTACAGTGATACCCATAAAAAATTTTTTTTATCTAATTGTGTGTTGAGGGTGAAAGAGGAGATAGTGTTCACTGTTCACCACCATTTTGATGTGACTTTGGATAAGGAGACTGGCAGCACATGGACTACTTTAGCAATCCTGCTGTTTAGCCTGAGCCAGAAAGCGTGTTCATGACTCTAGCAGATGTTTCTGCTTTGAGGAATCACTCGTTTCCTCTTTTTAAGAAGCACATGCCAGCACAGTAAATATCTGGAAACCTGCTGTTTCACAGTAGGTCCTGAGTCTAAACTGGTACTTTACTAGAAAATGGTAGTAAAGCAGTATGAATTGCTTTTCATTCTTCATGCTCTTAATGGCTTTCAGGTTCATATGAGACTAATCAATTAATCTTGCTTCCGACCTAGAGGAATGGGATGTTTCTTACCCTCTGAACAGGAAAGAAGCCCATAACAGAGATTACCAATCTATTTATTAAGACTTATGTCAGCAGTGCAGTCAACAGTGCCTCCAGCTGTGGTTGGGACTACAGACTTGCAATCTTGTAGAGGCCTAATGTTCACTAGTCATATGCTAATTAATTGCTAAATCACAAAAGGCAAATCATAATTATTGTTTCAGGCTAGCAATTTTCCCTGACTTGACTGCATGCTTGTGGTTTTGAAAAATTAAGGAATGAGGTTCATTTAGGAACATACAACCTATACAGTTCTGGTTCTGTTTGTTCTTGTTTTCCAGTGCTGAAAAATTCACTTTGAACAATTCCTGGGCAGATTCTGCTACGCATCATCAATCTGGGAAATCAATCAATAAGTAGGATAGTAACAATGAGAGTAAGAGCTCAAAGAGTTGAACTGATGATGGCTCTGGTCCTGTAAATATTTTCAGTAGACAATATATCATGTTATGGCCAGCCACACCTGGCTGTATTTGTGCAGACCACGGTACATGTTTCCCACTTCAGGGCTATTTTCTGGAGGCAATGGGGACATTTTTACAGCAAAGCCATGTTTTTCTATAGTCTCTTCTTACTCATACAATGTAATAGTCAGCAATGAGTGGCTAAATGTTCTGGCTGTACTTGGAAATGGTGGGTGGAAGTACAGAAAATTTTACATGCTCTTCCAAAAAGCCCATAGGGATCAGAATCAAAGCTTCCACTAATCTCAGGTATACAAAGTCAGGCTTTCATTTAGTAATTATTAATGGCATATTTGAAAATTATGCATGAAGTAAAGCTTCCCTAACTCCTCTGTCACTCCTCTGTCCCTCACATTGAGAACTCCTAGTGAACTCAATGAGATATCAGGAAGACTTCTGGATCAGCCAGGTATATTCTGACTTAGGGCAGGTGACACATGGCAGAAGTCATGAATAGTAAGAAGGTTCTACTTTGGTGCAGAACACTTTTACTCATTTTGCATTCTAAAACTGTGAGAAGCCATCAAGCCTGACATTTTTACACGTCTTCAAACATGGCTCCAAGTCTGAAGAGGTTCCCACAGATTGGAAAAGGGGAAACACAACCCCCATTTTTAAAAAAGGAAGCAAGGAAAACCCATTGAACTATAGACCAGTCAGTCTCACCTCTGTGCCAGGTAATATCATGGTGCAGATCCTCCTGGCATGAAAGGAGCACATGAAAGGCACATGAAAAACAACAAGGTGATCAATTGCCAACATGGCTTCACTAAGGGCAAATCATGTCTGATGAATTTAATGGCCTTTGATGACAGAGTTACAGCTCAGATATATATGGGAAGAGAAACTGATGTCATCATTCTGGATTTGTGCAAGGTGTTTGACACCATCTCATATAACATCCTTGTGATGGAGAGACATGGATTTGATAGATGGACCACTAGGTGGATGAGGAGCTGGCTAGAAGATCACACTCAAAGAGTTGTGATCAATGGCTTAATGTCCACCTGGAGACCAATGGAGTTCCTCAGGGGTCTGTTCTGGGTCCACTGCTGTTTAACATCTTTGTCAGCAACATGGACAATTGCACTGAGTGCACCCCCAGCAAGTTTGCCAGTGACACCAATCTGTGTGGTGCAGTGGATATACTTGAGGGAAGAGATGCCATTCAGAGGGACCTTAACAGGCTTGTGAAATGGGCCAGTGTCAGCTGCATGAGGTTAAACTAATACAAATGCAAGGTCCTTCATCTGGGTCAGACTAACCCCAGACACAATTGCAAGCTTGGTACAGAGTGGGTTGAGAGTAGCTCTGAAGAGAAGGACTTGTGGGTGTTGATTGACAAGAAGCTCAACATGAGCCAGCAGTGCACTCATGCAGCCCAGAAGGCCAAATGTATTCTAACTTGCATCAAGAGGAACATGGCCGAAAGATCAAGAGAGGTGATTCTCCCCCTCTACTCTGCACTTGTGAGAACCCTACCTTGAATAGTGAGACCATTTCTGGTTTCCACACCACAAGAAGAACATAGATCTGTTGAAATGAGTGGAGGAGGTCTTCAAAGGTGATCAACGGGCTGGAGCACATTTGTTACAAGGAGAAACTGAAGGAGCTAGGATTGTTCAGCCTGAAGAAGAGAAGACTCCAGAGGAACCTTATAGCTGCCTTCCAATACCTTAAGGGAACCTATAGGAAGACTGGAGAGAGACTTCTTAATAGTGTCCAGCAAGGACAAGGGGAAACAATTTTAAACTGAAGGAGAATACCTTTACACTGGTTATCAGGAAGAAGGTCTTTAAGACAAGGTGGTGAGACTCTGGAACAGATTGCCCAGAGAAGCTGTGGATACCCCTCCCTGGAAGTGTTCAAGTCCAGGTTGGATGGGGTGTTGAGCAACCTTATCTAGATCAGAGGCATTCCTGCCCATCACAGTGAAGGTTGAAGTAGATGATTTCTAAGGTCCTTTTTAAGCCATTGTATTCTACTATTCATTACTTGTTACTAGTGTTGTAAGAAGGTTGACTTGGTGGCTTTGAAATGACAGTCTACAAATTGAAATAATTTTCATACTAGAATTAAAGTAGTTCTGGTCATGCTGACAGTAACTATACAGGACAGATGAATCTCTTGCATAAATTCCTATTCTGAGGTTATCTCACCAACAAACACACACTGATGTGCCCACTGTTACTGGATAAAATTGTGCTTGAAAGATTTTGATGTCTCAGGACTGTTGTTCACTGCTGCTCTATGTTTTGTGGTTTTAAACTGTGACTCAAGAGGCACAACCACTGGTAAAGGACAGCTGCATGCGTCCTTGGAGGAGAAGAGAAACCCAAGGAAAAAAGGGCTGCAGCTCCCAGGCAGTAGGTGCCTCAGAAATGCTGAGGGAATTTTCCAGCAAGAGAGGAGCTGCTGCAGACCAAGAGGCATTTTCATTTGGTTCTCTCCACCCTGTTGTAACTCTAGCCAGCCAGTGAATTAGCACAGCAGACATTCAGTGGTACTGGCCTCAGACCAGTTCTCCAGACCAGACTCATAGCACACCTGTTAAACAGATTCTTTCACCCATCTTTCAGCTAATGTTTCAGCTTTTATCCTGAAGGATACAGGATAATCCACCTGGCTGGTACAATATTAAGTGCAAAGGGAATGAGTAATTGTGTTCATTTTGGCTAATGCTAAGTAGAATCACGGCAAACACAACCTCTTTACAGGTCCTGCATTCTGTCTCTGGTGCTCCGTCCAACCAGGTGCATTCCCCAATATCTCTCTTCTCGAGCAACAAGCTGTGCTGTGCCATCCTGCCTTAGGATGGTGAGGGATTTATGGCCTGGGTGAGGACTGATGTTGGCATTTCTTTTCCCTTCCAGATGCTCAGCAGGGCACTGTGAAGTCTCTTCTCCTGAAGGACTACTAACAGCTTTAGAGGGCCATCTTCCGGGAAGAGGTGTGTGAACTGGGAAGCAGAGTGTGAGGGGAAAGGCTTCAAAGGGAAAGAGCAGCTTAGCTGCCCTTCCTCACTGCTGAGCTGACTCACTTTGACATTTACATTTGGAGTCCAGAAATTGGGGTTGGGATAAGCTTATAATGAATTTCTTAAGGAAAGAGGAGAGGAAAGGAGCTACAGGGAAAACAGAAGCAGTAGCAGCAGACGCTTGATTGGACAACATGGGTTTCATTTGCCTTTTGCGCAAGCTGTAACTTTTTAAAAGGCACTTTTTTCTGCTACATGATGCACATAGGGATTAAGGGGAGTTATCAGTGATATGATATTTCTCCTTCTCTCTTTTAGCTTGTTTCTTTCCTGTGTTTATAAACATGTATGGAGGATTTGCACCTTACTTTTTCATAGGGAAGCTCCAGGTTTCTACTAATAAGATCTGGTCCAATGTAGTGATACCAAGAGGATTAAACCATCTTCTCGAGACAGTGTCTGAATGGTGTTTATACACTGCTGGGAAGTCCATTAGGAAGTTCCAACAGAAAGTTCTCAAAGATAGAGAAAATGAAAATTTTTCATCCAAACTTTGGGCTTAGAATCGAGACTTATGGAAAACTCAAGGAGAAATAGAAGGTGCATACAGGAGGATTCCACACACAAAGGTAGGATGATTTATTCTGTCCCAATACACAACTACATATGTCAGCATTTGTTGATAAGGTTTGGATTTGGTTGGTTTTTTTATGTATTGCTGCTGAAGCCAAACTTGGTCTTGTTTTTTTACAAACCTAGAGATAAAACCAAAATACTGGCAATATAAGACATAGTGATAGATGAGGTTCACAGCTACTCCATTTCAGGCATCCCCATCTAGTAGAACACTGAGAGCAGGGGAAGCTACTAAAGTTGTGTATCTCCCCAAGAAGCTGCAATGAAGACATTATTCATACTAATTACAAAGAAACCGTGGACTTCTCTCCTAATCTTGATCCAGCTGGGTTCTTGATGCTTTTCCAAGTGAATAGGGCTGGAATTGGCTCTTAAGACATTCGGACTGAATGCTTATTTCTTGCATTAGGACCTTTTCTCTCTTTGTGGTTGTTCAACACAGTTGTTCATTCACATGAAGAATGCATTGCTCAGGCTTAACTGTGGTGAAATGGAGGTCTTATTATTTTAGTTAGCAAAGTCATGTGTGGGATGTTCACTCTTAGCAACACTCAAGGACAGTGCTAATTTATTTTTGTAACAGTGTTTTTCAGATGGAGAAGTTTGTGACAGCCATAATTCATTCATGGTGCTATGCAGCTTTGCATAACATGTCATACTGGCCTGAAGCAACTGGAAGTAGTTATTTTCTTAGAAAATCGTGTGGGCCAAAACTGGTAACACACAGTGGCGTACAGGAATTTGCTTGTGTTTGGAGAAGATAATGCACGTGATCAATGGAAACAGCATGGCTAAGAGTTCTTGTCTTCCTCATGGCTTGTTCCCTTTCACAGCTTTCCTGATCTGGGTGTGTTTGACTTCTTAAGAAGATGTTCATAGCAAGTAGAAATTATTTACATTATTTGCATTTTGTTGTTCATAGTTCATACAATTATAGAGTTAAGAGCTTTCTCAGTGATTCCTAAGAAAATACATAATGATATAACTCTTAAGGGATGAATGCTTAAAGTCACATCTGCTCTCATTACGTACAAATTTGGCTATGCTGAACACATGCCATCATCACTATCATTTCCATGGTAACACATTGCAATATTATACTTTTCAAGTCATGTGACAGAAAGTCAGGCTGAAAAGAAACCTGGTCTGGCAGAAATTAAGCACTTGTGTCTTTGGTGGTATTAATAAACAAAATAGCTACCAGCAAAGTCAAATGGTCTTTGTATAATTTTTCCCTTCCTCAGGCTTGCCTGAACAACAACAAAAAAAGGCTGTTATCTAGGGCTCTGTCTGTTGGTTTGGTCTGGTGCAGACTATAAGATGCTTACTCTTCCCCCATGATGTCTCTGCATCTGGAGTGCTGAGTTCCCACAGAATTGTTGGAGGTGATCTAGTTTCATTTTCACATTTTGAGGAATCTGGCAGTGAGATTCATTAAATTCATGAGTTAACCCCTCATGTTAACTTTTAAGGATATCTGGATTAAAAGAAAATTACGCACAAAGTAAGAAATAAAAAATTAGGATTGTTATTGCTCGTGCAGTCTTCAGATCAGTAAGTGACCTCTGTTAGAGTTCAAGGGCTTTATCAAGATTTCCAACAACAAAAATGTCTCAGTTTTTCTCCATTAGGGGCGACAAAAGTAACATGAATATCACCATGTGTTACATGCAAATTATTTCTCAGTAAGCTATGGGTTCATTATGCCATAATTTACAGTTTTGGAAATCTTACTTACCAATATTATTGTATTAGTTTCACTGTGAAAATCCAAAAACCTAATTCAATATTCTGTCACAGTAAATACAGGGAAAATCACTTTCAGACACAATGGTGACTAAGTTTGTAGTTCAAGAATTAAAGCAAAAGTAAAATTAACCAAAGAACTCAAAATCTACAAAGGTATAAGGGGAAAGTAAGATAGCAAACACATGTTTTGTGTCTTTAAAATTCTGTCCTTCACCATAATTTCCATGTCAGTTTTTCAGTTCTACTACTATTTCCCAGGGGGAGAGGGGTGAATGGAGAATTACAGGAAAAGCATCTATTTAGTAGGACCACTCTGTATGCCTTTTTAAATTTCCAGGGGAAAAGACCCCAAAGTCACCCCAGAGACCCCAAAAGACCCCTAACAGTCACTGAGAAACACCATCCAACAAGATTGGATTTGCAATACACACATATTGAGGAAAAAGACCCCCTCTGATTTTAATGGTTGGGCTGCTTTCATAGTGTCCCATTATGAAAGTTGATGCAAATCAAGATAAAAAGAGTTAATAGCTTTGTGGGGAAAAAAAGTCATTAGAATCACTTAATCTTAGAGAAAACTTCATTAACATAGAGACAGGAGAAAAAGATGTTGATTGTTGTACAGTTTATTGAATTTTTAAAATATTGTTATGTTCTATAGAGCCTTAACAGCATAAATATGTAGATAAATATGTAAGATAAAAAGTAGACATAGAACGCTAGAATAATTTTGGTTGGAAGAGAATTCTGGAGGTCCTCTGGTGATTCCGCATCCTAGTCAGACTAAGGCTAGTTTGATAAATCTGCTCCACATCTTGACCAGCTGAATTTTCAATGTCAAAGGCAGAGGTCCCACGATCAAATCTGGACCTCTGTTCCAGTGTTTGACTACCCACACTAGGATTATTTTTTTTCCTCAACATGTAATCAAAACTTGCTGCAGTTTGCACCCATTGCCTCTCTTCATTTTGCTTTTCAACCCCAAGAAGTCTAGGTCTGTCCTCCCTATACCTCCCCCTGAAGGGCTGAAGTCTGCAGTAAGGTCCCTCCCTAGCTCTTTCTTCCTAAAAACTGGGCAAATGTAAGATCGAGCGAAGTAGTGCATACTAGAGTTCTAGAAAGAAAAGTTTATGCAAAAGAAAGCTGATAAAGAATCATAGAATGGCTAGGGTTTGAAGGGACCTTAAAGATCATCTAGTTTCAACCCCCCTTCATGGGCAGGGACACATTTGGTGGTATTAATAACCAAAATAACTACCAGCAAAGTCAAATGGCCTTTGTATAATTTTGCTCAAGGCCCCACCCAGCCTGGCCTTGAACACTTCCAGAGAGGGGATATGATATCTAGTCAGCATAATTTGTGCTGGGAGAAGAGCCTAGAAACACCAGTTAGGAACAGAGTGTCTTTTCTGGGCACTGAAGAGGAACTATAGCTGCCTGCATGCAAATGTTTTGCAACAATGGACAGGTAATACACAGATGGAAGGAGAAATAAGGTACAAGGGAGTGAAGTTGTGACCCTATTAACCCGTTGTAAATTCACTGAGAGAAGCAAGATACTGACAGAGGATCTTACAAGTCATTAGACTTTTCCTCCTGAAATACTGAATCGGGTTGTCAGGGCTATAAATACTGTATTCAAGGTAAAAATAGAGGAGTCCTATACACAGCATAGATATTGGCTGACCCTTCTATTAATGTGCCAAAGGTATTACATTATCAATATATCTTAACTTATGTTTGCCTGAACATCTCTGTTCTGCTCTTGTAAGCAGATGTGAGTAGCTTCCTGTTTGAACTTGGCTTTTCTACAGCAAGGAATCTTGTAATAAACTGACAATGTAACTGGTATTACTGAAATAGTCAGCTGTTTTGTTTTGTTCTTTTGACCTCTCACATTATGAGGAGTCAAAGAGAATTAATCTCTTGTATTGACAGTCAGACACAGAAAGCAATTATACTTATGTGAAAAATGGAGGAAAATGCCTTGAAATGAGGTGATGATGGTAGAGCCTGTGTCAGACCTTGTGTCTTATTTGCTCTAGCAGCCTTTTCCATCATTTAAGAAACATCTCCAGTCAGTAGTCTGCAGGAGTAACATTCCAGTGTAACATGTAGTACATTTATAGACATGTGCCTCAGTGATAGCTATGGAGAGAAAATAGTTTCTTAATGTCAAAACAGTTTATGTCTGTGTGCAAATGCTCTTTTGGAGCTGAGGCCAAGCAGGTGATAAAAAAAAACATGCATATGAGTCTAACAAACAAAATCCTCTTGGCTGAAGAGCAGCCAGGAGGTAAGAAGTGATTTTCCTCTGGATATATTCACATATGACTATGTTTTTACATCACTAAATGCTGCAAATCCTATTTGAAGAGAAGTGCTGAGCCTGAATTCTAAAATATCAGGGTTTTAGTTATTACATATATTTACCTATTTTGTTTATTATAAGAGTTATTATATATTATTATTATTTAATAAATCTTCTTCATGGAATTAAGGAAAGGAAAAATATAAAATTAGACTCCTTTCTCCTGCCTTCCTTCACCTCCACATGAAACATTTTTCCCACTTCATCTCAAGTGTTCTCTTTTTAGTTCAATTTCTTCTGGAGAACTTATACTTACTGGAGAATTTATATTTACATATAACATAAATTTTGGGGAATTTATACTTACTTCCAGTTTGGGAGCTTTTTTTGAGCTCATATGCTGGAGTGGACACAACATCTCCTTGTGCACTGAGATTGCTACTGCCCACTACAGAGAGAAGTTTCCATATATACTAGAAGTAATTTATTTCCTACCTGTTTCCAAATACTACTGAAACCAGAAACTCAATCTGCTTATGGAACTAGGACTATAGTCCACTTGAGGTAATGTCCTCAAAAATTTATTTCAATAACTTTTGGATACAGCATGTGAAGGTATACATGCTGTATTGAGCCTGAATACACTGTGTGAGCCTCAATTTATTTTCATGCTAATCACAACTGATACAGAGAAAGTAATTAATATAATAGATGTGGGAGAGTTGATTTTGATATCACAGATCAAGTTCACTTTCTGATCATTGAAGGCAGTGATCAATGAATCCAAATTGGACTCTTCAGGTCTGAGCACTTCATTACCTGCTTTCTTAGAGCTCATGGAATTGCTGGACTTTCCTCTCTTAAAATTCCAGTGCTCAGCTACAGCATCTTCCTTTAGTCCCCTTGATTGTCACAATGCTGAAGCTCTCAATGAGTCACCTCTCCATGAAAATGGGAGATGTGATCTAGCCAGTCTAGAGCCCTGGAGCAATGCTAGTCATCCTTACTTCCCAGCATGTGGCATTGTTTAGAACTAGAGATAACTGAGGGCAATGAGATACACTTCCTTTTCAGAAGTTACTTGCTACTCTTCCAGCACTTTATTTCATAGAAGGAAAATATAGCTTTAGACCAATTCGAACACTGTTCTGTCTGGTTGCCTCACCATTTCTGTTCGTTTTTGGCCCTGAGCATCCATTAGGAGTTCAGAATGTTCTTTCCTCCATACACGTTCTCTTCTGAATCGTGCAGCAGCTGCTTTGCAGCCCAGCCAGTTTCCTTCTCCCTTGGCTGATCCTGCAAGTAAACAAAAACTACCTGCCAAGTAAGTACATCCTGCTCAGGGGTCCTCATCTTGGAGCTTCCTCTCCAGTTTTTCATCCCTCATGTTTTTTTTACAGGGCTGCATTGACACCTGACTCCTTTGTCCTGGCTTCAGGAAAATTCCACTCCCTGGAGCCTGCCCTCAGCATGGGCGCCTTGTCTCAGCCGTCCCTTTGCATTACCAATGCTTTCACATAAATGGAAGATGTTTAAGTTAATGATCTCCCATTGTTAGCCATGTGTCATGCCCCCCCACCCCTCCCACCCTCACCACCCCGTGCAATTTCAGGTTGAAATAGAGGTAAAAACATGGCCAGGAGGGGTAAGTGCCTACTTTTAAAGCAGTCTGCCAAAGGAAGTCCCTCATTATCAGCAGAATTAATAAGTTTGAACTATTTCCAACTATGCAATTGTGTCAGTAGACTCTGGTTCACATTTGATTTCAGAGGTTTGCTGAATTGACCAAAGGCCACGTAATTAAGTTAATCTCTGATAGTCTATATATGTAGTTTAAAAGAGGATTTAACAAATATCTCGATGAAGCTGGTAGAGTGTCTTGAAGAAAGTAAATTAGGTCTATTAGGTCTTTTGCCTTAAAAGCTGATTTTTTTTTTTTAGCATACTGGCATACTATAGCTGGAAAATATCTTGGGACCCCGTTCATGTCTTCCCCAGTTAAATAAATATTAGGGCTTTCAAGGCTATTTGAGACTGAGATAACCAAGCTGCATTTGGAGAACACCTTGGAATTTACTTACTAAATTTCATCAGGTTCATGTCTTTTCACTATCCTTGGTCCCTCCCCTCACCTCTTTTTTTTTTTTTTTTTTTTTTTTCCCATAAATTAATCTTTTAGATAAACTTTTAGGTCATAAATTTAAGAACAAATAATTCAAAATCTCCACCCTGAATTTTTCAAAATTACGTAGCACTGGCCAAATGATGGCTCATTGAACTCAGCAGTAAACCTTGCAGCAACTTCAAAAGAAGCAAAGCTGAGCCAACAAAAAGTCCTTAATAAAACCTCACCCTTATTACTTTAAAAAGAAGGGGAAGTTTTAAAGAACTAGCTAAGGAAATTCAATTCCCAAACCCCATTGTAATTCAATAGGAATGGGGCACAAATTCCCTCAGGCAGCTTTGCAAATTCTCGCTGACAATGGATGCCAAACAGTCTCCCATAATGAGCCAGTCATTCTGTAAAGTCAGACGGTCAAGGTGATTGCTGGGTGGTGATACCTGGCTATATCTGAAATAATGCAATACTATTGAAGTATTGTATTTCCACCACAGCGGGCCTGTGAAAAAAAAAATCATCTGGACGAGGTAAGAATGGGATGGATGTTTCATCTCCACCTTTAGAAACCTCTGAGCCCTAGAGAGACAAATGGCACAAGGAACACACAGGCAAGATCACAAAGGCTTGAAACATTGGTTTAAGAAATAAAAAAAAAAAGATCAAATGGTGGGTTTTATGGTTGTCTCTCCATATCAAGTAAAGGAAATACTGTGGCTGGTTCCTCAGCTACCTATCCCTTGAACACACAGTCCAGGAGATGTCAAATCTTCCTTTTCACTTGCCATCAGGCTGGAAAAAGCACTCCTCCCACCACAGCAGATATTTGGAAAGCTGCAGAAAGGAATTGAGAGAGCATGCACACCTTTCTCATCACCACCAGCCCAGCTCTTGGTCTTCCAGTGTTTGCAGCACAAACAGGGACCAGTGACACATGTCATTCACAGACTCGTGTGTCAGCTTCCTCTAATGCTCTGATTGTAAGTAAGTATATCCACCTAGAATAGAAGAGGGGTAGAAAGCTACTTTAGGGAAAACAAGTCCTCCTGACTTCACATACAAAGGTTAATTATCCCAAAGAAAGAGGCCCACAATGGTTTTCACACTGGCAACAGCCAAGAAGACATTTATAGTGAAGTTTACTCATGATTCCTACCTCTTCAAAAGACTTGCCCTCTCCCAAAAATAAAAATATAACCATCCTTTCCCCTCTCACTCCACTGTTCCAATTAGTCAACTACATAGGCTGAACCAAACATTTTACATGGTTTCTTTCATTTGGTTTGGTTAATTCAACGTGGTTTTGTATTCTGAGAGATTTTTTTTTTAAATATACAAGATGGAAAGGAATATGTTGTTTTGGTAAGGCAGCAATTTTGAACAGTTAGATCAGTTTTTGCATTAGATGAACTAACCTACCAGAATCTACAAGAAACCAGGGGAAAGAACTCAACAGTGCCTGGAGAGATCATTTGTTTCAAGTGGATTCATTAGGGATCCCTTCAGAGCTGTGTTCTGATGCTCTAATTATGTCTCATAGTGTTATTTTTATCAGACAAATTCTTAGATTATGCATGATTTGGGTGTGTTCATGGAGTTAATCAGTCTACAGACCCTGTTCCATTCATAATTCCCAGCAACAGATATTTTCATTTTGTTGGTATTATTTACAGCAGAGTAGGTTATTATCATATATTAGAAACATAGCAAAAATTTGTGATCATGCAAAAAGTCTAATAGGCAGGTCTTCAGGTTATACAGCCACCAGGAACAAAATATCCCACATGGACAAGTCTTGCGTATGGTCTGTCTTTTTATCTATATATATTCTGTTGGTCTTCCAGGGACTATGGACACCTTACATTAATTTCTTTAGAGTTATTGTAGTCAGTGAACCACAAAGCCTCAGTGACATTTCTATGTAACTAATAATTATAAACATAGGCCATTTCATCAGTAATTTTGGATCTTCTATTATAGCACCAATTGCATACATACAGTTTTATATCATATACATATACTTTTAAAATATGTTATTCAGCATAAATGCCAAACGTCTGTGTAATTTCAGGACAAGCAAGAAAACTACTAGATTTCATAGAGTGAAATGTACACTTGTTAATGTAGTTTTTTGGGGGGAAATGTAGTTCTTCACCAATGAATCCCTGCTGACACACATAGACAGCTTCTTTTCCTTGTGTTTGTTTTTGTTACTGTATAGTTTCTTAAAACATTATTCCAGTAACATTGCATTCTGGGCAAGTATCACTAAAATTTCCTGTCAGCAGTTAACACCAGACATTTCCTACCAGCAGTGTCACCAATCTTACTTAAATGTTCATATTTTAAAAAATACAACTCACACTGGCTTTGCCTAATTCTGTTTTCTAGTATCAGTTACTTTCTCTGAAGCTCTTCTCATGTTGCTGCACTACACAATCGTGAGTAGGCATACCCAGAAATTCTCTGGACAAACTGAGTAACCCCCCTTTCATGAACACTTTCTAGTCCTTCTCCATCCTCCGCAGCCACTCAAACACCCAAACAAAACAAAAAACTTGTTCTCTGGTGGTTCACCAATGTGGCTCACTTCAGTGTAAATGGGAGGGAGAAACCGCAGTGCATATGGGCACAAGAAGTCCCAGTACCTTGGGCATAAGCTTGCCTGGGAGTTTCCTCTGCTGTTACGAAGCATAAGCAGAAAATACGTGATAAGAGTTTTAACTGAAAGCACTGGTAAAACAGAAAGATTTTCTTGTCATCTTAATAATCAAATCAACAATTTTATTATTTTTACTTCTCATGGATGTTACAGCACGTAAGGACAACCACAGTCACATATTTTGTTACTTTATTTTAGTATGATTCAAGTTTACCTGGTAATTTCTCCATTAAATCCCTAACCTGAACTGTAGTTTACCTTTTCAGAAAGAACAAATCAGCAAATTCCTGAAGTAGTGATACCCCTGTGGTCTTTCCCCATATTTCTCCTCTAATTTTGTCAAACTTTGTGTCCTCTCACTCAGTATTTTTGCTGCCACCCAGAAGCAAGTACTAGAAGCTGGTGGATGGTGACAGTCTTGCAGGCTTGCCTATCTGCTTTTGCACATGGCTGAAACTGACATGATGCTGCCTCTCTTCTGAGTATCTATGCCTCCATATAACTGTTCCTACTATATTTATTTTGCTTCTCTCTACAAATTTCTTGGCATGGGAGGGGAAGGAATCCCAGTGGTTATTCCTCTCTTTTTTCAGAAATAGGCCGCATTGTTCAAGCTCCTGCTTTGCTAGTTTATCAAGTAAAGGCTTAAATGCACATCTTTTCTTTAGCCTGCTCATCAGCCTGAAAAACCCTTCTCTCTCTTTTTGCCCTATACACCGTGGGTGATTTGTAGAAAGCTAAACAGCTTTAACATAAAAAAATCAAGGCTGTAATTTGATGAACACTCACTTATACCAAAAAGGACAACTTGTTCATAGTTCGTCCTTTACCTCTCACTCCCGCCCACGCAGTTGTATCTGCTCAAGTTTGTTGCAGCTAAACAGAATGAGGAAAAAGTATTTTAGTTAAAAACACCTCCTCTCTTTTTTTTATCCTTAATTTCACAAGCAATTTTAGTATCTGCTGCGGAAGCAGCTAGGAGGGAGAGGAGAGCAGTTTTGAGTTAAGTCATCATTACCACTGAAAGAAAAGTTCATTAAACTGAGTTGTCAGAAAGCTCCACTTCAAATACCCCATGTCTCTGTGGATAGACCATTGTCCAAATGATTTATAGGGGAGAATAAAGGCCTGAATTCTTCCATTTGGTCTCCCCAGTCTAAGAAACTCACTAAGGAAAAAAAAGCACCCCCAAATTAAAACCAACAAACAAATCCTTTCCTGGATTGGAAAGTGTTACAAAACACCTGAAATTTCAGGTAACGTGTGTTGGATTGAAGGAGATGTTTCATTCAACCTGAAGAGTTTTCTGGTTTTGGTTTTGGTTTGGTTTTTTTTTTGTTTGGTTGGTTTTTTGTTTTTTTTTAATATCTTTTTTTGCTCATGAGTTATGGAAAGGCATCTATGTTATTGAACATATATGCTACTCTGCTCAGTATGCCTGCCTGCCCTGAACTTCTCCAGGTCCTGTCAAATGGACTGCAGGCATGGAGTGAAAATTATTGGTTCAGTGTACATCACCTTGGTCACATTTGACACTCACCTATGTCAGAGAAGTGTAATGCTAGAAAACGGAAGTAGAATCATGTAGTCTGTGGCTTTGAATTAACCAAAATGCACCTGGAATGACCAGAGTGCAGTGCTAACATACAAATGTAGCTAAAAATTTTGGCTTCCAAAGAACTCCGCAGTGATTAGAAAGGAATGTCATTATATCAGCTATTCACTGGAATCAATGAACATTCCCTTCATTGCTTATCAAAGCAGGAGCATCCCTTTAGCAGGATTGATGCTTTGTAATTTTGTCTTCAATACAGCCAGATATGAAGGCAATTGTCTATTCTCTAGATGTAGAAAAAGGCATTTGATCATGTTGACTGACTTCATACTTCTTGTAAAGTTGTTCAGATCAGAGGTGGATTTGGGTCTGTTGTTGGATATTGGTTGTTTATTTCCACCTTCCCCCACAACCAGAGAGATGAACCTCATCAAATAAAGCATCCTCTCTTTTTTCCTATAAAAAAACCTAAACTACATACTCCAAATACCACAGGCCTTTCAAGGAGTCTGCAAACCCCTTCTCTAGCGAAGGCTCTGTCACCATCTCTGAATCAGAAGCAAAGTGTAGTTTTTAACCAGACTTGGCTCCTGAGTGAATACAGAACATACCTGTCAGTGTGCGCTATTTCAATGCCTCTGCTTGCATTCACACTGCTAGCACAGTTACACCCAGCTCATTTCCACTCTTCTTGCCCAGCAGGTTAAGGGACAAAGAGTCTGCTGTCCTTTAGCAAGTGGGCTCCGAATGTCACAATGTGTCTTAAATAGATGAGCCTGAAGGAACCAGATTCAGGTGCCAAATATCTTTTTGGATACTTAGGATATATATTTCTGGGTGTCTTTCTAATGCAAAAGAGGGAATAACCTAGGGGAGGTATTTTTTTTCATGACAGAACCATAGAATTGCAAAATTTATCTGGTTAGAAAAGACCTTGAAGATCATCATATCTAAACATTAACCTAACTCTACTGAATCCAGTGCTAAATCATATCATAAAATCATAGAATGGTTTCAGTTGGAAGGGAGCTCATCTAGTTCCAAACCTGCTGCCACAGGCAAAGACACCTCATACTAGACTAGATTATTCAAAGCCCCATCCAAGATGGCCTTGAAAACTTCCAGGGATGAGGCATCCACAAACTCCATGGGCAACCTGTTCCAGTGTCTCACCGCTTTACACAAATAATTCTTCCTAATGTTTAGCCAAAATCTGCTCTTTTCCAGTGTAAAACCGTTACCCCTTGTCCTATCATTACATGCGCTTTCAAAAAGATCCTCCCTATCTTTCCTGTAGATCCCTTTCATTTTGGTAAGGACCACATCTATGTATGTTTAAATACCTCCAGAGATGGTGATTCAAAAACCTCCCTGGGCAGGCACTTCCAGTGTTTGATAACATTTTCAGTAAAGAAGTTTCTTCTAATATCCAAAATTAAACTTCCCCTGGCACAGCTTGAGGCCATTTTGTCTGATTCCATCACTTGTTACTAGGGAGAAGAGACCAAAGCCTACATTGCTACAGCCTCATTTCAAGTAGTCAGAGAGAGCAGTAAGTCCTCCTCTTCAGCATCCTTGTCTCCAGAATGAAAAACACGAGCACATGCTCCTCTCAAGAGGAATACCCTTCACCAGCTTTCTTTCCATGCTCTAAACACACTCCAGGAACCCAATGGCCTCCTTGTAGCTAGGGGGGAGGCAAAACCAAACACAGTATTCGAGGTGCAGCCTCAACAGTGCTGAGTACAGGGGCACAATCACTTCTCTACTCCTGCTGGCCACACTATTCCTTATGCAGGCCAGGATGCTGTCTTGGCCACTTGGGCCTACTGCTGGCTCATATTCAACGGGCTGTCACCAGCACCCCCAGGTCCTTTCCCATTGTGCAGCTTTCCAGCCACTCATCCCCAAACGTGTGGTGTTGCATGGGGTTGTTGTGACCAAAATGCAGGACCCAGTACTTTGTCTGTTTAACCTCATACAATGGGCCTTGGCCTGTCAGTCCAGCCTGTCCAGATCCCTCTGCAGAACCTTCCTAACCTTAAGCAGATCAACACCTCTCCCTAATTTGGTGCCATCCATACACTTACTGGAGCTGCACTCAACCCCCTTATCCACATCACTGATGAAGGTATTAGAGAGAACTGTCCCCAGTACTGAGCACTCAGGAGCACCTCTTGTGACCAGCTGCCAACTGGATTTAACTCCATTCACCACAATCATTTGGGCCTGACCATTCAGCCAGTGACTTACCCAGATTATGCTGAAGACTAGGTGGACAACATCCACAGCCTTTTCCTTCATCCACTGTGTGGGTCACCTATTCATAGAAGGAGATCAGGTTATTTAAGGTTGTGGCCCCTTCTTGTTTACTGGAGTCACATTTCACAGAGTCACAGAATCATAGAATACCAGGTTGGAAGGTTGGATCGGTTTTTTTTTTATGAGGACCAAATCTGGTTGCAATGCTCCAGGTGCAGTCTGACAAACACCAAGTAGAGCGGCATCATGGCTTCTTTGTCTCTGCTGCTGACACCCTTGTTGATGAAGCCCAGCATCCTGGTGGCTTTCTTTGCTGCTGGAGCACACTGTTCACCCATGTTGAGCCTGCTGTCCACCAAGACCCCCAGATCCTTTTCCACAAGGCTGCTCTCTGGTCAAGTGAATCCCAGTCTGAACTGCACTCCTGGGTGCATAGAGATTTCCACAGAGGTTTCCAGGCACAAGACCGTGCACTTCTCTATAGTTAACTTCATAGAGTTCCTGTTAGCTCAATTCTCTAGCCTGCCCCAGTCATTCTGGAGGGTGATTCTCCTTTCTGGGGTCTCAGCCTCTCACCTCATCTTGGTGTCATCAGTGAACTTCATCAGGGTGCTCTCGATCCCAACAGCCAGGTCACTTATGGAGATGTTAAATAGTGTTGGACCCAATATTGATCCCTGGAGGACTCCACCTGTGACCCGTTGACAGCTGGAGGATGAACTATTTACTAGCACCTTCTGGGTACAGTCTGTCAGCCAGTTCCCCACCCACCATGCAGACCACTTGTCCAGGCCATGACAAGTCAGTTTCCCCAGGAGGAGGCTGTGGGGTACTGTATAAAAAAATTTCCAATCTCCACTCTACTGGAACCTCTCTGGTTAGCCATGACTACTGCTAAAAGTGCAGAGGCTGGATGAGAACTTCTGCCAGCTCCCTCTGTACCCCTGGGTGGATCCCATTAGGACCCATATACTTCTGTATGTCTAAATGGTGGAGCGGGTCACTGAGCACCTCCTGTTGGATTATGAGGCCTTCAAACTGCTGCCCATCCCTGTTTTCCAGCTCAGGGGACTTTGTTTCCAGCAAACAACTAGTCCTACTACTAAAGACTGAGGCACGGATGGCTTTAAGTACTCAGACATTTCCTCATTCTTTTTCCAGCTACATCTAGTAGAGGATAGAGATTCTCCTTAGTCCTCTGTTTGTTGCAAATATATCTGTAGAAGTTGTCCCTGTTGCCTTTAACAGCTGAAGCCATCTTAATGTCATGTTGGACTTTGCCCCTTCTAATTTTCTCCTTGCATAGTCTCACAACATCTTTGTAATCATATTGAAAGGCCTGCTCCTTTTTCCAAAGGCCATAACCTATGCTTTTTACCCTGGATTGCAGCACAACCTCTCTATTCAGCCAGGTCTCTATTCAGCCAGGGGTCGTCTTCCCCACAGGCTTGTCTTCTGTCAGAGGGAGACAGCCTGTTTCTGTGCCTTTAAGGCTTCCTTTTTGAAGAAAGGCAGCCTTCCTGGACTCCTTTGCCCTTCAGGACTTCCTCCTAAGGCACTTTGTCAACCAGTCTTTGAAACAGGCCAAAGTCTGCCCTCCAGAAGTCAGGTGGCAGTTCTGCTGACCTTCCTCCTTACTTCTCCAAGAATAGAAGACTCTATCAGTTCCTGGTCACTATGCCCAAGGTGACCTCCAGGTGTCACATCCTCCACAAGTCCGTATTTATTCACTAACAGCAAGTCCAGTGGAGTGCTTTCTCTAGCTGACTTCCTCACCATACGTGTCAGGAAATTGTCCTCCACACACTCTAGGTCCCTCTGGGGCTGTTCCCTCTCTGCTGTGTTGTGTTTCCAACAGCCATCATCTTGGAAGCTGAAGTCCCCATGATGACAAAAAGGGCAAGCGATTGAGAGCATTCTCTTAGATACCTATGGCATTTTTTATCTGTCTCTTCAAGCCATTTTGGTAGTCTGGAGCAGACCCTAACCTCTTCCCCATGATTCTTGGCCAGAAACACTACACCCTATTGTCATGATTATTAGTTTCTAAAGGCATTTGACATTGATGATCCATAGGTAAGAGAAGTGATGGGATATAAATAAGAACGTGTATAATTACCTATATTTAATGTCTATGTTGATTAATGTCTGATTTGTCTGTGCCACTAGAAGTTCTGAAACATGATCAGAAATTATTGCTGAATAAGTAATATGGAAAATTAAATTCAAATGAAAACAGACTTCACTAAAGAGCTGTTTTCCTGATATGAACTGCTCATTGACAGCTATTTTTAGACAGGGACATCCCAAGCCCAATCAGTTTGAATCTCAGCAGATGCTTCCCACATCAAACAGATACAATGCATGTTAGAGGCAATGAAACCTCCCACTAGGACCCCTTCAAGCTGGCTCAGGGCCAATCGTGAACCATTCCTCCTCTTCCACTTGGTTCTTTAGTTCAGACTTGACAACCTAGCATGCGATTTAAATTCAAATATAGGATAATTATTAGTAAGCTGAGAAATGCTGAGAATGAGAATTCTCGGTGAATCTGAAGCTGAGGGATGATTGCCAAGAAAATTTGGCTCTTGGTCTCCTGTTGTGTGATGCCCTCACTTTCCATTCTCCCAGCCCAAGAAAACACTTTTTTCTTTCTCTCTGCTCTCTCCCTAATCTCCCCAGGTGTAAGCCATGGAGGAGGTGAAGCCCCCTTTCAACAGCTGCCCAAGCCTGCCTCTCCTCACTTGTCAGCCAATTCTTCCTTCCTTTTAATGGTGCTGGCAACATCTTACTCTCTACAGCTCCATTCCCACCACTGCTGCCAGCCTTGAGAGCAGGCTGGGCTCTGGGTGGGAACAAGCAAGCAGGTCTGACCCCAAGACTTACAGGTCCAGAACACATGGTAGCAGAGCTATGGATGGACAAGCAAGGCAGCACCCATTCAAAGGCCACCACATAGAACCACTTCCTGAGAAGCAGTGGCCACCCACTCTGAAACATTCTCAAAATAGGAAAAGGAAAAATTATAAAAGCAAGAGTGTATCAGAGAGGATAGCTCCAAACCAACAGCAGCTTTGCTCCCCAGAGTAGGAAATTTCAGGTTTACATAAATATTTGCAGTTTCAGTCACAAAAAAATAAATTCAGTTAAGTAATTCTGGCTGGAGATGGGGATGAGAAAGGAATTTGTTTTGTTTTATTTGGGGTGTTTTGTTATACTATGTTCCAGCAGTTTCATTATATTTTGGTGGGGTTTTTTGTTTTGTTTTGGGGTTGGTTTTGTTTGTTTGTTTTTTAGGGGTTTTGTTTGTTTTTTTACACAGGATGACTGAAATAATTGTTTGGACAACGCAGGAAAAAGAAACTAGTGGATCTTTTGTTTTGAGGAAGTGAATGTCACTTAAAACATTGACCTAAATCAAAAGGGAAGAAGGGGAGGAGGAAAACACACCAGTGATTTCCAAGATCCAGAAAGTTAAGCAAAACCTTTCTCCTCAAGGCAAGCAAGCATTCTAGATTGAAGATGTTGGTTTTCTTTTTCCTAAAGCAAACTCTAAAGAAAAAGCTTTTGAATTTGAACCAAATCTTTTCCCCTACAGTTTTTCAGTCATTATTTGATGAGTTTTAATAGATAGTGTTGTTCCCCAGAGATTTTGGACATCCTGCTGTGAGCTAAAGAATCCCCATATTCTGATGTCTGTACAGCCAAGGATTCAGGGAATGGCAGCTACTCTCATTTACAGAAGCCAGCCACCACATAAACACTAGCCTGGGGGGACAGCTCTGCATCTAATGGCCTCTTCCATAAAACATATCTAAGTTATGGCTGTGTCTTTTCCTAGGAAGGGATTATTCTATTCATCCCCATGCCTATGGCAAAACTCCCTTCAGTCTCAATGGAAGCATGATTACTCTGCCAACATTTCAGTAACCAACAGGGCCAGCTTGAAGTCAGCTTTCTGGCACTGGAGGGAGAGTTTCACAATGTGCACCACTGTAAATTATACCAAGGAGGATCCACCTTTCTGCCTATTCTTTTTGTCTGTTTCCTCAAGCAACACAGCCACGGACAGGCACACCAGAGACATAACTGCCAAGCATTGGGAGATGCTGTTTCACTGGCAGTCAGTGGGTAGACCAGTGTATATTTGTTTCTGCTTGCTTCCCATGAAATATTATTGGACTGAGTGTGCCATCAAAGGGCTGGAACCATCAACTGTGAAACCAAAAAACCTAGTGCAGGAATTTCCAGACTGTTTAAATAATTTGCCTTTTCTTTCCCTGTGCAATGGGACACCAGGGCAGTTGTGCAGCAGTAGGGATCAGTTCTCCCTCATAGAATCCTAGAATTAGCCGGGTTGGAAGGGACCTCAGAGATCATCAAGTCCAACCCTTGACCCACTGCTGCGGTTGCTAGACCATGGCACTGAGTGCCACATCCAGTCTCTTTTTAAATGTCTCCAGGGACGGAGAATCTACCACCTCACTGGGCAGTCCATTCCATTGCCTGATCACCCTCTCCGTAAAGAAATTCTTTCTAATATCTAACCTAAATCTCCCCTGGCACAACTTAAGACTGTGTCCTCTGGTCTTGTTGAAAGTCATCTGGGAAAAGAGACCAACTCCCACCTCGCTACAACCTCTTTTCAGGTAGTTGTAGAGAGCGATGAGTTCTCCCCTGAGCCTCCTCTTCTCCAGGCTGAACAGCCCCAGCTCTCTCAGCCTCTCTTCATAGGGCCTGTGCTCGAGTCCCTTCACCAGCCAGGTTGCCCTCCTTTGGACCTGCTCTAGGACCTCAATATCCTTCCTGAACTGAGGGGCCCAGATGTGGACACAGGACTCAAGGTGTGGCCTCACCAGCGCTGAGTACAGGAGCAGAATCACTTCCTTGGACCTGCTGGCGACGCTGTTTCTGATACAGGCCAGGATGCCATTGGCCTTCTTGGCCACCTGGGCACACTGCTGGCTCATGTTCAGCTTCTTGTCAATCCAGACTCCCAGGTCCCTTTCTGCCTGGCTGCTCTCCAGCCACTCTGTCCCCAGCCTGTAGCGCTGCATGGGGTTGTTGTGGCCAAAGTGCAGGACCCGGCACTTGGCCTTGTTGAACCTCATCCCGTTGGAATCAGCCCAGCTCTCCAGTCTGTCCAGGTCGCTCTGCAGAGCCCTCCTGCCTTCTGGCTGGTCCACACTTCCTCCCAGCTTGGTGTCATCTGCAAATTTGCTGATGATGGACTCAATCCCTTCCTCTAAATCATCGATAAAAATATTAAACAGAACTGGCCCCAACACCGATCCCTGGGGGACACCACTGGTGACCGGCCGCCAACTGGATGCAGCCCCGTTCACCACCACCCTCTGGGCCCGACCTTCCAGCCGGTTCTTAACCCAGCACAGGGTTCTCCTGTCAAAGCTGCGGGCAGACAGCTTTTTCAGGAGAATGCTGTGGGGGACGGTGTCAAAGGCTTTGCTGAAGTCCAGGTAGACCACATCCACAGCCTTCCCCTCATCCACCAGGCGGGTCACCTGATCATAAAAGGAGATCAGGTTGGTCAGGCAGGATCTTCCCTTTCTAAACCCATGCTGGCTGGGTCTAATCCCTTGCCCATCTTGCAGGTGCTGTGTGATTGCACTGAGGATGGTCTGCTCCATAACCCTGCCAGGCACTGAGGTCAGGCTGACAGGCCTGTAGTTTCCTGGGTCCTCCTTCCAGCCCTTTTTGTGGATTGGTGTGACATTCTCCAGCTTCCAATCATCTGGGATGTCCCCAGTGAGCCAGGACTGTTGGTAGATGATAGAGAGAGGCTTGGCGAGCTCTTCTGCCAGCTCCCTCATCACCCTTGGGTGGATCTCATACGGTCCCATAGACTTGTGGGGATCCAAGCAGCTCAACAGGTCACTGACTGTGTCCTTCAATATTACAGGGGGGATGTTTAGATTCTTATCACCTTCTTTAAGCTCCAGAAGCCATCTGTCCTCATGATGACCTGTCTTTCTGTTGAAAACTGAGGTAAAGAAGGTGTTAAATACCTCAGCCTTTTCCTCATCTTTGATAACTATATTCCCACCCATGTCCAGTACAGAATGAATGTTTTCCTTGCCCCTTCTTTTGCTGTTGATGTATCTGTAGAAGGATTTCTTGTTGTCTTTCACAGAGATGGTGAGATTCAGTTCATGTTGTGCCATTGTCTCTCTGATTTTCTTTCTACATGACCTGACTATATTCCTAAATTCCTCTTGAGAAGTTAGCCCTCATCGTATAAGAGAGACTGGCTCCTTGGGAGAGGTTCAGATGGCATTGGTGAAAGCTGCTGTTTGTCTACTGCAAGCTGGTGAGGCTTCCCATCTGCTGTTCTCCTGCAGCTGACCTCTGATCCTGCTGAATCTCCTTCTGCTTCCTGCTAGAGACAAATCCCCTCAGACACCTCCTACAATTAAAAACAAACAGACCTCAAAAGCCAGATAGCGGAGGAAATCATACCTTAGTGGGATGGAAGGCTTCAGGCCTAACCTATTCCTACACTAAGGACATACACTATGCCAGCTTCAAGAACCAGCAGTCCATTTCTGCACAAAGACCTTGCTTTAGCAAAACACTTTAGCTCCTGAGTACTTGCTTTCTCTTATGCTTTGAGTCATTTACAGTGCTTTAAGAATGCTGCTGGATCAAGGCCTACTTTTCCTTAGCCAGCCCTGTTCTCAGACCTCTTATTTATTTATTTATTAGATATTAGATGGCATTTCTTTTCTAAGTTTTTTGTTTGGTTGTTTTTTGCTGTCTTGGGTCATACCACTGCCATTGGTTCTTCAGGTCTTAATCCCAATGATTTCCAGAGTAGCTGTAGGGAAGGGGGAACTGTGCACAGTCATTTCACAATGTGCTGTATCTGCTGATGTGCAAGGACAAAGTTCAACAACCCCATACAGCATTTTGTCTAGCAGTAATTTCACACCTGTTCTAAAAATTTCATGAGATCAGGCCTTGCAGCCTTTGCTGATGAACAAGGGTGTGTCCTTGATGATGATGGTGAAGACAGTTGGGAAGAAATGGCTTTGAACAAGCATCAAGACTGGTTTGAATGTTAGGGTGGGCTTTGAGCAACAACAGGCTTATCCTTGTGACCCCACTCTTCCTGCAGTGACCATGTATAAGTGACATGAGTGAGCCACAGAAAGCAACTTGTCAAAGTGGTGAAAGTGTGTGCCTAGTGACTTTTTCACATTCAGGAGCACTCCTCCACAGCCTGGCATTGTTCCACCCCCGAAAGACAGGATATATTGCCTTGTGTCCAGCTGTGCTCAGGGAACAGACTCACACCAGGGTTATTTTGTCATTGAGCAGACTCTAAGAGACAGCCTTTGCTTCAGTGCATTTAGAGGTGGAACCGCAGGCACAGAAAGTTGAAACAACTTGCAAAAGGTCATATGACACCCTATGCTAGCTTCCAGTGAAAAAGTGGGGAGTGAGCACATATATGTGCTCCCTGATATGTTTATTTGCCTGATGCTTCCCCTCCCACTCACCCCCACCCTACCATTTCTTATTCTGGTTACTCACCAACTACTCTTCTTTCCCTCCTCTTCTCCTCTGTATTTCACAACCTTTACAAAGCACAGGCCAGGCATAGCAAGGTCATGATTCAGCAAGAATCCCATGATGTCTAAGTGAGGCTCAAGGAAGCAAGGTGATTTCATCCAACACTGCATGTGAAGGTCCAGTGCTGCTGATAATCCACTTCAGAAAGTTCTAATGGCCCCCATGAAGGTCTGGGTGATAATCTGAGAGACCTAAAGCATGTAAAAGAAGAAAGACAGAAAAAGTAAAGGAAGATAAGTCTATGTCCTCTTTTTGTCTCAAGCAAATATTTATTTTCTTACTCCACTAGCTCAGCTTTATAGTGGAACTTATATTTGTTGAACAAAATTTTCACCAGGGAAAGTGCTACTCCAGCACCACATGCACTGCCACAGCAGCAGTTCATAAAGTGTAGTCCTTAAGGAAGTCCAACTGGGGTGCTGCCACCAGAAAATGCTCTTCATAGTGCTTTCTGCACTTGGTAAGGTTTAATGGCATAGCTGAACAGTCAAAAATGTTCATAATGAATTTTTTTGCACTCCCAGACAATGGCATCAGACTCAACTCAGCAAGAACTGAAGAAGAAAACAAAAAGTGGGTAAGGGTTTTATACTACAGTAATAAGTGTATTCTCCATGAACCTTCCTTGACTTACCTGCCCAAGATCTCATCCACATCCAGTAAAGCATTCCTGGTGTCATAGCACACTGTTCCCACAAAGACCAGCAGCTTCTTTTCTTCTGTTTACCTAGAAGTTGACCAGTCTGGAGGAGAGAAGCCAACTCAGTTTCTGATACATGAGGTACTGGAAGATACAGAATAAGCCAGCTCTTGTCACAGAGTGGAAAGTGATTTTATTCTACAAATTCTACCATTTCCCATTAGCTGTGTATGAGGGTATTTGTAATAGTGGCCACAATTCCGTTTCCTAAGCATTACATTTTCCTTTAAATAAGTCCAGCTATGCGAAAGGAACAGAATCTGGTTCTTGAAGCACTTGAAATATGTACTTAACTACCAATAACTGCAGCTTTTTGCAAAGGAAGGAATGGAAATAAGCCAAAAGCATCCAGAAAAAAATATAAAAATCAAAAACAGTAACAAAACCCCCCACATTTTTTTTATGTCTGTGTCTGCTTTTTTTTCCAAGTCTTGAATACATTCTTTATTTTACAGCTCTAGAAATACAGAGACTGTATCACCATACAGCTTTGTAATTTTGACTGCACCATATCTGTAGTAACTAACTAACTTAACTAACAGTTTGCAAGCAGCATCAAACTATTGTGTCTTTCCTAATTTTTTTAATTCTAAATTTGGAAACTCTACTGAAAGTAGCTCTAACGCAATTTGAATTTTTCTCAGACTCGAACCCAAGGCTAATAAAGCTTCAAAAGTGAAAGCATATACAACACAGTTCTACACACATTAAAACTCTGAATTGATACTTATTTTCATAACATGCTTTTTGCATTTATAGTAGCAGAAAGTAGTGAATGTTATAAAAGTATTAATCATTCACAATGCAAGACATTCTGGCATCCAAGCAGACTTTGAAATTTCTGAAAATAATGTTTCGGAAAATGTTTCTGGAAATCCTTTCAAAACCCCTCAAGACATCCATTTTATTTTCTTTCTAAAACCTGATGGAATAACTTCTGAAAAATATGCTGATTTTCAATTTGATTCTTATTTTTTTGGAAGCACCATGGTTTGTATACCAGACATTAAAAACTTCATTAGAAAAACTAGTGTTGGGAGTTCTTTTTAAGGAAATATATTAAGAAACTCTGTACTTGTTGGGTATTCTTTTTAAAATGACACCACTCCAACTATTCAAATAAAACATAAGGAAATACAACTTTGCAATTTTATTTATTTATTATTATTCTTAATATTATTCTTTCCTGTCCAGGCTTTGCTTTCACCTGATGTAGGCATTTTAATTAGGTTAGGTTTTAATTAGGTTTTAGCACTTTTCTACTGTGCATGTGCACAAAAGTTTCCAGGATCACGTTCCTGGTGTTCAGTGCATCACTCAGTGGGGCCTCACTGTCTTTAAGGCCTCTATCATCTACTAAAATAGGGATTAAATAAATGTAATACAATATAGTACCAAGCTGGCCATTATCCACGCTGAAGGTCTCCATATTTGTGAGCTGTACTTACTTTTCTACATCCACAGCCAGTTCTATATGAAGATGGTATGCAGAGAGAGCAATATCCAGCTGACTAGTGGACTAACACTTGTGTTGTGATTGTTGCCCTGACCCACAGACCCTGCAGTCCCTGTTAGCACTGAAGGCACACAGCTGTGATTCGGATTCTATGGATATGCAATAGTGTTACCTGCTCAGAGACAGACAGCTTGGCAGAGCCCTGGCCAGAGAGACCAACAGGTGTTGGTGGCACTTCTACTTGTCTTGTCCTGCAGAGTTAGAGTAGCACTGCCCCCCCAATACTCATCTTCTGTCTACACAATGAGAGGAAGTGTTCCCTGAACAGACAGAGTTCGTGAGTATTTTGCCCCATCTGTGTTTTTCAGTGGGCTCTAACTGTGGTTCATTCAAAGCACCAAATCTCTTTTGCAGTTTCAACATTTGACAAACAGCTGGTTTAGCAGAAACCAGAAAATAGGTTCTATCTGTTAAGTTTGATTGTTACCAGTCATGACACCATGCTGATATTAAATATACAGCAGCACACCATCCTAAACTGCATGCGTAGTTTACAACAAGTTGGATCTTTTATACAGCACAATGATGACTCATTAATCAATGCCTTGCCCATTATGCTTTTGTTTAGGAATTGATCTACTCCTTGAGTTGGTTTCTAATATATGCATTCACCTATGGTCTTCATACAGTTTGAGCCAATTCAAATGCCTGGTTAGAACATATGAACAAATGAAAATAGTATTGTCCTTTTCACATCTTCTCTCATACTGAAAATAAAGCTAGCAGAAAGGATGTAAAGGGATCACTGAAGATTATCTTGTACAGTATCCTGTACTAGTAATGTATTAATTTTTGTTATTTTATGTGTTCATCTTGCATGTTCAAATGAACTTTTAGAAGTATGAAAGTGTAGTTAACACAATATTTACCATCCTTGCATTCTGTTCTAGCCTTAGGTCTTCTAAGAAAATAAGATGTGACATTTTATGATACATGTATTAATTTTAACTCAGGAAGGAAAAACTTTTTCTGAACAAATAGGCAAATAAATACAAAATCATCTCATAAATATGGGTCTCTAGGTTTGATGGAAAGTCATATGCTTCTGCTGAAGTAATGTTTTTTTCAGAGGTTTCACAGGAAACTACTTGATGTATCACACTGTTCTGAGGGAAATATTTAGAAAAAAATCAGAACTAATAAATTGCAACTCTATATGCTGTCTTTACAATGATCAAATCATCTGATGATAGCAATTTCATCACTCAGAAACACTGAGGATTTCTGGGCTGAAGGCTTTTATATGCATTGCTATGCATTCCTCCATATGAAGGGAAAAACCTGAAAAAACTATTCCATTTTATCTCTGTTCCAGGAAAATGGGCCAATTCTCAGCTTCAATACTTTGGAGAATTTCCTGTCTGATAGTTCAGAAACTGCCAAAAGCAGGGTGCAGAAGCCAGAAAGTACACTGCTGTCATTGGCCCAAACAAAGATCACCAACAGAAAATAACCTTCCATGAAATAAAAATAGTTCTAAAAGATCAACAAAACTAAAAACGGACCAGATTTTAAATGAGAGCTTGTGTTTTACATATCGTGTGGCTAGACATAGTTTTTGGAGACATTCCAACTCATCCCACTTTTCCCCACCATCTGTCAGCAGTAAGTTTGCTGACTGCAAGAGCTTAGAGGCAATGTGTAAAAGGCGAGTGTTAGACAATCAAGTTTAAACATGACAAGAGCAGAGAAATTCAAAGGCTTGATGATGTAATGTGCTAACACTCGGCTGTTTTGAAAAAAAGAGGAGGAGTAAGATACCATTTTACAGAAAACAGAGTTGTTCACCTTTAGGCTGAATTCTCTGACTCTTGTCAGTTTGTACCAAGACCCTGAGATTATTTAAAGATGAAGTTGGAAGAGTTTATTTTAGACATAGGCCAAAAAGATTTGGGGTGGTGATTTAGATGTAGGCTGTAGCCCTGGATTTAGATATGCTAACAGGCCGTCACATTTTAGAGAAAGAAAAACTTCTGAGGTCATGAAATTAGTCACAAAGCTGGGGACTGCCAGAAGATAAGCTGGCTGCGTTTTATGCCACTTGTGCATATCACAAGAGGAGCTGTAGTAGATGTTTTCTGGATCCTTATATTGGTCCCATTCATAGACAAGCACCTCTACCAAATGCCCTTTCCTCCCACCTTGGCTATGGGTCTACAGAAAAGACCAGACCAAAATAATCTCCTCAGCTCTAGGTTCCCTTAACTTAAATGGGTATACCAATTCAAGACAATTAAGTTGAATAAGGAAGGGGCAGCCTAGCCCATGGGGGCTGTTCTTAGACACTTCATTTAGAGCCAATATTCTCAGAATATTCTCAACAATGCTCAGAAGATTGAGGTTTGTTCCAAAAAGAACTTGGGAAAAGGGATCTGCTCTGCTAGAAAAATGGAATTTTGGTGTAAAGCCATGCTCCTTTGCAGAGTGGGAAAGTATTTGTGTCTCATAGTCCAACCTTGACTGAAGCTTTGTGTATTTCTCCAGAACTTCTTCTTGAAAGGTATGCTGTCACAATGAAACTTAAATTTGATGTGTACATTATTCAAGAGCATATCTCAGATATAGGAGATTAGGAAGTTGGGAAAATGCATGCTGTGAACAGAAAGATACCTACTGAGCTTATGATGGTAATTACAGCACTGGGTCTCATTTGTGTTGTTGTAAAAGTTTCTTTAAGAAAGCAGGTTGTGAAGGTGTTTCTTAATCTCTCTTTGAACAGAGCTGTGTTGGAAAGAACTCAGTTCCGTCTAGTTAAACTGGCTGCTAAAATTATAGTTTGGGAACTGACTATTATAAACTCTCAAACAACCTGTGTTTCCTTCTGTTGCTCATTGCTCGTCTGCTGGAAAAGTCTGTGCTTGGTCCATCAGATAGCTCCTCATTTTCTTCCTCGCTCAGGCACAGTGCTCTGGTTTGATCCCAAAGTTGTCACTGCATTTGTTACTTAGCCCTGGATCCACCACATCTGCCAGCCTCACCTCTGGAATTCAGTGGAAGGTGAAGCCCTGGTTTCAAAGGCTGGTTTTTGTCTTTTCCACAGAAGAGATGCAGTACATGGGGCTCCTGGTGTTCCACTGTGCCACTGGATTCTGTTCCACTGAGGGACAGTGTTTGAAAGAGAGCAAGGAGAGTGGCTTTGCATGGTGCTGTTTTTTGAAAGAAGAAACTATCTGTAGGATTTAGTTAAATTGTCTATGGATTTGCACCATTTGGCATGACAGCAGATTCCATCCCCAGAAGCCACAGATTACCAGAAGCCTTCTGAGTGCAGTATGAGTAGGGGAATGGATCAGCACCTGTGGACTGATTATAGATTTTGATGTGGTGCCATGTCTAGGATTCATGCCAGTAAAAATCCTTATAAAAAGTGTGGACAAAATTTACTGCCTACTTGCCATAATCAGCTTTAAAATCAAAACATTTTCTTTTTGGTTTTGGCTGGGGTTTTTTTTTTTTTTTGTTTAAAAAAATTGTAAGTGGGCAATTTCATCATTAGATCAAAGCTGTTAAGCTTCAAGAAACCATCTGAAACTTATAAACTCTCCATTTTGTTTTGCATTTAGATAATTTAAAAATACCAAACTATATATATATTTTTAATTGGGATTTTAAAAATGACTCCCAGTCACATACCTTGTAAACTAAGTTTCATTGAGCAGTAAAGTTTATAAAGCTCACTTAAAGCAACTTTTGAAAAAGGATTTTTATTAAATGAAATAGTGACAAACTTGTGAATATTTTAATCAGGTAGAAATTGCTGCCTGAGGAGAAAATAGAAAAAAATATATCTGTATTTAAAAGAAAAAGTGAAAGTTCTTTGTTTCCATTAATATATGTTTCTGTTTCGTCATAACCTACAAAATCACTATGACAAATGATGACTACATAGAAAAATTGATTCAATGCTGAGTTCTCACAGTTTAAGAAATCCTAAAAAAGCTGTGGCTGGTTGCCTGTGGGCATATTCATACAGTAGGTAGGATGGCTCTCCTGAGCAATCCCTGTTATGGGAACCACTGCATTCTGTGTTTTGAGGGACACTTCATGACTCTTGTCTCTTCTGTCAAGTAGCAGCAAAGCCACTTGGCACAATCTTAAACAAGAAGTCCATCCCCAACCTGAACACTGACAGCAGCATCCTTTGAATCATCTGATGGGCTTAGAAATGTCATTGCTGGGGCAATAACAGTTTTGCCTGTGCATGGAGAGTCCAAGGCTGCCTTCCCCAGGCTGCACTTATGGCCTGGTCCTGTCAGTTGTCACTGCATCTGCTGCTTAGCTCTGGATCCACCACATCGGCCAGCCTCACCTCTGGTATTCAGTGGGAGGTGAAGCCCTGGTTTCAAAGGCTGGTTTTCATCATTTCCACAAAAATGGCTGGGTTTTGTCTTCCAAAGTTGTTGGTCCACAGAAGAGACCCCAGCTACAGGCCTTGTTGCAAGATCACAGAATCACACAATTGTCACAGTTGGAAAAGACATCTAAGATAATCGTGCCCAGCTGTCAGCACTGCCCCCCCCCCAATAAAATACATGTATTAATATCTGTATCACCCACTAGACCATGCCCAAAGGGCCTCCTGTACTAGAGTTTTAAGTGTCTTCAGGGATGGTGACTCCACCACCTCACTGGGCAGTCTATTTCAGTACCTGAGTGCTCTCTTAGTAAAGAAATTCTCTTAACTGCCCTTGGTGCAACTTCAGGCCATTTCCTCTAGTTTCCTCTAGTCCTGTCATTATTACCTCGAGAGAAGAGGCCAGCACCCATCTTCCTACTACCTCTTTTTGAGTAGAGAGCAATAAGGTCTCCTCTCACCCTCCTCTTCTCCAAAATTAACAATCCCAGTGCCCTCAGCCTCTCCCCATAGGGCTTGTTCTCCAGACCCTTCACCATCTTGGTTACACCATCTTGGTTACCATTCTCTGAATTTGCTTCAGCAAATCTATGTCTTTCATATTAGTGAGGGTCCCAGAACTGAACACAGCACTCAAGGTGCAGTGTCACCAATGCCAAGTACAGGGCACAATTATTTCCCTAGACTTGCAGGCCTGATATAAGCCAGGATGCTGGTGGCTTCCTTGGCCACCTGGCCACATTGCTGGATTGTATTTAACCAGGTATCAACCAGCATCCCCAGGTCTTTTTCTGCTTGGCAGCTTTCCAGCCACTCCTCTCCAAATCTGTAACATTGCAAGTGGTTGCTGTAACCAAAGTGCAGGACGCAGCATTTGGCCTCATTAAATGTCTTACGGACCTTGACCCGCTGGTCCAGCCTGTCCTGGTTCCTCTGCAGATCCTCAAGCAGATCAACACTCCCACCCAACTTGGTGTCTTCTGCAAAATTACTAAGGAAGCCCTCAATCCCCTCATCTCGATCATTAATGAAGATATTGAACAGGACTGGTGCCAAAACTGAGCCCTCTGGAACACCACTGGTGATTAGTCACCAATTGGAACAGGATTTAACTCCATTGACTACAACTCTCTCTGGGCCTTGCCATGTAGCTCTTCTGGCTAGAGTTAGTCATCAAGTCCTAACATGCTTTGATAAAGTCAAAGCTAAATCACCCTATAAGTACAGTCATCTGCTTGAACAAACTTGAACAGCTTCACCAAGGTGTTGCTTATGTCTGTATATGTTGTGTATGTATGTATATGCTTTAGAATTTTAGAAAGGCTCAATAACTGTTGTCTCCTTTCCTATGTGGCTTTCTTCCCCTACCAAATTTCCCTTACCTTGACATATCCTATACAAAATTGCAGAGTTCTCTGAGATTCGGAACATGGCTAAGGATCACGTAGTTGTAAAGTGGATGAAAGATACATATAAGATTCATACTCAGATTTCTAGACTGTGTATTGGTTAAGTGGCAGAAGGAAAATCTAAGTGCCTGCCTTAAGCTGAGCCAGAACATTCATTGTTTTTACTATTTATTTCAAGCATTTTCAACACTTTGAACATTAATTTATTTTCAGAAAGCAGAATCACAGTTTGCATATGTGATCATAAAACCCAGTAAATCTGGGGAACTACCCAAGAAGCCAACAGAGGAATACCAGCTTGTATCTCTAAAAAATCTGAGTTGCCACCCTTATGTGATTTGCAAAACATAATGTTTCATTATCATCATTATATGGCCAGCTAAAGCTTGCTTAAACTACATAACTGATTAATTTATCTAGACTAATAGTTTTTACACATTCATTAATGTCTATTGTGAAAAAATCATCATTGCATCCCCGATCACAAAAAAAAATGGAGTGAATTCAAAGTCTCATTTTGTTCTAAAACAGTGGAAAAAGGAAGAGTGAAGTACTGAGGTGAGTTAGGATTAAAAAATTAAGATGGAATTGCTCAAAAATGTAAAAAAAATTCTGTTACAATGCAAAAAAATGTGAAGAATAGAAGTAGTTTGGTTCTAAAGCCTTAAAAACCTGTAGGTTGAGTGGTAAACCAGTTTTAGGATGATAAGGAACAAGCAGAAATTTAACTAATAGGCAGCACAAGAAAAAAATGCTCTAGTAGGCATGGTGATATAGATAAATCTGTTTTACTTACTAGTGGGGGCAATGTTGGTGGTTAGGCATGGTGATATTAGAGATATTTTCCAACCATGACAATTATGAGATTCTGTGAGAAGTACAAAGTTGTCTGATAGTTTTCACATGTTTAATTTAGGAAAGGTACTCACCTGACACCATGTGACTGTCTTCAGCTGGTTGTTTGAGCACTAACCCACTGGGACTAGCAGCACCAAGTCTGACCACTCAAAGTTGCAGCAATAAAAATTTGTCCATGCTACAGACCCTGTGGTGTTGTAATTTCCATCCACACCAACAAGAGTTTTCCCATTAGTGTCACTACAATGCACTTCCAAAGGATGTGGGCTAAGCCAACAAAAACTGTTCACTGTCAGCATGGCTATATCCATTTGTCAGGTTTCCTGGTAAGAAATGGTAAGAAAGACAGAGTTTATCTGCTGAAAACTGTAGAGGAGATGAGGTGTATGTGGAAGAATAGTAAAAGAGAATTAGTCAGGTCAGGTAATAACTTCCAGAATAAGCTAAATAAGAACTGTTATATTATACAGCTTGTATCAGGCAGCTCATATTCCTGGTCACTGTTACAACGTCTCTACACATCACGATGAATTATAGTGATCTCCATATTCCTTAGCCTTTTCTCAAGTAATATGCTTGAGTAAAATGTTAACCTTAATCAAATCAAAAGGTGTATTTCCTCCTTTACATACAGTGAATATTCTGGAGAGCAAATTATAATAACTGAATCTGAGTCTCTGGATCTGGCTGAGGAAAAAAATCACATAAATAGCACCCAAAATAAATGTTGAATTGTGTCTTTTTCCTTTTTATATTATTCAGTTTTAACTTAGTGCTATAAATGTAGAAGGCTATGCTCAGGCTGCAACTGCATTACTTTGCACTGCCTCAATCCCAGCAAAGCTGTTGTCTGGTGTAGTGCTACTGATCTATGCAGCTGCAAAGCATGGCCATGGCTGCAATGATCAGTAACTTCAGTCTTTGCAGAAGAGTCAGAGAGACAAATGGAAAAAACAGCTGCTCCAGTATGGCAAAATGTATGACCTAAAGGTCCAAGGAAAATGTTTAGAAAATTAAGCATTTGTCAGCTCACTCTTCAGGAGGAAGTCAATGCTCCATGGCTAATGCTACATGAAAACTCAGGGATGAAAGCTCTGAGCAGCTTTCCCAGATGGGTCCTTAGATGAAGGCCTTGGAGCTGGACTGTTTTTCACTGATACAGGCCTGAAGTAAGTGGGAATTAATTGTGATTGGGATCTTCTAGTGGTACTGCAATATAAATAACAGCAAAGGGATACACAGGCAAACCACAGCACATCAAGAGATTTAGGAAATTACCAGAATCACAGAATTTTTCTGGTTGGAAAGGGGCACAATCACTTCTCTACTCCTGCTGGCCACACTATTCCTTATGCAGGCCAGGATGCTGTCTTGGCCACTTGGGCCTACTGCTGGCTCATATTCAACAGGCTGTCACCAGCACCCCCAGGTCCTTTCCCATTGTGCAGCTTTCCAGCCACTCATCCCCAAACGTGTGGTGTTGCATGGGGTTGTTGTGACCAAAATGCAGGACCCAGTACTTTGTCTGTTTAACCTCATACAATGGGCCTTGGCCTGTCAGTCCAGCCTGTCCAGATCCCTCTGCAGAACCTTCCTAACCTTAAGCAGATCAACACCTCTCCCTAATTTGGTGCCATCCATACACTTACTGGAGCTGCACTCAACCCCCTTATCCACATCACTGATGAAGGTATTAGAGAGAACTGTCCCCAGTACTGAGCACTCAGGAGCACCTCTTGTGACCAGCTGCCAACTGGATTTAACTCCATTCACCACAACCATTTGGGCCTGACCATTCAGCCAGTGACTTACCCAGATTATGCTGAAGACTAGGTGGACAACATCCACAGCCTTTTCCTTCATCCACTGTGTGGGTCACCTATTCATAGAAGGAGATCAGGTTATTCAAGGTTGTGGCCCCTTCTTGTTTACTGGAATCACATTTCACAGAGTCACAGAATCATAGAATACCAGGTTGGAAGGTTGGATCGGTTTTTTTTTTTATGAGGACCAAATCTGGTTGCAATGCTCCAGGTGCAGTCTGACAAACACCAAGTAGAGCGGCATCATGGCTTCTTTGTCTCTGCTGCTGACACCCTTGTTGATGAAGCCCAGCATCCTGGTGGCTTTCTTTGCTGCTGGAGCACACTGTTCACCCATGTTGAGCCTGCTGTCCACCAAGACCCCCAGATCCTTTTCCACAAGGCTGCTCTCTGGTCAAGTGAATCCCAGTCTGAACTGCACTCCTGGGTGCATAGAGATTTCCACAGAGGTTTCCAGGCACAAGACCGTGCACTTCTCTATAGTTAACTTCATAGAGTTCCTGTTAGCTCAATTCTCTAGCCTGCCCCAGTCATTCTGGAGGGTGATTCTCCTTTCTGGGGTCTCAGCCTCTCACCTCATCTTGGTGTCATCAGTGAACTTCATCAGGGTGCTCTCGATCCCAACAGCCAGGTCACTTATGGAGATGTTAAATAGTGTTGGACCCAATATTGATCCCTGGAGGACTCCACCTGTGACCCGTTGACAGCTGGAGGATGAACTATTTACTAGCACCTTCTGGGTACAGTCTGTCAGCCAGTTCCCCACCCACCATGCAGACCACTTGTCCAGGCCATGACAAGTCAGTTTCCCCAGGAGGAGGCTGTGGGGTACTGTATAAAAAAATTTCCAATCTCCACTCTACTGGAACCTCTCTGGTTAGCCATGACTACTGCTAAAAGTGCAGAGGCTGGATGAGAACTTCTGCCAGCTCCCTCTGTACCCCTGGGTGGATCCCATTAGGACCCATATACTTCTGTATGTCTAAATGGTGGAGCGGGTCACTGAGCACCTCCTGTTGGATTATGAGGCCTTCAAACTGCTGCCCATCCCTGTTTTCCAGCTCAGGGGACTTTGTTTCCAGCAAACAACTAGTCCTACTACTAAAGACTGAGGCACGGATGGCTTTAAGTACTCAGACATTTCCTCATTCTTTTTCCAGCTACATCTAGTAGAGGATAGAGATTCTCCTTAGTCCTCTGTTTGTTGCAAATATATCTGTAGAAGTTGTCCCTGTTGCCGCCTTTAACAGCTGAAGCCATCTTAATGTCATGTTGGACTTTGCCCCTTCTAATTTTCTCCTTGCATAGTCTCACAACATCTTTGTAATCATATTGAAAGGCCTGCTCCTTTTTCCAAAGGCCATAACCTATGCTTTTTACCCTGGATTGCAGCACAACCTCTCTATTCAGCCAGGTCTCTATTCAGCCAGGGGTCGTCTTCCCCACAGGCTTGTCTTCTGTCAGAGGGAGACAGCCTGTTTCTGTGCCTTTAAGGCTTCCTTTTTGAAGAAAGGCAGCCTTCCTGGACTCCTTTGCCCTTCAGGACTTCCTCCTAAGGCACTTTGTCAACCAGTCTTTGAAACAGGCCAAAGTCTGCCCTCCAGAAGTCAGGTGGCAGTTCTGCTGACCTTCCTCCTTACTTCTCCAAGAATAGAGGACTCTATCAGTTCCTGGTCACTATGCCCAAGGTGACCTCCAGGTGTCACATCCTCCACAAGTCCGTATTTATTCACTAACAGCAAGTCCAGTGGGGTGCTTTCTCTAGCTGACTTCCTCACCATACGTGTCAGGAAATTGTCCTCCACACACTCTAGGTCCCTCTGGGGCTGTTCCCTCTCTGCTGTATTGTGTTTCCAACAGCAATCATCTTGGAAGCTGAAGTCCCATTTGAGGACAGTTTAATTATGTATTTTATAAGCCCAGACATTGGAATTACCAGGGACCCCCATTCTGCTGGTTGTGTAAGCATGTAGAAATTCTGCAGTTACATGCTGGTATTTACTTCTCCAGTCATTACTGACAAATGCTTTGGAAAAATTGTGTGTAATTTAGAATTGATCTAAAAATACTTACAGAAGTGAGTTTTTGACCAACCTGTTCTTCCATGTCTGGCAGTTCTGTGTTTTCCTAGTTGCCTTGCTGTGCATTGAAAACTCCAATGTAGCTGCATGAATATGTTCTTGATGTCATGATGTAGTAGGGGAAGCCCTGAAGACTTCTCAGAATGATTTGCTGTAGCAGCAGGAATATGGATTTTGTTTTAAGGTGGTTGTAACAGTGTGAATGAGATGACAGTCCCATGCCGTCTCATCGGATTGCTTAAACTGTAAATAAACCTTGGGTTGTGATGTTTGGCCTGCTCTGACTGGTGCGTTCTGATGGTTATCAAACTGAGGTAACTGGGGTCAGAACATGCAGAAAAAAATGATATTATGTATATTTCAATACATACCATGAAATACATGTGATATGGGTTACATTATATGCATAACAAAATATGAATAATTTTATATAGTACATGAATAACATACATACTCATTGTAACAGTAATGATCTTAAAAGAAGCTGACAGCTTATTTCTTTCTTCTGTTTGGATATTTGTCCATAAACACAACTCTGGTTACTGGAAGTAACTATACAGTGGAAGACCTTCAGACAGGCTAGATAGAAAAGCCATTGGTGGAAACATGGCATTCACCACACACCCAACATAAATTGGCTGTGAATCCCTGGCCCTGCCTCCTGTCTCCACCTTCCCTTCTTGGGTGTCAGTTCTTGGTCTGTGGATGTAAGTTGGTTGCCTCTTGGGCATCTTAACAACATAAAGATTTCCATTATGTTAAATTACAACATGGGAAGAATTTTGATGGCACAGGGGCAAGTATGTGGCTATGGCCCTCAGTGGGAGCTGGATGGCTATGCACCCTCGTTGTCTAAATATAGACATCACTTTGGTCATATTTACAAAGAATACTGCAAGTAACAACAGTCTTTCATTGCCCATGCTTGGTGAAGACAGTGAGCAGTTAAGGAAGCACACACACAAGACCATGCCCATAGTAATAAGCCATGCTGGGACCTCAGTACCAGGCAAAAATGCCTGCATGATGAGTTCAGTGGTGTGGGCTCATGCTCTGATAATTTAGAATATGGGTAGCATGACCTGAGGTCTGCCCATGGTCTTCTTCTGTGGTTTGAGACAGCCTGAATGAACCATTCAGGGGTCTGAAAGTGCAGAAGGGAGTGGATTACAGCCACCTGATGAGCCTTGCTGAGATATCCTGGCCAATTTACTTCTGTTTGCCTCTTTGTTCATGTTTCTGTCTGCACAAAGGAGAAGAGAACCAAATCTTTTCCTTCCAGAGATTTTGAAACTTGAGGAAATATCATTAGAGGAGGGGAAAGAAGATTTTGGATGAGAAAAGGAGGGGAGGGAATCTGAGAGCAACTGGCTTAATGTGAATGCAGAGAAATCAGGTGAGAATCAGGGGGCAGGGTTAAAGAAAGCTGACCACACAACTCCTCTTGAAGTAGAGGAGAAAGCAGCTCAGCAGCACTTGCTGCTCCAGTTATATGTCAGTGAGGTAACTTCCACCAAAAGAATGCCTCCTGAGGGGGGGGAAAACAAGAAGAGTGTCAGGACCAGCTGGCAGCTTGAGAAGAATAACCGTACAATTAAACAGCACCACTGGGAGCACTGGACAGCTGCCCCTGCCTCCTCATCGTCACTATTCAAGGCCTGTCAAAAGAATAATAAAAGGTGCTATAAAGAGAAGACAAATCTTAAGCTGTTAGAGCAGCAATGGGACTGGCCCAGAAGGGATAGCAGTCAGAGCTGGATTCCTAAAACTGTGTGAGCATTTAGAGGCTTACGGGCATGCCTGGCTTTGGAGACATGCTTTTTGTCTCCAGAGGTGACAAGGCAATGGGAGACCCTGCTCACGACCTTACACCGTGCAAGGGTCAGGCCCTTCTGATGATCAAAAATGCATGAGTATCAGGCTGTCCCTTTGTTTTCTTTCAGTTTTCATCCATCAGAGTGTTAGTGAAAAGCTGGAGGACAGGACTGTGCCGGTCAGGCCCCTGGTCTGGAAACCTTCATGTAGCAGCCTCAGTCCGGTGACAGTCTTCATCCACCTCTGCACCTCCTTAATAGTGCCAGTGCTGAGACAGTGTCCCAGCATGTTGGCATATGCACAGTGAGAGGCCCCTCAGAAGTGTCACTCACCGCAGCCCTTTATTTCAAATGATCTGATCTGTAAAAGTTACCTGCTCATTCTTGAGGGGAGACAGAGATGAAATTTCACCCCGGCACAGATAATTTTCACTGTCTCCAAAACAGGAATCATTGAGAAGGACAGATTCCTCCAAGGAATAAAGGCTAGGAAGGAAATTGTTTTTGAAGGCCAGAAGATCCTATTCTTTCCAGATTTAGGCACAGTGATAAACATCAAAAGGAAACAATGGATACCCACTTCTGCAGGTGTTTCCTTCATACTTAACTGCACCCCTCCAGCCTGTTGGGAATACTGTTCTTGCCTATTGTTTGGTAAATTCCAAAAATCATATTTTTATCCATTATGTGAAGGATTGTGTGCAGGGTATAAATTCCCCTCTGTGTGGCTGCAATATTATGCCAATTGGAACACCGGGGAAACCATGCCCCATCTAGGTTCCCCAGACCAAAGCCCCAGAATTCACACTGTGCAGGTCAAGACACTGTCATGTTCCTCTAGTCAGCAAATGGAAAACACACATTTTGTTTTGTAGTGTTAGAAAACATTTGTTCACACTTATCTTCACCACACCAGTACCAAGACCTTCTCTCCATTTCTGCAGCTGCCCTGAAGTACTATGTCAGTGATAAAATTACAAGCATGAAAAGGCTACCCAAGGAGAGGTGGCATTCTTAAGCACAGCTCAGAAACTTTCCTAGCCAATAAGGTGGCAGAACAAAAATATTGGTTAAACACTTCAGGAAGATGAGCCCATCCATCTGATGAGTCCTACTCCTGGAACTTTCTGTCTCCACCTCTATATGGCAGAGGTGAATGAAATAGAGGAGTCATTTCTGGAAACAAAAGTCGGATGAGCAAATGTTTGAGGGATATAAAACCTAGAGTATTGGTGCCTACATGTCACTAGATTAAGCAACATCTTGGGATGCACCCCTCTAGTTTTCTGTCTTTTTATATGTCTTATAAATAATAAATACTATAAAATAGCTTTTTTATGGATATTACTTTAAACCCTCTACAGTGGAAGAAAGACATAAGCATTGTAAGTTTCAGGTAGACAAATAGAGTCACTAAAAGATAACAGATATTTCCTAAGCTAATGTAAATGCAGAGAGACATCAGCTAATGTGGAGAGACATCAGCACAACTGTAAAAAGATCATCCTCGGATCCCTCAGAGAAGTGTTTTCTTGCCACAATCCAGCTATCTCTGCATGTGCTTACACTAGTAAGCACAATCAGAATGCCAAGTCTTGTAACCCTAACGAAGGGTGTAATTTCCTGATGTAACTGAGTTTGTCTGTTAAAGCACCACAGAATCCAAATCAAGACTTGAGTTTTGACCTTCTGCTATCTGTAGGGTGTAACTTGGGTAAAACACTTTATATTAAAATGACAGGACTATCCATCAACTGATAGGAATTAAATTATAACAACACAAATTCCAATTAAAAAAAACTTAAATTCAGGTCTCTGAGCCTAGTAGATGTCTTGAATTTTCAGCAGCAGCAAACTTAGCTCAAGCATTACTTGCCCTCTAAGAGAGTTAGATAGTAAATTTAAGTTTAAGCTAATGTGCATGTTTGCAAATGTTAGTAAAATCCATCAAAACACAATCAATGCTGCTCATTTACTGTCCCAATATAAACTCTTTCATAAAAAAAAAAATATATATATATTATATATATATATTATATATATATATATTATATATATTCAGCTACATGCCAGTTGTCACACAGAAAATCTGTGGAAGAAAAGTTTTCTAAGATAGGGTCTCTGATGTCCCAGAATTGACTCTGTGGTGCAAAGCACAAGGACTTATATGGGTATTTCTCCAGGAGAAAGCGAAATGCAAACTCAGCATTCCTACTATCTGCCACCTGCTTTGGGAGCTACTCAGCATTCCTACTATCTGCTACCTGCTTTGGGAGCTACTGTTGAGAGAAAACCAAACAAATAAATCCCCAAGTGCCCTCTAAAGCCCACCTCAACAGATGACAAAAAAGCCTGCCATGAAGAAAACCAACTTGCTATGTAAAAGGTGTTTTTGTCGCAATGGGCTTCCATCTCAGAGAAACTCTTTCAGTTCACAGATCTCATTTTCATCAGATCTTTGTCTACTACGTACTTCCCTCCAAACTTGTGTTAAATTTTTACATCAGTCTTTTTGTGCAGCAGTTAAATTGTGCATTCCTGATGTGATAAAATATAAAGAACAATATGTATTAGTCAGCAGAAGGGAACTTTTTATTTATTATTTACAGTTTTTTTTATAGTGCTCATCACCATTGCCTCTGAGCACTTCCCAGACTTTAATGACTTTACCTTCAAAACACTTTATGGAGGCTGGTCACCAGTAATGTCCTCATTGCTGATAGACTAAGCAAAGGCCACAGAGCCAAACCTCAGCTGGAAACAAGAATAGATCCCCAGATTTTTGTAACTCCTCTTCTTTGTCTCATGCTGAAGACAGATAATCCTTGACTTCTCACCCCCACCCCTACTTCTCCAAGCATTTTACATGTCAATCCCACAAAAAAATGACAAAGTCCTTATTGTTAACAAGCATGTTCCGACAAGCACAATAAGATCATCCACAGTGCTGGGAGTGAAACAAGCGGATGAGTTTTTCTACATTGACGATATCATTTGGCATGAGCTCTCTGTTGCTTCATGGAGTTGAAACAAGATGTGTGAGGAAGGTTGACTTGTTTACAGAATCCAAATAATTAATAACCATACTGGAAAATGTTTCTAGATATATACTTAACAACTCCCAAAACATGACATGAACTTTGAATCATGAACTACACGTGCTCTCTGACAAATAAAATTCTCAGTGGCCTGGAGTATGTCAGCCTGTGGGCTTTGCTGAAACATATGTTGGTCCTATTGAGGGAGCTGTGTGATGAGCAATTTCTCAAATGTCCCAGTTTGGAAATGTAGCTGCAGACACTGTTTTAGAAGAAGTGCTGTGTGATTGAAAGCTGAAGCTGCACCATGGAGTTCAAATTAAATTTGGACATTGTGTTCACTGTCAATTTGGAGAACTCTTCACATGCTTGCCAGCAATTTAAAGGGAATGTGGGCTGGAGACACAGACAACATCTAGTCTTCCAGCTTCTGTGCAATTTTAATCAGACAAGCCCCTTGAAACACAAAGAGAGGAACCTTGAATTTCAACAGGGAACACATAAAAGGGCAAGGCTGGAAGGAATGGGAGGACAGCTTATCCCTGCATGATCTCGGCTCTTCACATGATCCTCAGCCTGATGATCTCAGTTGAGTGGAAAGCAAAACTAGTAGCCTGCAGGTCATTTGGAGGAGAGAAATCAATTTAGGACTAGCTAATTTCTCATAGCTTCACTCATTTCATTCACCATCTGCTTTTCTGAAAGGTAGTGAAGCAATAGAACACACCCTTGATGACCCTTTCTTTCCTTCTCAAATACTTTCAGTCTTTTTTAAATCTGCAGAACTGTGAGAAAATCCAGTTGTACCGAGGGTCTGACCCAGCACCCCTTGCCCTCAGCAGGCTTTTTATAGACTCTGAGGACCTGGGTCTGCAGAAGGCTGAATTCAGAAAGGCACTTAATCACATTAGCTGAAGTCCTGCTAATTTCACTGCAAACTTGTTCCATTCTGCTTGTTAAAGATGAGGGTGCTGTGAGTAATTTTCCCTTCATTGCATATGTTTAAGTTCAGCACAGCAAAGAAAGTTCCAACTGAGTTGGGACCCAGTTGATCACAATGGGATTAAGCATTTGTTTACAGGCAGACATGTGTGGAAGCACCTTCCTGGATTACGGTTTTACAACTACTTAGGTTGAAATGGCAGGGATTTACAGTCCTTTAAACTGAAGACTGTATGCCTTAGAGTCTCTTCCTTCTGGCTCACTGGGGACATCCCAGATGATTGGAAGATGGCGAATGTCACGCCAATCCACAAAAAGGTCCGGGAGGAAAACCCGGAAAACTACAGGCCCGTCAGCCTGACCTCAGTGCCTGGCAGGGTTATGGAACAGATCATCCTCAGTGTAATCACACAGCACCTGCAGGATGGGCAAGGGATTAGACCCAGCCAGCACGGGTTTAGGAAGGACAGGTCCTGTCTGACCAACCTGATCTCCTTTTATGATCAGGTGACCTGCCTGGTGGATGAGGGGAAGGCTGTGGATGTGGTCTACCTGGACTTCAGCAAGGCCTTTGACACCGTCTCCCACAGCATTCTCCTGAAAAAGCTGTCAGCCCACAGCTTGGACAAGCATACTCTGCACTGGGTTAGGAACTGGCTGGAGGGACGGGCCCAGAGAGTGGTGCTGAACGGTGCTGCATCCAGTTGGCGGCCGGTCACTAGTGGTGTTCCCCAGGGATCAGTGTTGGACCCAATTCTGTTTAATATCTTCATTGATGATTTAGATGAGGGGATTGAGTCCATCATCAGCAAATTTGCAGATGACACTAAGCTGGGGGGAAGTGTCGACCAGCTGGAAGGCAGGAGGGCTCTGCAGAGGGACCTGGACAGACTGGAGAGCTGGGCTGATTCCAACAGGATGAGGTTCAACAAGGCCAAGTGCCGGGTCCTGCACTTTGGCCATAACAACCCCATGGGGAGCTCCAGGCTGGGGACAGAGTGGCTGAGAGCATCTAGGCAGAAAGGGACCTGGGAGTCTGGATTGACAGGAAGCTGAATATGAGCCAACAGTGTGCCCAGGTAGCCAAGAAGGCCAATGGCATCCTGGCCTGTATCAGGAACAGCATGGCCAGCAGGTCCAAGGAAGTGATTCTACCCCTGTACTCAGCGCTGGTGAGGCCACACCTTGAGTACTGTGTCCAGTTCTGGGCCCCTCAGTTTAGGAAGGATATCGAGGTCCTGGAGCAGGTCCAAAGGAGGGCAACTAGGCTGGTGAAGGGACTCGAGCACAGATCTTATGAGGAGAGGCTGAGGGAGCTGGGGCTGTTCAGCCTGGAGAAAAGGAGGCTCAGAGGAGACCTCATCACTCTCTACAACTCCCTGAAAGGAGGGTGTAGCCAGGTGGGGGTTGGTCTCTTTTCCCAGGCAGCTCTCAGCAAGACAAGAGGGTATGGTCTCAAGTTGTGCCGGGGGAGATTTAGGTTGGACATTAGAAAGAATTTCTTTACCGAGAGGGTGATAAGGCATTGGAATAGGCTGCCCCAGGAAGTAGTGGATTCTCCATCCCTGGAGATGTTTAAAAAGAGACTGGATGTGGCACTCAGTGCCATGGGCTGGGAACTGCAGCGGTAGTGGATCAAGGGTTAGACTTGATGAGGTCCCTTCCAACCCAGCCAATTCTATGATTCTATGATTCTGCTTTCATGGTTGTGCTGAAGGACATTTTGAGTCCCTACAGTAAATCTGACTCCATACAAGTCATGATTTTAGCTGCTGTGGAGCTAAAATTCACTTTCTTCTCTCAAGAGACTATGGAAAAAATTAAGGCAGACTGGGATGACTGTTTCTCTGTGCAGCAAATGGTATACATTATTTTTTTAAAACCCACAAAACACAAATCACTATGACCCAAATCCATATTTGATCTAAAGCAGGACAGTTTCTTTTACCTTTTTATGTGTAAGCAACTACTATTTGATAAGTGAGTTTTAACCGAAAGTGGATATCAGCTGTGCTTTCATGACTGCACCAGCCTTATAACAACTACATGTAAATTATGCAATTATATGTAAATCATGGAGTATAATAGCATGGGCCATCTATCATCATACAAACATGTTCCATAGCCCACTCTTCTGGTGGAACACAATAATGCCAAAGCAAATCAGAAAAAAGACAAAGGAAAGAAAATAACCCAAAGATTGTAATAATAATAATAAAAATTAAACATTAAAACTGGAATAAGAAGCATTTACTTGTATCCTGATGCAATGCAGATGGGGTTCAGTGAGATTCCTTCTGCTGATTTCAAGAGGAAAAGGATTAGGTCCTTCTTTTTTATGCATGAAAACCAGACATCCAAGGCTGTTTGGTTTTGGTGTTCTCAGCAATTTAATCTAATTTACTGAAATCAAACCTGTACCTTTTTTTTGTGAGTCTTTTACTAACAGGCAGCAATGAAATTTTGACCTTCCTCAAACCCTCAGACTCAAGTTAGCAGTAGCAAACACAAACAGCAGAAAAATGCATCACGAAGAAGAAGCCAAGCAAATTAATTACATGAATACAACCTTCTGTATGGGGACTGTGCATGTCCAAAACACAGTGCCCACTGAGGAATATGGGTGAAGCCTAAATCCTTTGCCCACATTAACTGCTTAATCGTGGATAGGCTCTTATGAGGTGCAACCTTAACACAATCTGTCTCATCCAGGAATGTTTATGCATCTAGAACAACTGTCCCTTTGCTACCTCAGGGCTCTCTGACCCTATCCCTCACACGAGGCCTTCAGGGCATACGCTGGGGGTCAGTGATCAGCAATACTATCTTCTGCAGCAGTATGACATCCCAACCAAGATGACTACTGCTTGAGAGCCTGGACAGACACACAGAAGAAAACAGGCACACTGCTTACTGGTTGAGGAAAAATGAAAGGACAAGTGTGAAGCAGGTGGGGACTAGAAGTACATAGATTTAGGGCTCTGACTCATGGTTGGAGATGGATTTAGCTGGGTTAGATAAGGCAGCCACTGTATCAGCTGTTTGCCCTTGTCCTTTGCCAAAGATTATTTTGGGCCCTCTGAAGGAGATAGGGACCCACTTATGTCAGGTATGGATTTAAGGTACCTTGCAGAGGCTGCAGCAGCTCTGGGGCATGTACAGCTCCTGCTCATCTACTGTGTCCTTCCCATCTTTCAGCAGGAGTCAGGGTCCTAAAAAATGGCACCATGGGAGGATGGGAACACAGAGCCACAAGTGTAAATTTTTGTAAAAGTGTTATCAGAATCATCACATATATTTAATAAAAGATGATATTCAAGAAACATGTTATTCCTGTTTAGAGGCTGGTAGAAGAACTTCTCTGAGGATTTTTCAAAGTTCTGACTTCGTAGGATCACAGGTTTTAGTACCCATCTTACAATACTAAGACTAGTTTTATAAAACAGGTCAGACAGAAACATGGAACCATGGAATCATATAATTGCTTAGGTTGGAAAAAACCATGTCCCAACCATTAGCCTAGCACTGCCAAGTACACCACTAAACCATGTCCCTAAGCATAACATCTACAAGACTTTGAAATACCTCCAAGGATGGTGACTCAGCCATTTCCCTGGCCAGCCTGTTCCAGTGCCTGACAATGATCCAAGTGAAGAAATTTTTCCTACTATCCAATCTAAACTTCCCCCAGCACAGTTTGAGGCCATTTTCTTTTAATTCCATCACTTGTTCCTTGGAAGAAGAAACCAAAACCCACCTCATTACGATCTCATTTCAGGCAGTTGTATTGAGTGATAAGATCTTCTCTTAACTTTCTTTTTACCAGAATGTAAAAACTTAGCTCCTTCAGATGTTCCTCTCAAGACTTCTTCTCAATACCCTTCACCAGCTTTCTTTCCATGCTCTAAACACACTCCAGGAACCCAATGGCCTCCTTGTAGCTAGGGGGGAGGCAAAACCAAACACAGTATTCGAGGTGCAGCCTCAACAGTGCTGAGTACAGGGGCACAATCACTTCTCTACTCCTGCTGGCCACACTATTCCTTATGCAGGCCAGGATGCTGTCTTGGCCACTTGGGCCCACTGCTGGCTCATATTCAACAGGCTGTCACCAGCACCCCCAGGTCCTTTCCCATTGTGCAGCTTTCCAGCCACTCATCCCCAAACGTGTGGTGTTGCACGGGGTTGTTGTGACCAAAATGCAGGACCCAGTACTTTGTCTGTTTAACCTCATACAATGGGCCTTGGCCTGTCAGTCCAGCCTGTCCAGATCCCTCTGCAGAACCTTCCTAACCTTAAGCAGATCAACACCTCTCCCTAATTTGGTGCCATCCATACACTTACTGGAGCTGCACTCAACCCCCTTATCCACATCACTGATGAAGGTATTAGAGAGAACTGTCCCCAGTACTGAGCACTCAGGAGCACCTCTTGTGACCAGCTGCCAACTGGATTTAACTCCATTCACCACAACCATTTGGGCCTGACCATTCAGCCAGTGATTTACCCAGTGAAGAGTTCACTGGTCTAGGCCATGAGCATCCAGTTTCTCCAGGTGAATGCTGTGTGAGAAGCAGTGTCAAAGGATTATGCTAAAGTCTAGGTAGACAACATCCACAGCCTTTTCCCTCGTCTGCTGTGTGGGTCACCTATTCATAGATGGAGATCAGGTTAGTCAAGCAGGGCCTGACTTTCATGAATCCATGCTGACCGGGTCTGATTGACCAGTTGTCCTGCACTTGCTGCATAAAGGCACTCAGGATGATGTGCTTCATAACCATCTTTGGCACTGAAGTCAGATGAAAATTTGTATCTGTAAGGTGAGTGTTCACTGCATGAGGAAGTGGTTGCCTTGAACCTATATTGTGCCACTTCTGCATATTAGTCATATTAATTTCAGAAGAGTGACATCAAAATGTGTTTTTCTCAGTGAGGAGGTGCCACAAATTGTCTGTCAGTCTGTACCTGAAGGGACAAAAGAGGTGGAGGAGGCCAGCCATGCAGTGAATCAGAGATGCCCTGTCTTACGCTTTGTCTCTCTGTATTTTCAGCAGCACATCACTTTAGCAGGGCTCTCCTCTGAAGACACAGGGGAGGCATCCAGCTGGTGTAAAGAGGCCACTTGATACCCAGCTGTCCTCTGGAGAAGAAACTGAACTGCAAAAGCAGATCAGTGCCATGACTTTGTGCTCCTGCTCTGGCTCAGGCTTTATGCTCAGGCTGACTACTGTGCTCCAGCTTGGCCTGTGGTCTCCCCAATGGCACCTTGGGTATGTTTTGAGTATGTACAGCTAGCAGCCTGCCAACAGATAGCTTTAAAGCAAATATGGGTACATCAACATGAGTCTGGAGATAGAGGTGGCAGCAGGGTAAACATACCTTGCAGATAGATAATTGAAACAGTTCATTATCTGAGGCATTGGCAAGACTTTATAGGGCCTTCACAGCATTTTCTCTAACTAATGAAGCTGAAGGCTAGGCATAGACCTCACTGCCAATGCAGAGTACTGAGTGTCCTGGATAATGGCTCCTTCTGGGTAGCCCAGCCAGTTTTGCTAACAGGAACAGTCTATTTTAGAGTAATGAATGCTATGTTATTGGCTGCAACTTGTTAGACACACTGAATTCTCTCAACATGATCTCCTAACAGAAGAGAACATAATACAAGCAAGCCTGTATTTTCCTGCTAAAGTGTTCAAGAAGAAAAAGAAAACCTTAAGAAACTTGCTGGTTCCTCCCCTACATTACCAACATTTTGCTTAGTGCTGACAGTTTGTTGAGGTGGTGGGAAATAATGTGTTTTTTGAACACAAGAACTATCATTGCCTCTGACCAAAATCAAGCTCCCAGTCTGGTACAATCATGAACACATACTGTTCTAAACATATACTCCATCCTCTCTACTTATATTCCTTGTTTCATACCTGAAACCCATGATTTCACAGAGGTCACTTATACACCTTGAGGGAAGCAACATAAAATTACCTCCACTGTTGGCCTGGAAATAGCATGTCCCCCTCTTTCTCTCTGTGTGCTTGTGGAAGTATGTGTTTGCACCTGTATTTGTTCTTGGGTTGACATCTGTTAAAGAGCAATCTCATTTGTATCAAACATGCCACCTGCAGGGAGCATTTTGGACCAGTGAAGCTACAGGAGATAGAAAAAAAAGAAGACATAACGAATATGGAGTGCAAATGGCTCAGCAAAGTAATGGAGACATGTACTAACAGCAAGTGAAATTTGACCTTCCATCTGAAAACCTGACAGCAAACCAATTGGAAAACTTTAGAAAATTGGATTGTCCTCAATGGGCACAGAGTAAACATTGGAAGTGCAATACAGCCTTATTAAACATAATGCACATTTAATGCATAATTTTATTGCAACCAATTTCATGCTGCTGCCTTAAATGAGTCTGGATCTACTTCCACTGTAGCAGTCCACTACCATTAGTGCTTCTTAGAAGAACTGCAAGGCCAGTAAACTATCACTGTAAACTATCTCTCCCATAGCCCACAACACACTTGCTGTTTCATAAACTGTCACAGCTCCTACAGCTTGTACTGAGATATTGTCTTCCTTCAGAATGCAGCTTTTGAAACAATAAACTGTTTTGGCAAGTCTTCAGAGGGGGGAATGTTACATTTCCATTTTATGATGGTGCAGTAATGCAGCGAAGCTTTGCAGCTACAGGTCAGTTGGCTGAGTCCTAGCCTTACAAAGTGAGTTTCTGGAACCTACACAATCAACCTGGTGCTGAAGATTTCTCAGGCAGAGAAGGCAAAATCCTGTTTTTCTAAGTGACAGCAGTAGTGTTTGCCCTCTGACAAGAACAAGGAAAAAAAAAATGATGCTGAGCGATAAGAAAGTGAGTAGTCCCCCTCAAACACTGATAAAGTAAGAATGAATTAACATACAAGAAACTTCCAAGAAGGAACAGTAACAGTGCCTAATTTATACTATCAAAATACAAAAATACAAATTCTGAGTTTCCAGTTGCTGCTTGCTGAGACCCTCTCTGACTTCTCCAGCACCTTATAGAATTACCAGAAAATTATGAGATATTTCAGCATCAGCCTGGTACTTTCCAGGTATAAGGTACATTTTATGTACAGATAAGATTAGATTTTCAACATCCTTGAGCTTCGGTGGTGCCTGAGTCGAGAAACTTCATTGAAACTCATCCCTAAGTCTGAGATCAGCTTTGTGTTTTACCACAGTAAGCTGTCAGTAACATCTGCAGAACAGTGCTTCTGGATCTCTCTGCAAGGCTCCTGTTTGCTAAGCACCACACACGTATGAACACAGGAGACATCTCTTGCCCTGACAAGCTTCAGGATTTCAGCTAGTAGCAAAATGCAGCATCAGGCTGATGAACATAGAAGAATGGAAGAGGCCACCACTGCTGTCACCAAGTGGTACAACATTATGAATCAAGCATTCAGTGCTAGTGAAATAACATATGGGTTGCTTTGATTCACATCCTGAATTTTCAAGCCCTTCCCCCTGTGACCACAACAGCTAGGACTCACTTCATCATCTTTAGCCACACAGCTACAGAGCTGGTGGTTTTCTGAAAAAGAAACACAAAGATTGTGATATTCCTTATTCAAATTCTCAGTATGGTAACTGAGGGGAGCTAGAAAGATTATTGGAGTCCTGAGAACAGGGTCTTCTGGAGCACATGAGTTTAGCCCCAAAGTATGCAATGCTTCTGTTGATGCTGCACTACAAAGCCTAATTTCTACTGTCCCATTCATTTGGACAGTGCAAGGAGCTTCAAGATTGGTCATAATTTTGCAGTCCTACAGAATAATTGACTTGCTTGCAGCTTTGTAGCACACCAACATTTAGAGACTTTTGTGGACAGAGGAAACTGGGTGTCTTCTCCAAAACTCCATTCCTATGGCCACCTTGAAGTTCACCTGGTTACCCAACTGGCACAACAAACCTATGTGAGACACACTTTTAAGCATAAACATGATTTCCAATTGAAGGACACAAATAACGTATGATATGGTCTGGTACATTTATTCGATGATTAATTATTGAAAAGCATTTTATAGATAATGGTTTCATTGCCATTTCCTATAAATCATACTATGAAGATATATATCTGATTGTGAACATACTTCAAAATTGCAATTTCATGCAATTTCCTGCCACATGTTTAAAACAAAAAATGATACAAAAGCTTTAATATTTGACTCTAAACAGCATTTAATTAGCAACTCAGCAGCACTTACAATGGTGACATGAATAATTCTGGTGGGAAAAAAACCCCAAAACTTTACCATCGGTCTCACCAGGATTTGTAGACTGGATAGAAAAACATGTTGAAACAACCCAAAAGCCCTACAATGCTGTAATGTCAGGTTGTGGAATTTACAGCTGGTGGGCTGTATGTGACCTGTAACCTCATTTCACATGTCCACACACATATTATTTGGAGGGGAGGAATAGGCAGGAGGTGAAGAGTGTTACCCTGTACTTCTACAGAGGGAACTGGAGATGTGTAGTCTACCATTTGCAGGAGGAAAAAGTTTATTTAGTAGAGGAGCCTTCACCATCCCTGCTCGAAGTCAGCCTACATTTCAAAAAGATAAAGAATGCCCAGCTGACAGTGGCTGTCCTGTTTGCACACTGCATATGTAAATGTGTATATTTACTGTTACATGCGTTTTTCCAGCACACAGACACACAGCTGTAGAGAGACAGGAAAGGACAAAGCTCTAACGTGGCATCTGAAAACTTCTGGCCTTTTCCATCTATAAATATTAGGAGCAAGGATGCTCAAAAGCTCTTTGAGACATATCACAGAAAGGGGATGATCTGAAACCTTGAGAGTGCTGCAGGCAACTGCAATCCTCTGGCTTGTTACTGTGGGTAATCACTCAGTAACGAGGCTTGCCTGGGCACCTCCCAAGCCAGAAGGGCTTTCAGCTTCTTAACATTTCCAGATGAAGTATAGTGCCTGTGTCTGAATAAACCTGTCTGTCTTTGTAGAAGACCTGGTGTAAAACTGGAACTTTAAATTTGCTCAGAAATGCTGGCAGATTTGACATCCACCTGAAGCTTCTTGAACACAATATTCCAGAAATATCAAAATGGCCTTGCTGAAGACAACATTTGCCAGCTGAGGTCTTATGTTTAAATAGTCCAGCAGGTGTAGTTGGAAAATGCAGAATTTCCACTCTTAAAAACCTTTTCTTTATGTTTGAAATACTTGAAAGCTGAAAACTTCCCTGAGCCAAATCAGATATGTATCTGCTAGACCATTTCTGACAGAAAAGTTAATTGGAAACTATAAACTTTCTCTTGCTTATGTCCTGAGACTATCACAGAGGCAGTAAGGCTATCTGCCCTTGCAGGAATGCTTCTTTTTGGCCTTAGAGATCTGACCACTATAAAGAGAGCTAACTTTTTTCAAAACATTTCATGAACTCTTTCAAATTTGTCACCACAGAATCTTCCAATGGAAAATAAATCTAATTCAAAATTATCAACATGTTAGGTTTTTAAATATATATATATATACATATATATATAAAGACTTACATCAGTAATTAATTGCAAGCCAGATGCATTAATAATCTGTTGCTTTTAACAATGGATGGTTAAATGAACTTCTAGTGTGTCTCGTAATTTATTACGTTCACTGTTATTTCTGTTACAGCTGCCCCTGCATACAGAGATCATCATGAGTCCAAAAAACTTTACAAAGAATTTCATCATAGTTTTGTGTTCTGAGAGAGGGCATCTCCATGGCTTGCTTTATCTTGAAAACAGGAATCAGTCGAAATTAGTACTTGTAAAAGAATAACACACAGTGAACAACTAGATGGATATGTTCTGTAGAGAACTCACTAGCAAAGGATGTTAAAGAAAGAAGTGTGTTTTCAAGGAAGACTTGCCTTCTCTCTCTGTTAAGGACAGAAAAGCATTTTAACTACATTTCAGGCTCTCAGAGTGGGTCCAGATATTTCCTTCCACATTATGGTGTCTCGTGTGCAGGCTAATTATGTGGGACAAGGCGGTCATAATTTAGCATAATGAAAAAAAAATACATTGTCAGATAGGACATGCTGGGATGAGAGGAACGCTACTTTTACAGCATGCCAGGATTCTGAACTTTTATATCTTTCTACAAGAAGTAATAATACACCACATAACTGTTATTGCACTTGTCTAAATTCTATTCAAATCTACTGAAAATTTAGTGCAAAAAGACCAAAAATTTATTTTATTTGGGAGCAGGTTTTAAGAGCACATTGTTCTAGACTCTTGAAAATCAAGATCCCTCATTGAAACTATGATAAATCCTAAAGTCTGACTGTATAAGTAGGAGCTGCTGTCATGCAGACAATTTAATAAATATTTCAAATGCTCCTTCTTTGTCCTAAAGCCATGATTCACTGCTAAAAAATCTATAGATCACAAAAACTCTTGTTACATTTTGATTTGAACTATATCTGTTTTAAATATATATAGCTCTAAAACAATCAAGAAACTTGATACCAGAAACTGAATCTCCTAAGTCTTTAGATTGTCTCTTGCTTTAAAATACAGAACTCACATAAATAAGAAATGGGCTATTTAAACACATCTGCCACACTGGACCAGTAGGCCAGGTCCCTCACACAAAGCAAACAAGAGGGGCTGTCCGTTAGAGAAGATATGGTCCAGCGACTCAATAAATAAATGCAGGAGGAGGGTCTGTTACTAGTCTCACAGCTAGCTCATGGAGTAGCGGAAGCAAATTAATTTGCCTCTTTAAGCTCAGTTTTCTCCTTCCACTCTTCTGTGAACTCCTTTGGGCAAGGCAATATCCCTGGGCTCAGCTGCTCAAGAAGAGACCTGCCAATTCCCTGGAAATGCTGAAGCAGAAATAGGAGGTCTCAGTACTCGCCTGCATCAGTCACCTTGATACTGCTCTCCTACTGTAAATGTTCCTCTTCCTACTCTGTTGGCTTTCCTGTCAGCACCAGAGCAAAGTGGTGGTGGTGGGGACCTGAGATGCATCAGCTTCTGGCTTGGAGGTAGCATTTGCTATTCAGGAAAAAAAATATTTTCTATCAAGGAAAAAAAAAGTTAGTGACTGTGACTTCTAGAGGTTTAGGTTTAATGTTTTGAGATTTCAGATTTAGAGATTGTCCCTGCTTGGGCAAACACCCTGCACCAGCTATTAAACTCTTATGACAATGTTTGCAAAAGACACAATAAGCAAGGATTTCATCCTAGGAAATCTGCCTGGATAGACTACAACCATGTCACCATGAACACATGGAAAAGTGGGGTGGACACAAGGAAAATCAGGTGCCTTTCTGTCTGTTTATAGTCTACAACAGGTCTTTCAACTATGTGAGAGAAATAATGGTGGGGGAAAAAAAAAAAAAAAAAAAAAAAAAAAAAGGGGGGGGGCGGGGGGGAAAGATGAAGTACAGAAGGAAAATCAACCAGAAGCTGCAATCTGGGTGTGATCGAAGAGTTCAAGCATTAAAGTCCTACTACAGCTTAGTGGTCCTGGCAGGATAAGTTAATAAAACAGCAGTTTTATATCAAATGTCCCTGGACTAAGTGTCAGCAGACATTAATTTGATGCTCCTAGCTTACCTCATACTGGCCAATAATTAACTTTATGAAACATTCTTCCCTTTCTCCTTTGTCAGATGATACTGGCAGTTGCTCCTCAGGAGAAGAACAGGACCATGTCTGTTCTCAGTGTTACCTTATCAGCAAGAAGATGGTAGAAGCAGCCATTGTCCAGGCAGTCATGACAGCCTTCCGAAAGAACACAAGTAAAAGCTGGCAAGGGAAAACAACTTCCAGCAGAGGTGAGACCTTCTGGCTGCAAGGATATTGTGCTGCTTTCCACCACAGGAAGATTTGGCCCAAGCCAGTGTGGAGGGACAAACCAAAACACTCGTCCCTTGGAGGGCTGGAGCTCAAGTCAGCATTTGCCTGTCTGAAGCAGGATAATTTGTCAGACACCAGCTGCTGTGAGCTCTGTCCTCTTGGGCACACTTGTTATTGTGTTACAGCCTGACTGAAGAATGCGGGACATAGCGGATGGGAAAAAGATTGCAACTCTGTTTGCACAAATAATCTGCAGACTTTTTAATGTCAGATCTGTCAAGCACCTTGTGTGCATACAGCAATAGCCAGTGTCAGGAAGGAAAAGGGAGAGGGAAGGAAGTGGCAAAAACCAGGAGAAAATGGAGGAGAAGGAGGAAAAAGCAGGCTGTCAATGCTGGCAAAGCACTTTTGTGACCACACAATGAGATTTAAGACTGGATGGAAGTGTTTCCCCCACTCCCTCACTATGTCTGTCCTGTCTCTGAAAGAGTTACTCAGGAGGATTTCAAGGGTAGGTTTCTAGAGCGACACCATTTCTAATTATATACAAGATGGAACGAAAAGGTGTAGGCCTGTCTTTCCATCTCAGAAAAAATGTGGTGTCCTGCGAATAAGAAATGAACAGACTGACCTTTTCAGAGCTGCTGAAAGAGAAAACCAGATGTATTCCTCAAGAGTCACTAGGACTGAAGGGTGATAAAGGCTTGCATTGTGCACTTGAATAAAAGGAAAGCTAACCAGAAAACAGCAGCTGATAATAGTCAGGCCAGTCTGTGCTATTGTCCCAGGCACAAATGTTCAGCATTGGCCTAGACCACACTGCTGGTATATACAGCACAGACTTGGGGGAGAAAAAAAAATGGGGGAAAAAACTGGCAGCTTTTTTATTACTGTTATTTACAGGAGATTCCATGAAACTGTTAGCATTTATAAGATCACAGAGAAAGAAAATTATCAAGATACTTTCCCCACAACACACGGACACAAACATACACATGTTCCATTTCTAACATTATATCCCTGTAAGGTCTGAATCTAACCATCTGCCAAATGAATAGACAAAACCCAGCTTGTCTTCCAGGGTTCAGATGTAAGGGGGTGGATAAAGAGAAAACAGAATGCTGGTGAAGAGAGTAGAGTTTTCTCTACTGCAAAACAGGGGCTCAGGACAACTAGCAAGAAATAACAATGGCTGTAATTTATCCAGGGACCAGGGGTGACTGGAATGCTTGGAAGGGAGGGCCATCCCCCATGCCCCCATGATGTCTCAGACACCACCATAAAACCCAAAGAAAGGTAAGAGCTGGGGATGTAAAACTGGGAAGAAAAGAGCAATTTGGAAAGCAACCCCCCCCAAAACAGAAAGTAAACCCTAGCCCTCAGGACTTCCCACTCTTGGGTAGAAAACCAGCTTCTCTCTGGGCAGGATCCACTTGTCTCAGGGACGGTTGCTATGACGTCTCTGGACTCTTCAGCTTCACAGACCTGTCAAAGAGTCTCTCTGACACATTTGAATGTCATGTCACTGTTTGAGAACCAGAACTGGGTCTGAGTGAGCAGATCTTGCCTATTGGAGATCGTTATTTTTAGAATGGGTATGATAAACTTCTGCAAGGCACCTTTCACAGCCAACCACACTTGTGTGTAAGTATAAATCAACCTCAATGCTCACTGGGACACCTTGACTTTTCTTATTTAAATATGTTCTCCAAACAACCCTTTGGGTCTGTTATCTGTGAGTGTGGTGGGAGAGGGCTTCCCTGCTCCTTGCTGCCCTTCCAGAAATAAGAGACATGCAAAGAAGCTACGGGCCTTTTTGTTTTTGCACAGCACTGGCTTTGTCCTTAACAAAATTAGTTCAAGGAGATTTATTGCTGGCAGCAGGCACTGAGGGCTGGCCTGGTGCTTGTCTGCAGAAGATGAGACAGGGTGTTCCCACAGCAAAGTGCCTCACTTTGTCTGTCAGAAGATGAAGTGGATTTTTCTTCCTGACTACTGGCTGGATGACCTTGGGTGCGTCCCTCCACCTCTCCCTGCCTGCTCTGGTTGTCTCAGAACCATGCACTCCTAAGGAAGTCCTCCAGTGCTGGAGCTGGCTGCCTCAATGCGTACAGCTCCTAGCACAGCAAAACACATCACTCAACAGGGGATGGAGCAGCTGTTTGCATAAGAAATTAATTATACCGTCGCTACCAGATACGAGTCCTCCACTGATCAGCGAAGCAAAGAAACGTGGACTCAAAGGAGAAGCACCAGACAGAGGACAGAGCTATCTGCCAGCTGTGCAGTCAGAGAGGAGTGAGTCTTATTTCCCTTCACTCTGCTTTTCCAATGTGTTTCAGCCCAAGCCTGGGAAAATGACCCCAGGGAGCAGAGTATTTTGAGGCTCCTGGGCCATGGCTTTTCTGCTGTGATTACCCTGGAGGCATCTAATTAGTAGCAATAGGGCTGCCTTTTCTTTCTGATCTCTGCAAGGAACCATACTCAGAAGCTACCAACTCATCTCCTGCTGTACCCATAAGACCTGTACAAGCTCCCTAGCCAGTTGGCTTAATTTTTCGTATGTCAAAAAAAGCAGGAGATTTAGGGGGTGATGTAGGTGGACAAGAGGAGAGAAAAAGTGATTCACAGGGAAATAATGTATTCCTGACATACATTCAGAGAATTAAGCAGCACATGTATACACACACACACACACACACACTTATGAGGCTGAGGAAGCAGGCTGAAAGGCTTGCAGCATCTTGCTTCATGAGTGGGTATTGCTTGGCTATTTCTAAGAGACAGACATTCAAATCTGCTGCACAGTCATTTAGAATTTCAAAGGATTCTTCTTCAGGGGGTGGAATACAAAAGACACCACAGTTATTCACATAATACAAGCAAGGTTGGGGAAACAGCAGCATGCCATTAGGTAAGACTGCGCAGAAAACCTTTCTGGAGAAGGGTAAGATCTATTCATTCAAAGAAGTGACTCCAGCAATTTCTTCCTTATGCATTTATCTGTGTATATATATGTAAATATATGTGTAGATATATAGATCTGTCTTTGTGCAGCTATGTTTTCTACACCACTTGGAAAGACCTTGAGAGGATCTGAAATGTGTACTGTGGTGCAGAAAAAAAAAGGATAGGAACAAAAAAAAAAAAAAAAAAAAAATTCAAAATACATCACACATTGTCCACACATCTTCACAAACACACAGTTCTTTCACTGTGAGCTTTGGGTGTCAATCAGCAGATAAATAACAGTAAAATGAAAACCAGGAGCTGCTTCTGTTGAGTTTTTATGATAATGTCCTCCAACATTTTTGTTTTTTGTTTTTAATGTGCTAAACTAACTGTGTGGCTGGAGAGGCAAAGAATGCAATGCTCACACGTGTAAAGCATTGTGTCCTCTGACATGCTATTACACAGAAGGCTCGCAGTTCCCCCCCCTCCCTCCCCTTCCTGGTGTTGATGAATTACATGAGATGAATATCACAGCTCTGGGTTTTTTAAACCATGAGTTTAGGCAGCAACAACGACTGCAAAGCAGACACTGCTATCTGAACCTCTATTGTTTCTATTTCGGGAGCCCATTGAGTGATTAGTTTGGGTAATAGTAACATCACATTACCTTCTACAGGCTGGAAATGTCTTTTAAAACTGAGGCAATGCTGAAGCCATGTGATACATACTGTAGACAGAGCCAAGTGGAATACATCAAAGAGTGCCTTGATGCAGATGTTTCATGCAGAAGAAAATTAGGTCAGAGACCACTTCAATTTCAGCTTCTGCCAGGCTTGTTTGAGAGCTTCCAGTGAATTCCTAATGAATAGCTTCTAGGGCACTTTTCTCTCATTCAGTCACAAACTGCCACAGCCAGATGAGCTTTCCATGTGGAATCTTTTCTCATTATTTAAAATACTATTACTTTGTGTTCACAGATTCCAGAATCTTCCTTACAACAATAGCAACAACTCCCCTTCCTTCATCAGCCCCCAATACAATATAAGGGAAAATGAAAAGGTAAGAAGAATAACCAATTGATACACTATGTATGCTGTGGGGGGAGGGGGAGGAGGGATGGCAAGAGAGGAAAAAAAAAGGCAGCCTTTTACCAATTTTACATGGTAGATAAATACTTGCTAAGGGTCCTTCTCAAAAGCAGGGCTTTTTCAATCTCAGATGCTCAGACTTGTGGAGGCAAAGAAGTCTGCAGAAACCCAAAGGTTTTTCTGATGTTTTATGGGTTTTTGGAGGGTTTGGTTTGTTGGGTTTTTTTTATATTACAAGGAAGCTTTTCATGCTTTAGGAAAGAAATATTTTTCCCCTAGTGACAAAGATGTCACATCCTGTTCTTCTTGTTCTTTACCAACCACAATAATACTTTTTTTTTTCTTTCTCTAATGGCAAAGAGATGCTTTAAAGATGTTTTTACAGCCCATGCACACATCAGATGGCACTGCCTGCTATAGCCATTGGCCCATTGCACTTCCGACAGAAGAGCAGAGTCTGCTTCAGACCTGCACACAAAGCGACTACACAAAATTTTCTGAATTTCTTTTGAGCCACAGTGGCCATCCATTTCTCTCCTGATCTCATTCCCCCTTTGTGAGTAGCTTTGGGAACCTCTTTTGAACCCCACAACTGACAAGCAAGTAGCAAATGTGTTCATGAAGCAGTTTACATCAGGCTCTTCTTTAAAGATGAATATAAGCTGAGCAGAGGATCTTGCAATTCCATACATGACAGACATCAGAGACTGCATGGTTATGGAATACAGATATTCCATAGGAATAGGAATATAAATAATAGCCTAGCACCTTTCTCATCAGGAAGAAGTCTCAAGCACCTGTAATGTGGGTGCTTTTAGCATGGTCCACCTTCATCTGCCATATAAAATCTGTATGCCAGAGTCCCATACTCAAATCCAGGCCCCAGACCAGCTAGAGGTGACTTTTTGGGTCTCAGGAACATCACTTAATCTACGTTATCCTTGGTTCTATTTTCCTTCATTTTGTTGACAGAGAGTCAAATCTTAAGGTGCGTTGAAATCTGGAGTGATTTGGGTTATCTAAGGAGCTAATCAGGTGCTGGGACATACATTTATAAGGTTAAGATTAATTTGATTGTTGAGATGAGAAAAACCTTCTCACTGGTTTACCACTCAGACATACAGGGAGGAAGGTCTTAACACAGCGGCAAGGGCTTCTCTGATCCTATGACCTCTGATCATAGGATCATCTATTAATAATTTTACCTTTCAATCCTGAGTGTGCTGTAAGCCACCCACATGCTGCACGGGATCAAACTGAGACCAGTGACTCAGACTGTCATAGGAGAGCATCCAGAAACTGACATCAGCCTCAACATGTCCAGCTGTTGTTGTTCGCTGAGTCGCAGACTCATGACAGAACAGTGTGAACTCCCTTGTGTTCCCAGGGGCTTAGGTGGAACGAATGCATAATATGAATTTGCAGCAGAACAGCCTCTGTCTGCATCTCCATTTTCCTGTGCAGAACTCAGAGTCCCGCAGAAGTTCACAGGTGTCCACTTTTGGCCACTTCAAGCAGAACAACTGAGATCCTTACCCATCAAAGCCAGCATTTCAGAGGCTGTTTGATGGTTAGGGAACTTCCAAATTCACAGCACCACATTAAAGCATGGGTACCTGATTTCTAGACATTTTTCAGACCATTTACAGATAGAATTTTCTATTTTCTACTATCTCAAATTATGTGCACTTAGAAATGAAGGACCACCACACCAAAGGCCATATTTGACATTCTAAACACAAGTTGCTTGAGATAGCCACACAGGGTCAGAATAGAGCCCTGAACTGAATGGAAGATCCTTGCTCATGTGAACATCTGCCACTCTGGACAGAACAATTTTTTGATGTTGGACAGCAAAAAAAATTTTGATGATGGATAGCAATCACATCAATACCCACTCCAGATACATCTTAGGTGAACCACTTAGCTAGATCACAGAGCCACAGAATCACAGAATGTTTTAGGCTGGAAGGGACCTCCAAGATCATCCAGTCCAACCTTTGATCAACACCAAAAGCTAATGACTAAACCATGTCCTTTGGGACCAGGTCCAAATGCCTTTTAAATACCTCCAGGGATGGTGACTTCAGCACAGATGCTAGTTAATCCTGGTTGTCCCAAGGACCAAATTGTCCACAAAAAGCCCTACCTGGCTGTTCTCTTGCTGTTTGCTGACTGTAGCAGATTTATACTTCTCTTCAGACATTCTCATTTCTTCTGGCCCTGGCACCAAGGGATTTTTTGGGGACTGTACTACAATTAAACCCATCCAAGGGATTCCCAGATGGAGCAAATAGGAGAACAATCATCTTTCTCTCACTCTGTGATTTTGATTCCTAATCTCTCACACAATTTTATGATTTCTGAATGTCTGTAATATTTATGCCCTTCTCAACAAGATCATTCTCCCACACCCTAGGTTCTTAGGGTCCACTACAAACACACAGTGGTTCATCTAAATGCACCTAAATGTACTTCTCTTCTAACTCAATTCTCAGCCCTTTCAGATCAATTATTTGTCCCATTTAATGAACTTCAAGGTCTAACAGATCTCATAGGCTTTTGTAGCCTCCAACTTAACTTAAAAACCCTGTTATTTGAGCACCACCATTCTTACAGGAATTAAGAGAAAAATGTGTAAAATACATATGAATTGAATTAATCATGCATATAACTGAGACACTTTTATTCATTCAACAGTGGCTGCTAGTGCACATAAGACACTGGCATGGAAAATTGCTGGAAAAATTAATATACAACAAAATAACCCACTTACAGGAATTTAGTTTTTTCTAAGTAAACAATAAAAGCTGTCTTCTCTCTACCACCTGCTTCACACAGTGGACAACAGCAGGTGATCCTGATGGCTTTAAATGCCATGAAGCTCTTTGTCTTCTGCCCACTAACTGTAGAGATGAAAGCCTTCTTTCACAGCAGAGCAGACGCAACTTGGCAGAACTATGACTACTTCTCATCAGTGTCCTGCCTGCAGTTCCAGCTATGATTGCTCTCCTTACCCATTCACCCCCTGGTATCTCAAGGGATGCTATCAGCTGCTGCAAAGTGAGTCTCAGTTGTGGACAGATCTGGATGGTGGCCATTGCATTTCTATTTTACACAGGCAACTGGACAGCCTTATGTAGGAACAAAAATGCCTGCTGTTTCCTAAGCAGTTACATTTCTCTTCCTGGAGGAGCTCAGTTACTTGGCTGTATACAGCCTGTGTCGCTCCAGGTTCTTCTGCACATAAGCCAAGATCTAGGAAACACCCCTTTCTTTCCTGAAGAAACAATGTCCAGACCATCTCTCACTGCAGGCCTGAATGATGTAGGAGTGTGGGCAAAGTTTTTATTCCATATAGTGTTAAGCACTTGGAAAGAAATTAGAACACTAATGTTACTGACAAATCTGTGGCCCACAAAGGTCACCTGAATATCACAGGGCTCTATTGCTCTGGGCTCTGATATTTTTGAAACAGACTATGGTTAATGTTTATTTTGATCACTTAATTTCCAAATAATTCTCTCTTTTCTATGGATGCTCATCCATGTGGTCTGATTCTCAATACTGGAGTTCAATTGATAAGAAAACCCCCTATCATACAAATTATTTCTAGGCAATGTTAAAAGAGTCTGCAGAAACAAGGGGAGAATCTCAAAGACAGGAGACATATTACCCATCCCACCACCCATAGAAATGGAAAAATTTATGCTGAATGTACTAATTCACGTGCACAACACATTGAATTAAGAGAGTTTTTTAAATAGCCTCTTGTCTGAGAGTTGATGCCTCTCATTAATCTAAAGTATATCACAGTGAGAGCCCTAGTAACACCAAATAGAATAACTCTTCATACTGAAGAGACTGCAGCGGAGCTTTCACAACAAAAGCCTTTACATTTATTTAAGACGGCAACAAGCTTCTGCTGTAAGACTGAAGAGCTGGTGGATGTGTTAACTCACCAGATTTACAAAGGTATAGGCATGTAGTGTGGGACTGGAATATGCTGCCTCAAGGGGATGTGACAAGACCTGTGCAGCCAAATGTTTTCAGAGTCAATGTCACCCATGGATGAAATGTGGCCAGTGGTCAGGGAGGAAAATGATGCCTCAGTGACCTGATTCCATATCTGACTGCAGCTGTCTTGTGGAGTGAGGCAGGGCTTTGATGTCCTGTTTTCCGGTAGTAAGCTGTAAAGGGGGTTCCTCTCCAAAAGTCTACAGGAATGGAAAATACGGAAGCTATATGCAAGAGATCCTAGACAAAAGCCACTCAAAAAGGAAAGCAACCACCTAATTCTCAGCAATAACTAGCATACTTTTCTTTTATCTTTCCTTTTAGTAACCATGCTTAGATGCCTTGTTTCCCCAAAAAGACTGCTTTCCAATCTTGAACAAGCCCTGTTTTTTTCCTGGATTTTTAAATTCAGGATTGGGTATTTTAAGTTAGGAATAAGGTGGCATTTCTACTTCAGAAACTTAGATTTAGTTACACACTAAAGCAGAGGATTACTCTTATTACAATGCCTCATCATAAAAAATGTTGAATCAAAATAGCTGGACTTTTTCTCAGCTTGTTTTTTTCTTGTCGTGGGAGTGGCAGGAGTCCCCTTTGCTGGAGACAAAAATTTGCCAGTAATTTTAAACTAATTTAAGAAATAAGTGAATGTAAAAATGTCCCCTATCTAAGGATGTTTGCATGTAGCTGTTATCAAGGCCTGTTTAGCAAAACATATGGAGACTTAAAGCATCACAAGGACTGACGGGACTGGCTGAGGTGCTTGGGAAAGAAGGAATAGTAGCAGCAGCAGGCACTCAAGAGGTGAAACAGACCTAGAGAAGTCTCTTTGCCAGCCAAGAAAACTGCAGAGATATCCCAGTGCCTGTGCATGAGCCTGCTGACCATCACATGTGTTGTTTTGCAGCAGTATGTTTCTTGACCTCACAGCATGTTTTTGCCTGCCTCCACCTGCTACTCTCTCCCACCAGCTGCCAGGAGCTGGCACTTGCTCCAGGTGCTGGGACCTCTTCTGGTGCCCTCTTTCCAACCCACGGGGTGTCACACCCAAAAGACCTCCCACTCTCTTTGGTTTTGTAAAGGCCCCTTAGCCCCAATCACATTGGCATGGGAGCCTCTCCAGCTTGTGATAAGATACAAAAGAGCTTGCTTGCAGCAGTTAGGGTGGGCACTTACCAGATCTCAGGACTGAATTGTTTCTAAGTCTCTAGTGAGGGATGCTGTAAGAAGTCCTGGTGTTTCATGAATATTAACCCAAGAGAGTATTAATACAATTTCAATGAAAAGCTCATCTGGGCTTTTACCTCACTCTTGCTCTAATCCTTTTGTCACCTTTAGTGTGCCTGGGCTTTGAATATGGGCACAGGCAATTCTGTAGTGCTTTTCTGCCCATTGTCTGAGAGGCACTACTTTCGTGATTTCCTACCAGCTGTGATCCTTGGGATGCTGGGTTGTGCTGGGGCCTAGACAAAGCTTGCATGGACACAGTCAAAGGGCCCTTCAGCATTTTGGCAGTCATGGTTGGATTTGAGTTGATCTTTTGAGGCCCTGAAGAAGCTCTGAATAAAAATAGTACTATATAAAGGCTGGGAGTGAGTGATCAAGAAAAATCACACTAAGTCTCCTCATTTCTAAGTAGCTGCCCAGTTCAGTCAATTACATTTTTGAAAAAAAGAACTGCTGGGTTGCTTGCTATAGTCACAGCTGAGAAGTATAGTGGTAAATTCACAATAGGGAAGAAGGCTGACATCCTCCTGAGGTGTAAGGGGTAGAAATATGGACCCGTAATCACAGATCATATATTATAACACTGGATGAGTAGAATTTTTGAAGAGCCAGAGGTTAACTAGGCCTCCACCCTTGCCAAGCAGCAACTGCTGCAGTGCTTTCTTGGTTACTGACTACAGTTACACCTATACCTCTAGGTGAAACCAGGAAAAGCAACAAGCAGCAGTAAAACCATTTTTCCAGAGGTTAATGAGCTTTTCTCAAAGAGCAACAATCTTCCTACTCCTTCCACAGCAAGTGTCTTGGTACGCTGACAGATCGCCTTCCATGCACTTAGCTATTAACTGCCCTCTTTTATCCCCAGAGCCCCTTCATAGAGTGAAGTTTAAAAAGTCATAGGATATATGTGAGTCACAAAGGATGCCAACAATTTCATAATATTGTCACTGCCAAGTACCCAAGGTATAGCTATAATGCAGACACATCTTTCAAAATTCCCAACTAAGTCAGCTGCTCCAAAGACAGGACACATTCCCTCCATGTACTAACTTGTTGCTAAGTGCTGTAAGTCAACAGCTGGCTTCCTGCTTTCCTCTTAAGCTATCTACCACCAAAACATGTCACAATGGAGGAACATAAATTGTTGTCTAGTAAACAAAAGCAGAATTTTTTTCCTTATCCTTTTCTGTTGTTTACCTCCTTTGCATCAGCTCCTCACTGAGCTGTTATCAAACACATGCTGCATGATACTTTATAAGGGAAGGGATACTAAATGGAAAGGTACAACTCAATCCCTTTTGAGAAAACCTGTCAAACAAAAAGCTGACACATACCAGAAATTCCTGTCCCATCTTGTTTTGGTGTAGGCAAACCCTGCTGTGTAAGTGCCTGGTGTTGATCCTTCAAGAACATGCGGAAACAGCAGCAGTTCTAATGTATTACAACAATTTATTGGCATACTCTTGACAACAACAGAGAGACTGGAGCAATATTGCATATGGTACAAGTGCAAATGAGACCTTGCCCTGTCAGTAGGTCACTGAGATACAGGACATCATTGTTCTGGAAATTCAGGAACGATCTCACAGGAACTGAGAGAGTAGTTGACTTAATCAAGAGAAGTAAGAGATGCAGCTTTAGCAAGGCTACTTTTTTACCTAGACTTGTGGTGTTTAGCACTGATCCCTAGTGCTAAGTGCTAGCAGGTTCTTTGGAGATAGTTGTATCAGAGTCCTTATTATTCCAAGAAAAAATTTTTTTTTTTTAAATTTCCTTGAAGAAAATGCCAGACAGGACCACAGAACTAGTTAAGAGCTATCTAGGTAGATGATTCTAGTTGAGTCAGAAGCAGATTATAACAATACTTGGAAATTATCTGCCAATGATGATAATCCAGGTCTTGTAAAATGAACAACAGGATTTATGAGCTGGAATAGAGACAACCGTCCAGGCAAAAACTAAGTAACAGGGCTTCATAAAAGGTAACATTCACTCTTTGGTGATACTTTGTGTCATCTGATTCAACTCCAGACTCTATTTGTGAGCCTTAATTTATTGTATGAAAAGCAAGTTGCTAGAGGTAGCTAGGAAGGAGAAGGAGACATCAACAAGTTGAGCACTTCCTGTTTGTATGAACACTTCTGCAGCTGACTACCTGCAATCTTCTGTTCACAGTACATTATAAGTACAACTAGGTGTACCAGAACTGGGAAAAGTCTGATTGTATTGCAAACATCCATTAAAGACAGTCAATGCAGCTACAAACACAGACTGTTTAAGCTACAACTCTGTCTCCCATATGTACCAGAGACCACACACAGCTTAGATTTTTACAAAGCCCACAGAGAAAGTCAGTAGCTGAATAGTATGTTGCAAGCAAGCAGCTTGGTACAAACATGAAATTCTAGATCCCAGAGTATCCTTTTGAACCTGTACAAACCTCTCAGAAATCAGAACGGTTTAGAAAATGTTTTTATTTTGATTTGTTCTTTGAAATATGAAGCTTCTTTAGCCCAGAATTTCAGGCCAAATCGCTGAGGAAATCTGGCTTTCAACTAGGCTAAGAAGGGACTAGGCAGTCTTGGTAGAAAAAGATAAGAAAGAACTTGGTCTTCCTCTCTACCTGTGTGGACTGATTCTACTGTGTTGGAGGCAAAATGCCTGTTCATTTTGTTGCTTTGGTACAGGTTGGTAGTCTACGTTTCAAAGTACCTCATGAATGCAGGTCAACAAATAAGCCCTGGCACTGAAACAAGTCCAGCAAAATGTGATAGCTTCAAGGCATTGTCATGAATTCTGACTGAGCCATGGAAAAAATATTTTCCCTATTTTTTCTTGACATTGCACTTGGAGGCTGTGGGAGGGAGGGGCATCAAAGGCCTCCTTGATGGCTGAACATCCCTGGCTCAAACAACCACATGGCTGAAGACAGTTTTCCAGTCATACAACCCAAAAGAGACTGATACAATCACAGCCATGTTTGTCTGCCTTTGGCTCCAGAGGTAGAGTGTGTGCATATGTATTTACAGCTGAGTAAGTTCAGAAAAGTCTTCAGCATGAGCTTATAGCAAGGCTTACTTAATGACTCTGGATCCAGAAGGACATGCATTGAACATATGGCGACCTAGCTCATGGCTTACTTACACAACAAAATCACTTCTTCAGGATAAGTATGTAAATTCTTTCTTGGCATACTTGCACTCTCGGAGTCACAAGGGAATTGAAGACCTCTCCTTCTCAAAGACATCAGGCTGATTTGCAGACTACCATACTGTGCTGTCATCTTCTTTGCCAGAAGATATGAAATACAAGTACAGCAAGTGCTTTACCAAAGGACTGCTTGGTAAGAATCTATAGGGAATGTTCCGATATCTCATCTATTCATTCTATGGAGGAGATTAGGTGGAAAGGTTGCTGCACAGGGCAGCTTGCCTTTGCTCAGCTCTGGCCTCTTACACCTTTGTTGTCTTTGAAAGCAATGACTGTAGGAAACAACACAACTCAACCCAGCCAGAGTGATCAAAGCAGTAACAGGTTGAAGAAACACAATAAAAAGATATTGCAAAGACATGAGTCTACAGAACATATTGAAGGAAATAAGTTTCAGTCACTGCTGGCTTCCATTAATGTTTTCAAAAAGTTATTTTAGCATTTTTTTGTAATATTTTGTGGGGTTTTGTTTTTTTGTTTTTTTTTTTTTTTCTTTATTTGTTTTGTAAAGCCTTCATTTACTGCTTTCTCATATTTTCCCATCCAAAAACTGGTGCTCTCATGAAGGATTATTACATTGTTCACTCTTGCCTCTTTCTCCTTAATTTCTTAAAGACATACACAAAATTATGCAGTCGTCTCTCAGAGGTGAGGCTACTCTCCCCACTGGAACAGTTTTCAGATCCTGTACCCTTATTCTTGGCAATATCCATGCTGTAACCCATAGCCTGCATGTGCATCATTCTCAGATTAACCACAGTAATTATTGTCTTGTCTCCAATCTCAAAGTATGTCTGAGAACATTTCCTGAATATTCTGTCATAATGTAAAACGTAGCCTCTACAAAACCACCATTGACAATACCCTGCATTTCTAGAACATAAGAAATATTCATCCTCAGGTTCACCCATTCCTTCTTTGTTTCGTAGCTTTTTCCTCACCAGGCGTAAGGAACAGATCAATGTCTGTAAGGGTGTGCCTCTGGATAGTAATCCTGAAAGGATCCAATGATGAGATCACAGCTTGTACATAGTATTGGTGTCTTCCCAGTGCTTTTTCTATGACTTAGAGCTGCAGCATACATCTTGCAGACCGAAGTCAGATAAAATACGGATCACTTTACATCTTTCCCAGTCTCTACTTTCTCTGGAGCTGGTGACACCTCAATAGAGATGAACACTCAGTTTAGAGGCTTGCCAAGTTTCTGGCTCTCTACCCAGCCTGCTCAAAAGGTCAAAACATTTTAACAGTGCTGTTAATTTCTGACTTTCCTCTTCTTCATTCTTTTTCATTTTTCTCTGTCTCACTTAGGTTTTCAAATGAATCAATGTAGCTGAATTGTTCATCTTAGTGTTTCTACGTAGTGAAATGAGGCAATCAGGTGTTGCTAATTACGAGGCGTGAGCTCGTGTTAAGCTCACCTGTGCCCAATTAGGGCTGACTCCAGCTGTGCATGAGCAGGATTGGGCAACCAATAAAAGATGAGGGGTGAGCTCCAATGGCACAATCAGGTTAGTGCGTGGTGCTTATCCAAACATACAAAGCCGAGCAATGCCGAGGTTGTGAGTTAGAGCGTGAGCCGAGCATGCATTTGGAAGCTCACCTTTTATTGGTCGCCCAATCCTGTTCATGCACAGCTGGGGTCAGCCCTAATTGGGTACAGGTGGGCTTAACACAAGCTCACTCCTCCCACCTCATAATTAGAAACACCTGATTGCCTCATTTCACTACAGTTCTAAGCCTTCTGAAACTCTTTCACTTGTACCAAACTTGTTGTGGCTTGCAAAACATGAGTTATTATTATATAGGGAAACTCATCTGAATTTCTTCATATATTTCAATGTACAATGATGGTGAACTGTGTCCTTGTACTGCTGACACAAGGAATAAATATCTAACATTTGTTATCTGCCCCAAAGCATGACTTCAAAGCTCCAGAAAAAAAAAAACCAACAACATCCCCCATGACAAGAGATGAAAAGCACATGTAAACCTATGGAGAACTAACCATTCTACTATCAAAGGAATTGGAAAGTGCATTTTCTATAAGGCAGCTAAATAGCATCCCCATGCCATTGTCACAATGATCTTGTGTAATTGGGCCTGCAGTTAATGAAATTCCTGTAGGAGATTGCCAGAAGATTTAATTTCACTCTTTACAAAATTATCAGTGTGACAGTGAATCCTGTATGCCAATTCCTCATGCCAAAGAAGGAAAATTGCCAGTCTAGCGATCAGGATTCATCCAGGGGGAAGCCTCCTGCAACACAAAGGGGTAGACTGTCATTATACCCACAGATTGTTGGGGCAAATATATCCCTGATGAAATGCCTTTAACTTGTATGAAATCATTATTTTCATCTCAAAATAGAGAGAATGAGTGAGTCTGGGGATAATACTCAGTCATAATATCAAGAGATGCTCCAAGGGTGAGAAGAGCAGGCTGTTCAGTTAAAAATGCTGCCATGTGTATTAGGCCCACAAGTGGTCTGCAATGCAGGGGGAATATGGAAAATGAAAATGTAGGCAGTGAGGGAGAGACATAAAATAATGGTTCACATTTTATGAGAGGCTGCTCAAGAAACATCCTTCTGGAATTCAATAATGGCAGGACTTGGTCTCATGACAGGAGCAAAATTAATTGCAACTTGTATTTTTTTTTAACATGTCTGTCCACTCAGATATTCCAGCAAAATATATTTACATAAAGAAATCATACAATCACAAATCACCTACTGCTACCTTCACCTTTGCAAAATGAGTACAAAAATGTCCATGTGTTTGTATGGCAGACTTTTTTCTTACTCTATAAAGGCAACCGATGGAAGAACCAAAGGTAATGCAGGATGTGGAGCCTAGACTAATGGATTTTATCCACCAGCTTGCTTTATCTCATATTACAAGTGTCTTGTTTGGTTTTATTCTATTGACTAACTTTGTGGAAAACTGGAATAAATTGTGGAAGGGAAGCAAGTATTTTGCTTAGTAAGGAATACATAGTTGGCTATATGGAGCTGAATGTAAAATACCAAAGAAAAATTTCAAGTAAAATTTCATGTTTAAATATAATCTGAACTTTTAATCCTATTGTATGGGATCTGAAATATCATTACTTTTTTCTTTCTGAAGAACAGAAAAATGCTTTACAGCTTATTTTTTTAATTGCAGTTATTTTAATGAAGTTATCATTGTTCAGAAAAAGAAGCATTATCTCATTTTCTCAAGGACAAAATCCCAAAGCATTCAAATGGTCAGTAGGATTATAAGATTTACTTTATTAGGAAATCATATTTATGTATAAAACCACCAAATAATACTCGTTATAACAGGTGAGAAAAAGAAAGAAAAAAAAAAAAAAGAAAAAAGAAAAAGGCAGTTTAGAGGACAGGACAATACACAAAGCACTCAATTTTATCCAGTCAATGTATAGTCCTCACTTATATCCTTAGCCAATGCAGTAATAGTTAACATAGGCAGAGGCGACTCTTGGACTTAGCAAAGGACATGCTAGTACAGATGAAAAGTGGAGAGTGTCTTTTTCGTAAGCTAACTAGCTCCAAGTGATGAAATGGTGTGATACATCCCCAGGCTTCAGTTATCCTGCTTAAAAAAGCTTGTGTTGTCTTCCATACAGCACTGTGACACAAGACAAGCAGTCCCATTTGGACTCCAAATGTTTTAGGTCAGATCTAAAAGCACATTGTTAAATTATGATCTCAAATCAGTGATGATAATATCCTTTAAAAACAGCATAAGCTTCTGGAGCATGGATGAATTGTACAGTCTAACATTAGAAGGAGCATAAATGGTGAAAAGAGATCTCTGCTCCTTTTAAAGTAGAAAAAACACCATATTTATTTGTTTGGGTATGGTGAGAGCTCTTCCACCTGCTTCAATATGTTTTAACTACTGAGCTTTTGCTATAGGGCATTTAATGTCAATCTGACATGTCCCCGACATCAGAGAAGATGTTCCAATACCCTTTCAAGAATTACGTGTGTATAAGTCACATGGAAATATTCAGAGGTAGCAATATTTTAAAAATGAGCCAGGCTACCTTCAGCAAGGGGCTCAGCATGCCCATGCTGTTAACTTACACTGATTAACTCCTTTATGAGACTATACAGTATATATCAGAGAAAATTTTTACCAAATTGTTAAACGTATTGTAAGACATCACTATTTACAGGTCAGCTAATTGTATTTCTATGGGTTTCATTCTCAGTATTTCTTGAAGAAAAATACAAAGTGGGAATAAAGTCACAAGAGCAGAGGACCACTGTTATGTCCAGTATTGCCAAGATTTGAGTCAAAGATGCCACAGTACTAAGTTACAGCTCATTCCATGTAAGTTCATTCCATTTAAGTTATTTTCTCTTTTTAATCCAATCTCTATGAGTCATTTAACATTACCAGTTGTTTTCCCCAAAAGGAATAAGATAATGAGGGTATATAGATAATGAATAATATTGCTCTAGGTACTATTTCTAGGTAATATTCTAGGTAATATTACTGTAGGTAATATTTCTAGGTACTTCCAGTTTGTAGGAAACAAGTCTATCTCTTGATATAAACTATGTTGAAACTATTACACAGCACCAACATTAACAGGGTATCACACTACTTAATCGGAAATTAAATTCCGGTCATCTTTTGCTTTAGGAGTATTGGTTTCAGTGTGTTCAAAAGCCTTTTACAGGCTGGAACATGTGACACAATATGTAGAGGTTGGAAAAAGTAATATTTTTATCAGTACTCTGTAATGTAAAGTAATGTGCTTATTTTTGTTTCTCTGGTTTTTCCTTCCATTTCTTCACACTTGCTATAGCAAATGCCATGAAAGTTGAGATCATCCAAAGCAAACACTGGCCATAGTTGCCCTATAAAGAAATCCAGCTGTCCCATCAATAACACCATCAGTTAGAATAAAATGAACTTGTTCAACAGGACACGCCTGTTGCACAATTATGTTGACAAGCATACATGTGAAGTAGGAAACTAAAGGGCACATTTCCAAATGTGGACTATTTGGGGTACAAACTATGAAGAAATAATTAATTTTTTTCCACACTGAAGATGAATTTTCAGTTGAGTTGCAGACATATTTCTAAACATGTGAATACTTAAATTTAATATCTCTGATACTGGTGAAATACTTAAATTTTGAAGTTACAGTTGCACTGTCCCAATCAAAATTCTCCACCCAAATCCTTATTAGGTTTAATTCTGTGTAGTTCAGCTAACTGATCTGTGGAGGTGAGAAAATTAATACTTAATCACAAAAAAACCCCTGGAAACTAGGGTGAATACTTTACATACATATTTTTGTCATTCATGAATCTTTGCTAACAAAGATTTCAGAAGAGCTCTCCCCAGGCTTGCTGCAAGCACGCTGATGGCTGATGAGGCCAATGTGGGACAGGCAGTGCAGCTGCAAAAGGCACAGCAGAAAGTGTCTGGTGAGGGGACAGGCATGGCAGCTGCATCCCCAGTATCATGGCCTCCATACTGGGGACCCCTGCCTGTTCAAGGACAGTAACAACTGGTCACAAAGTCAGTCCAGTGGATGTTTAGGACTGTACAGAGGCAGCACTGATGGAAGCGTTCAAGGGGTTGCAGGTGGTGGCAGTAGATGACCCATGATTTAGACCCATATAAAAGAGTAAACAGTACAATGGCTCTGTAGACATTAATCTTTGCACTTTTCTGCAGGTATTTATTGCTCCAGACTCTTTTATTAAGTGCTCTGAATGCTCTGTATGCCTTTGCTAATCTGTTGTCTATCTCTTTGTCAATATTGGCATCCGAGGAAATAATGTATCCCACATAGCTGAACTGCTGGACTTTCTTAAGTTCTGATTCGCCAATGGTGAATTGGGAATGATGGAAATCTTTCTGTGGTGCAGGCTGGTAGAGAACTTCTGTCTTCAAGTTGACTTCCAGCTCAAAACGACCTGCAGCTTCTGCAAAGCAGGATGTTATGCACTGCAGAGGTGCTTCTGTGTGAGCAATGAGGGCGACATTGTCAACAAAAAACATCTTGCTGAAGATGATTGTGAACAGTGTGGGTGTGAGAACGTCACCTTGTTTCACACCATTGACTATTGGGAAGGACTCAGAGAGTGCATCGCAATATCTGACTTGGCCCTGCTGATCCTCATGTAGCAGGATGATCACTTTGAGGAACTTGGGGGGGCATCGTAATTGTCCCAAGATTTGCCACAGGCCCTTTCTACTCACAGTGTCAACAACTTTAGTGAGGTCAATAATTGTCACATGGAGACCTTTGTTCTGTTTCCTACACTTCTCTTGCAGCTGTGAGAACAAATACCATGTCTGTGGTACTCCTATTGGCTCTGAAACACAGTGGCTTTCAGGTGGAACTTCCCCTGCTATAGCAGATACTAATCTGTTCAGAAGTATTCTTGCAAGGATTTTTTCATCAGTGGAGAGCAGAGTTATATCTCGGTAGCTGGAGCAGTTTGACTTTTCTCCTTTCTTCTTGTACAGGGTGACGGTGACTGCATCACAGAGATCTGGTGGTAGTACACCTTGTTCCCAACAAATCACAAGGAGCTCGTGAAATTTAGCATAGAGTGCTTGGCTTCCATGCTTCCAGACTTCAGATGGGATTCCATCAACCCCAGCTGTCTTGCCAGTTTTCAGCTGCTGAATGGTCTGAAGAGTATCTCCCAAAGTAGAGGCTACATCCAGTTCACTTTTCACCAGTTGTTGTGTAATATGCTGAATTGCTGAGCCTTGGACTACACGGCTGACACTGAAGAGAGTCTGATAATGTTCAGATCATTGGTTCAGGATGGAGGTTCTATCTGTCAGAAGCATTTGGCCATCTGCATGGAGTAGGTGGCTTTGAACCTGGTGTGTGGGTACATACACTGCTTTCAGTGCTACATAGATCCCTCTGTGGTCAGCCATAACTGCGCATAGTTCAGTCTTTTCTGCTATGTTGATTCACCACTTGTTCCAGATGTCTTGAAGTTTCTGTTGGAGGTTACTGCATGCAAGACAAAAAGCTGTTTTTCTTGCGTGGCAAGATGGCTGGGCAAGGTGTGCTTGATGAGACGTTCTCTTCTTTGTCAACAATTCTTGGATCTCTTGGTTGTGTTCATCAAACCAGCCTTTGTTTTTCTTTGAGGAGAACCCTAGGGATTCTTCAGAGGACTACAGCATACTCTTTTTAATGTGTTGCCAAAGCACTTCAGGAGAGGGATCTATGGGATGACCTAAAAGTCTAACTTGAAGGTTTACCTGGGAGTTGTTTCTCACTGTGTCTTTTTGAAGATCATTAACTTTGAGTCTCCTCCTTGGGACGCCACCCCTCTTAGATTTGAGCTTAAAGTAGAGGGTAAGTTTGCATTACACAAGGCAGTGATCTGTGTGGTATCACTCGGGCATGATGGACATCACAAACATTTCTCTGGCACACTAAGACATAGTCACTGAGGTGCCAGTGCTTGGATCAAGGATGCATCCAGGTTGTCGTCAGGCTGTATTTCTGCTGGAAGATAGTGTTGGTGATGGTGAGCTGCTGCTCAGCATAAAACCCTAGCAGGAGATGTCCACGGTCATTACAGTTTCCAACGCCATGCTTGCCTTGTACTCCTTTCCAGGCTTCATAGTTCTTTCCTACTCTGGCATTGAAGACCCCAAGACTTATGACCTTATCACCTGTAGTAACCTTTTGGTGAGGTGGCGCAGGTCTGTGTAGAATTTGACTTTTTCTGCATGGTCAGATTGGAGGGTTGGGGCAAGTATACTGAAGAGACCAACATGTTGCTTTTTGTGTAGTGGGAGGTGTAAGGAAAAAATGTGATTGGAATGACCTGTCCGCAAATTTTCAAGTTTGGAAGCGATGGAGTTTTTAATCACGAAGCCAACTCCTGAGACGTGTCTTTTGGTTTGGGACTGCCTTCCTCATGAAGACAAACTTCACCGAGAGCAGCAATGTTGATGTTAAATCATAACAGTTCATGGGCAATTAGAGCAGAACAACACTCAGGACACTCACTATCCACTGTATGAAGCATGGTTCTGATGTTCCAACATGTGTCAATCTGAACGCACCTCTAGAGGTAGGTGTATGCCTCAGCCTCATTGTCATTGTTTGTCTACATCAGAAGATGCCCATTGCCTGTGGCTAGCCAGCTGGGTGGGGAGTGGGGATGACCTTTGGTTAGGCCACCTTCTCTAGGCTCCTCTCCATGTGGAACAAGCAGTGCTCTCCTTGAAAAAGGCTGCGTGGTCACTCAGGCTGCAGCTGAACAAGACTGTCATCTCCTGGGTCAGTCTTGAGCGACCAACCTCCTGAGCCACCTGCATGCAGGGTTGGGTCTGTGGTTTCCAGTGCACCTTTCCCCTGCTGATTCGACCCTCGCCTGTTGCTGCAGTGGCTTTACAAGGGTGGGTTCACCCTTTGAGCCTGCGCTCTGGCTTTTTTAGGTGAGGCACAGTGTGGAAGGAAGGAAGGAAGGAAGGAAGGAAGGAAGGAAGGAAGGAAGGAAGGAAGGAAGGAAGGAAGGAAGGAAGGAAGGAAGGAAGGAAGGAAGGAAGGAAGGAAGGAAGGAAGGAAGGAAGGAAGGAAGGAAGGAAGGAAGGAAGGAAGGAAGGAAGGAAGGAAGGAAGGAAGGAAGGAAGGAAGGAAGGAAGGAAGGAAGGAAGGAAGGAAGGAAGGAAGGAAGGAAGGAAGGAAGGAAGGAAGGAAGGAAGGAAGGAAGGAAGGAAGGAAGGAAGGAAGGAAGGAAGGAAGGAAGGAAGGAAGGAAGGAAGGAAGGAAGGAAGGAAGGAAGGAAGGAAGGAAAAGAATAGAAAGAAAGAAAGAAAAGAAAGAAAGAAAAGAAAGAAAAGAAAGAAAAGAAAGAAAAGAAAGAAAGAAAAGAGGAAACAGAATTTTATATGCACACAGATGTAAGTCCTTTGATAAATAGGCACTGAAGGAATTGATGAACATGATAGTGGGCTAACACTTCTCATGGTTTGAAGAGAACACAGGGCTGGACATAATCCTGCGATACTATCTAATCCTCCTGCCTAGCCTAAATAAGTGTTTTAATGACACCTAAATAGTTGTCAAGAAATGTCCATCCAACCTCCAGGGAGGGACACCCCAGGTTTGCATTTGAGAAAGTCAGGAAGGGTGTATATGATCAAACAGGAGTCTGTCTGGATACTACAGCTCTGAAAAAGACAGCATTATTTTAAATCTAACAAAGCGGCCAAAGATAAAATTTCTCAAATGTCATCTGACACAGCTCAGTATTGACAGGTTAACTTAGACAGCAAGTTACTTGTGCTGAGCACTTAAAACACCCAGTGGGAAAAATTCAAATTCCATGGTTTAACTCTTGAAATCAGAGTCTGCTAGAGAATTGTTTCAGCTGAAAAATGTTGCTTTTTTCAATCTTAGCAGGTATCCTCATCACTGAAGGCAATATGATAATAGACACACACACTCAGCAGGGACATGATCAGAAACTAGGAGAGGTCAGAAAATGAGCATAAGCAGAAAGCATTTAGTTTGATCAAGAGAGAAAATGTGATTCAAGACAACAAAATGAAGAAGAGAAGAAGAAGAGAAGAAGGAGTTATGGCATCTTCTTTCATTTCAATGAATAAAGATAATCAGTCTCACTATATACGAACTACTGAACACAACATTTGCTTAAAATAGAGAACATAGTGATTGTTAGGACCTTTATGGCAGATCCTGAAAGAGGCTGGGTGAGAACTGCCTGAAGTCTATATTCTTACCTAATCCTAAACCTTCCTGAGTAGCGCAGAGGTACTTAGCATGAAATTTACAACAGAAAATCCTCACAGAGGTCAACAATAAAAGACTCTGTCATGCCCTTACAGACAGATTATAAATCCAGCCAGCAACCATCTTGCAATCAGATGTACTGATGACTACCATACTGGGTGTTCCATTTAAGACAATATGTCTTTTCCATTCATAAAGCATGGTTTTACTGTGCTAGTATACTCAGGGAAAAAATCCTCGCTCTAATGTATTTTCAAGCTCAGCAGAGGCAAAAAAAACATCCAAGTGTAAAATCCAAAATATGTACATATGCCAGAGAAATTCCTTGCTCACTTAATCAAGGAGATTTCATCTTGGTCTCCTTGGGTAAAGCATTCATATGTAGAATGATTGCTACCTATCCCAAAACTATCTAAATGTTTGGAAGAACTGCTGAAACAACTTGAAGAAGTCACCTGCATACCTTTTTGTAGTCTAGCTGGAATATACCACAATCAAGTCAACACAGACACTGTGATACAGCAGCTTCTATAAGCACTGAAAGATGGCAGTGAACTGTAGACAGGTCCACATTCTTTGTTTGATTTTTAATAGTGAAGACCATTGAAGCTTCTTTCCAGAGCGCACTGTGAACTAAAGCACAAGATACTATGAGTCGTATACATATATATATATACACACACACACATATATAGAGACACATATATACATATATATATATATATATATGTATATGCATATAGTGATTTGTCAAGTATCCTGGCATTAGGTGCAGTGGAAAAAACCTTTAAATTATCTAGTTCTATGGACTTCAGATTTATCTGCACAGGACCAGATTGTCTTCTGGTACTTAAACAAGTAGGGTTAATGTTTCTTATCAAAGTAGGAGATTGAACTGGATGACCTCCTAAGATCCCTTCTGTCCTAAACTAGCCTTTTGATCCTGTGATCATCACAAAGAATCTGAATACCCCCTACTACAGAAAGCAATTGTTCACCAAGCAGTAAGACTGAAAGGCAGATGATCTTTGTGAAATGCTCATGAGACATTGACAAACTTCCTAGGCTGGGAAGGGCATGGGTATATTTGAACACTTTCTTGATCCAGTAGAGCCACTAATGTCAAAGACACAGGGCTACTCCCTCACCTGTAAGATGATCCTCACCTCAGGTCAGCTAGACCTTTTGCTCTAAGAATCAGAGTCTCTCCCTCATCTTTTAGAAGCCAGGCAGCTGAAGAGATTTGAAAGTTACATGAGACAAATGCTCTTCCAGGCCACACAAAGCCATGTGGTTAAGGACCTGCTATGTTCTCAAGAGAGGTTCTTTTGGGAGGTAACTTTTTAGTTCAGCCAAGGTCTGACCAGGTTTTTTGCTCCTTTGGTTTTGTTTGGTGTCTGTGTGAAAGTGGTAATCGCCTGGCCATTTCTTGCCTGTCCACTGTAAATGTGCAAGATCAGCAGCACTGTAATCAAAGAAAAAAATGTGTTAGTGGAAAAAGGATTGGCCAGATGCTGACATCTGCAGCATAAATCTGCATTAATTGTGTCCACCTATGACTACATAAAATTAACTGACTGACCTATGCTTTAATTACAGTGAAATAATTTGTTTTCATTCTGTAACTTCATTGCATGCAGTTCACTTGTTTGTGTGTGTCCCTAATGCAATATTATAGAGTTTCTAAGTTCCAGTGACAATGTTATGTATATGCAACCACTCAGGATGCCTAAGTACATCAGGGATCACAAGGTTCCTGATCTGAGCAGATTGTACTTATTATGCTGTCCATCTACAGTGAGAATAAAATGTGGCAAAAAGAGGAAAAGAATGATCCTGCACCCACTATTCAGTTCTTGGAGCGCAGATGATGTAGACATAATTTATTTCTTTGGATTCATTCTTCTTTTCAGCTTGGGAGTTGTTGGGTTTTTGGTTGTTGGATTTTTTTTCCCTAAATCAGTTAATTGTGCCAAGTTCAGCCCAGAACTGGGACCAGAACGGGGGAAGTGAAGCAAAAACTGAAGCTGTGTTTTAAGAGCTAAGTTAGGTCAACAACAGCAGCAGCACTTTCTGAAGGAAAGACTCTTTCTGGTACATGATATGTTTCTGTAATGAAGTACAGCAGCCTGTCCTGTCCATTCCCAGGCTTGGAAGACAAAATAGGATAGTTTTAAGGTATGGAGAGCTGAGATACAGCAAAGGTCCTCTATCTGCTTGGGACCTTAGCTCCCCTACAATCACACCAGTAAAACCTCCTGCAAAAATAAACCCCCCTGATGCAGATCTAGAAAAAAGCCAGTGCTAAATTATGCCAGTTTAAGCCACCGCTGCATCCTCAGAACTGCATCAGTAGAGCAGCACAAGGGTGAATACAGTGGTACAAGTCACTCTCATCAAGAGAAGTCTGCAAGAGGACAAGCTGATGTATATCATAAGAGGAAACCCAGACAACTAGGTGCCAGTGGAGCCCATGAAAATTTCATCTTTGCTCTAACGGAGGAGATGGAAGTCAGTGATGAAAACTTCAGAATGTCTTCTCTACTACAAATATATTAATCCTCTCCCTTATTTGGAAACAACTCCTAGCCACACATAGGGTTTGAAGAATTCGCAGAAGGAAGCTTACCTAGTAGCTGTTCTCAACAGTAATAATATTTATATTATCATAATGCCTACAGACTAGGTATTAGACCCATGAAACGTGAAAGAAAAGACATTCTTTGTGCAAAAGCACTTACAGTTTTCATAGAAGAATGCATGACCTTTTAAATGACCTGTTCTACATGGATCTCAGTGAGCAACCCAAATAGAGCCAGTGATTTAACACAAATGTAATTCCATTGAAAATCAGCAGAATTACATCAGCATGAGATCAGAAAGGGGACATGGGCCCAGATCTACAGACACTAGCAGAATGTAGGAAGAGGTGTAATAATCAATTTGTAACTGACTTCAGTAGAGGACGTGTATTCCGAACTTATGTTCAAACTATTCCATCTAAATTAAAATAATTTAATTGATTAATGTAAGAGCAACTATGGAGCCCCATAGTTTGAACACAAAGAAATAAATTGCCATTTCGGGGGGGGAATAGTGATGTTTTTTTTTTTATTTTAGTAAAGATAAGAGTGGAAAAATAAATGCCTAGTTCCATACAACCCTATAGCTTTTCTCTGCTCAAACAAAGGAAGAGATGATATATTAAACATACAGTACAGATATAATGAACCATCATTTCTCTTCTTTGTGAAGGTTTTAAAAGGGATTTGGAATATCATACCACTTTAGAACTCACATTTTACCTTTTAAAGTAACTTCTGAATTACCTTTGATGGATTTTGCTGCATTAGATTCCGAAGGAGAAACTCCAAGGATCAGTCCATCAAACTTCCATCTCAGTCTGTGGATTTCTTTGTTTTTGGATGTTTTTTCAGGGAATCAGTGACTTTCTAAGTATACAGGGAAGCCTATATTCAATAAGTGCCCAAGATTTAGAGAGCAGTGATGGATGAATTGTTTTGACTCTACTACAGTACCCAGTTTTTTACACTACCACAGACTCTGCTGCAGGTTTACTGTGAAAGAGCCAGCAAATACCTACATAAAACTTTCACAAATACCAAATTTTAAAGTTGAGGAGACACTCTCTAGTTTTTCTTGGCATTTGGTCTACATCACTCTATCAAAACTGTGTTTTGAAAAACATGGAAAATTCTCATCATGATAGGAGTTGGTCTGTTTGACGATGACTTAGTCTCACTGTTGAAAACAATAAACTTCATTCTTTGCTAACATGGAAAATTTCTGCTGACAGCAATGATAACCCTGGGAAAAAGTATGGAGAACACTAACCAAACCCCACAGAAATTCAAGAAAACCATCTACAAACTCAGGGATGGATAATATCCCATGAATGACAAACCAACAGGAAAAGAGACACCAAACCATAATAACACAAGAACAACCTAAACCTAATATTGACAATTGAGAAAAAAATGCAGGGAAGACTAATCTGTTTGCATCAAAGTTGCATTTTTCTAAAGAACATATTAAAAATGTGCAGAAGTTGGAAAGTAAGTCCAGCTGCAAAGAACACTAAAGAATAGCATAAACACATAGGAACAAAACCCATAAAATGCAAAGTAGCTGTGCAAATTGGACAGGAGAATAACTGAAATTACGAAGTTTCTCATTAAAGGAAAAATCCCAACCAAATAACACCCCCTCTCCCCCCCCAAAATCCCAGCAAAGGGAAATCTGCTGCTGCTGCTGCTCAACGGGCAGAAATAGAAAATGACAGATGATGCCAAAAAGGTGGAAGCATTTGATGCCTTTTTGCATCACTATTTAGTAAAAGAGGTCAACTGCAACCAGGTGGTAAATCCAATGAATGCTTGCAACAACAACGTAATGTCAGGCCTAAAAAGGAAAAGACCAGGAGACAAAAGTATGATAAGTTAGTGCTGTCAAATTACCTCCACCTGATGAACTTTATCCTTCAATACTTGTAAGAACAGGATGAAGCAATTTCAGAGCTTTTAGTGGTTTTCTCTGAGAAGCCAGAATAAAGGGTTATGTCCTAGAAAACTGGGAAAGAGCAAATACCACACATAGCTCTAAAAGTGAGAGGAGGGAGCCGGAGCTGTAGACCAGTCAGTATAACCTCCATTCTTGTTAAATGTTGCGCTAATATTTTGAGCACTTGTAAACTTCTCTGTAAGCACTGAGAGGAAAATCGATGAGTAGCAGCCAGCATGGGTTTATGAAGAGCAAATCAAGTCAAAGTAACCTTATTTCTTTGTCTGATGGAGAAGCAAACCTTGTGTGGTGGAGATAAGATTTCCCATTTACCTCAAATATTGCGAGACTTTTACTTTATTTCAGAAGGCATTTTCATAAACAAACTAAGAATAAATAAAATTGAAATAATGTGGGTGCGAGGTGCTTGGAAGTCATACTTAGACAATAATTATCAGTGGTTCACTGTCAAAGATGTTTCAAAAGGGGTTCTACAGTGTTCTGTCTCTGTAGGAGTCCTAGTCACCTTTTTTAATAACTTAGGTGATAAATGGAAATATAGTTATTTCTGATGAAAGTACTGAGGTTGGAAGGGCTGCAAGTGTGCTAATGAGAAGAAAAATTATTTTGGTAACTTATGGAACTGGTCTGAAATTGGTAGGATACAGTTCAAAATGACCAGGCTGAGGATAACCAACCACACAGATATGTGACGTAGAAACAGCTTGCTCTGCAGCAATTGTGTAGAGGAGCATCTGGGAATGATTGTCAGTCACAAGCTGAAGTCAGTCAATAATGCCGTGTTCCTGAGAAAGGCTATCATACTCAGATGTATGAATAGAAGTATTATCTAGCAGGCCCATGAATTAATTCTCTGCGACCCCTCAGCCAGAACACAGTGTTTGGCTTTGAACAGTACACTGTAGAGGGACATTAAACATTTGGAGAAAGCTCAGCAAAAATCTTAAAAACATAACTAAGAAGGAAAGACTAAATGTGGTAGGATTGTTCTGAAAAGAGACAACTGTGACGAGTCATGAAGGTAATGCTATTGTACAGTTTAGTTGTTGCAGAAAGGAAAGATACAAATGCTTCTTCACACCCAAAGACTTAAAAAGCAGCAAGAAAGATTTAGATCAGGCAGATGTCAAGGGGAACTTTAAGTGGTAAGGATAGTTAAGGACTATCCTTAACTATGGGGAGGATTGTCCATGGAGGCTGTGGAATCTCCATCTTCTAGCTTTTTAAATAAAAGGTTGATGCAAATAAATGTAGATATAAGAAAAAAAAAATTCCTTTTAAATAGTGTCCTTTTGTCTTTCAAATTGCTGTGACTCAAATGCAGAATGTGAATGATATTGCTTACCAGGTTCATGGGGTCTTTCCAAGGACCATTAGTAAGCATTTATAAGACACTAAGTGCTGCATGCATATGTACTACATAAAGCAAAATCTTCACATCCAATGGGGAAGGGGGGAAACAAAATAAATCCTGAGTTCATTCTAGTCTCATTGTCATGGATAATTGATTTGAAAATGTTACATGTTGTATTTGGAAAGTGAGGCAGGGGACACAACATGCCCAAAGTTACATAGCAAATCAGAAGCAGATCTGGGAGCATACCCCACATATTTTATGGTCACTGAAACAAAACAGCAAATGCTGGGAGCACCAGAGGCCTTGCATAGTGACCCATAATGGGTGTTCTGGCAGAGAGGTAAGCCATGGTTAGCTCTATAAAATACTGTTTTCCTCCGTGGTATAAGAACATGTTGCTAGTCATTGTCAGAGTCTTAGAAAGATACTAGCTTTTCTTAAATTTCTATGAAATTAAAGTGTATTCTTCAAATATTTTACTTCTACAAGGTAGCCAGATACTTAGACTGATGCAATTTTGTGGTAATTTTTCACTGGTTATCTGTGTGTTTCCCCTGAAGAAATCACTAATGACATCAGTTCCCATTTCCCCAGATTTCAGCCAAATCACAAGGACTTAGAACAATGTACATTCAACAGAGCTGTAATTAGAAGGACCCTTGGTTATCCTGGAAATGAGATTCAGATGGCAGAGATAAAACTGGTAGATGCTAAAACACAGACCCCCTCTCTAAAGTTCTGGGAGACAAACTGGGCCTGCTGTATATCACTTCGCACTGCAGTAAATTGTGGCTGATGAAGTATCGGACATGGGAACTCTGAACTGCTGAGGTGCCTCTAAATGGGCTCCGGACTCCAGAGTACAGAGCCCCTTCTGACATGAAGGGTAAGCAGGAAAATGCACACAAGCTTTCATTCTGCATCTTGGCACAGAAAAAACATGCTCTCTGATGCAGGAAAGCCTGTGAGGAGCATGACTTCAACCCTGCCGGGTGCTGAAGACACTGAAGAGATCTGCCTCTTTCTTTCCACATACGGACTTTGTTAGAAAGGCAGGACTTTTGATACCTTGAGAAACAGCAGCCCAGCTCTGCTTTTCAGGCATGGTAAGTGCATGCAAAGAGATGCCCCCCCCCCCCAAGGAGAAGGGACATTTCTATTACCACAGCTAAAGTTTTCCTAGTGACAGCAGGAGATGTTGTAGAGTCCTTATTTGCTGAATTTACTAGCTTCCATGTAGGCACACTGCCAGGAGACCGCTTGCTGTTTGATAAGGGTCTGAAGTTTAAAGCCACTTCCAGAGTTTTGTTGAGACAGACAGGATTCTGTCAACAGAACATTCTCTGTCTGTCATACCAGACAGAGAATCGTTAATACAAACACACTTTGGGATGCTGCTGTGTGCATGCTCTCTACCTGGTGGTTGCAGTTTTAAACTAATTAATTTCTGTGATCTGAGCCATTCTTTTATTAGTAGTATCAGCATGTGCAGTGCTGTGTGGTTATAGATGATGTGCTCTCTCTGGGGATCCTATCAGCATGCCACTGTAGGTCTTCACAACATGGAAAGAAATGTCTCCTAGTTTCCTTGGTAGTGTTAGAATTTTTCATTTCATTTATTTCCCTTAAACTCTTACTTCTTTTGCCTTCCTTGTGAGCTCTGTGTTTGCTCACAAGGGTTTCAGTGGCTGCTCAGCTCTGTCCTTGACTCAGACTGCTCAGAATTACCTTTCTGATAATTCTTCCCTCCCTGGGGCTGAGGTTTGTGGGTAAGGCAAACTCACAGCTTCCTTGTATAATCTGACTTCATTATTTTCATTGTCAGGGGAGCACAAGATTCTTTTGCTTCTTGGTGTACAGCCTTCAGTATGAGTGATACAAGGGTTTCTTCTATCTCATGACAGATAATCTTGACTAGGCTCCTCTTTTCTATTGCTTGTCTCACTAGATACAGCACATAAATATAAGTAGACAAACACATGATCCTTCTCTGTGCTTGGACCCATATCATCTGCACTGCAAGGTCTTGTGGGATTCTCATCTCTTTCTTGCAATTTGTGTAGGAGTATGTCAGCCAAAGTTCCTAAAAGCGCCTGCTGAATTTGGATGTCCCCTCCATGCTTCTTTAAAGTGTCCTGACTGCAGAAGCTGAAGGGCAATTCAGACACTAATCACTGATCTCTTTCAGAAAACTAATATAGGGCATAGCCTCTTCTTCCAGAGTGTGCTTCACTAATTGTTTTTGTCATTTCATTCTTCATTTGTTCCACTCCAAGCTTACAGTTTTAAAATTTATTTCACTTTCTCAGAAATGCATAGAATTCCACATTCTGCCTGCCTTTGTATAGTAGCTGGAGCTTGTTTTTCACTGAAGAGCTGCTTGGCTGCAGGAGACACATAGATGAGCATCAGGACTTGTGAACTCAGATGGTACTAGGTACCTCCTGTCTATGAACAAGGCAGAGGGTCCTGGCTCAGACTTATGCAATTGAACTTGGAGTCTACTTCTAGTTTGCTTAACACTGATGCACAAGCACCTTTGAATCAAGCCCTTGTCATCAGTGCTGGAGCAAAAGTTTATCTCACCATTGGCCATTTCTCTTCTCACCTCTGAAGCACATCTACCTGGCTCAACTGCCACCCTTTGTACTGGCTTCCACTGGCATTTGCAGTTTTGTCTGTGTTTTACTTGTACTTTTCAACAACATTCATCTTTGTCAAAACAGACTGCTGTATTCTAAGTATGGATTTATCTGTACAGATCCCATTCCAAATAGCTATCTAAATAAAACATAATATTTCTTCTTCACAGCCATGCTGTTTGTTTTTTGACTGTAAGACTGAACATTTATTGGTGAATCCATATTTGTACTTACAGCAATGATTTCCTTAGTCATGTTCTGTGTGTTTTGTAATAGTGAATGAAACTGGAAAGGAAAGATATGCAAATATCAATGATAATTATGTTCTCTGTATGATTTTCTGAATCTTTCTTTAAATTCATCCTCTAAATTACTTTTGCAAAATTTAGGCAAATGCAAACATCCATTTTAATAATTGAGGAACAGTTTAGACTGCAATCTCTGATCTGTTAAGCCATTCAGTTAAGGGAGAGATGTAAATAAAGGTAATGTATATACCTAGAAATATGGTTGCCTTAATATTTACATATTTTATAATTTAATGGGTTGTTGTTCTAATACAAAGTGCTGGTTTCGTTATTGGGGTAGATCTAACCATTTCATTCAAGTGCAGTAATGACATAATTGATTTAAGATAAGTTTCCAGAACTAAGGCGTAACACCCTTGAAGAAGCAGCGTGCTTTAGACAATGATGTTTACCTACTGCCATCCTGTATTTTACAGATGCTCTATTCATTCTGGATTTCCACTGTTAAAAACAGTATTATTGTAACAGAGTGCATATTTGAGAGGTAAAACTATGATTAGGGCTGGGTCCTCAGTCCATTTTATAGATTATAAAAAGGCTTCTGGTAATCTTTGTTGCTCTAAATATGGCCAATACCTCTCTTACAGCTTTGAAATTGGTAATGTGAACGACCGATACGTCTGATATGCTAACAGTATTCTGGAGTTAAAATTCTGGCTGTCTGCAGATTCAGTCTCAGTCCCCCTGCCTTTTGTGCCTCTGCTGGCCCATGAGCACACCAAGAGGTTTTTCTATTGTCCCTTTCCCAGCATTTTAAAGAACCACAGCTCTCAGAGAGCATCTGAAGTTCATCACACTTCTTCCAGACATCTGAGGGTACTACTGGGGCTCCTTTATTCTGAGATATTGGAGCCTGGTATATTTAAAGTGATTCACAGCAGCTGCAGGCATCTTCTGCTCTGCATGTGATGTCTTTGGAAGCTAATGAAACAACAGGCTGAAGACAAGACTTGTAAGAGCTTGACACATCATCTGTTTCAGTAAAGTTCAAATACTCCTCAGAAGAATGCAGTGACAAAACTCTCCAAATCAAGGAGCCTATATATATAGGTTGATCTGCAAGCCAGGAGACAAAAAGGTGTATCTCACCCACCCTGGCCTCATCCCAAAGCAGTTTTATTGGGAATTATTTATAAATCAACCACAAAGCCATCTCCAGAAAGTTCTATCTATATTGGAAAGCATAACTTACGCGAACCTGTAAATGTAAAATATGCTTTACAGAAATAGACTGGTAAGTATTTTCTCCCAGAAGAACTGACAGCTGTCAGTACCACACTGAGCTATAGGTACCATTTTAAAAGTGGTTGCTTATTTAGAAACAAGAATCTGCCTGTAGCTAGCATTCAACAAATCACCACATTCAACTTCGGTTGCTCATTCTCAGTTGTGTAATCAGAACATAGATTCATAGATTTTTGAGGCCAGAAAGGACTCTTCTCATCATCCAGCCTGACTTTCTGCATAACACAGGTCAGGAAACATCACCCAGAAACTCCTGCCATGGAGGAAATCATTCTATCCCTCTGTTTCATGTGCAGCTGTTGCGATTCCTGTTGACCAGTGAAACATGCTTATCCCGTAAAGTGCCACATATATCACCTTACTCTGGAAATCTTCCAAGAAAACAAGCTAGGCTCTTAGATTGTATTTGTTTGTAAGGAGAAGAAAAAAAGGAAACAATCTGTCTGAAAAAAATCAGTGTTGCCCACCACCTTGTGGGGAACATAGTGCTTCTGATGAGGCTAATGATAACGAAAAGCACATGGCTGGTTTGGTATTCCTGGTGTTTGTAGCTCTCAGGGCAGCAGCAAGGTACTGAACTGAAACCAGAGAAAAATAAAACCTCCATTACAGAAAATAGGGATACATACCTTAAATTCTCCCATGGGACAGGAGATTTTGTATGCCCTGTTTTATAGAGAGAGGAAAGGTTTGTAGGAAGAGGCAATATCTTTTATTAGACCACCTTATAGATTTGGGGGATAAAAAGGGCAAGGTATCAGACACATGAGCCCTTCTTCACATCTGAAATATAATTTTATTGATACTGGCCTTAGGATATCAAAAAGGGACATGGAGTTTTTTTCTTAGAGAATAAAACTTGTGTGGTGTCTGTCTGTCAGCCCCACCTAATTGCTTTTGAATCAGTCAATCGATTTCAATCACAATGTCAGGAGGAAGGGTAAAGGTTTTGCAGATATTACATTCTCTCACATTTAAAGAAAATAGGTCACAAGGTAAAAGACAAACCCAGATGTGTGCTGCTACAGAGAAAAAATGCAGGTTGATCATAAGACAATCTACACAAGTGAGAAAAAGAGGAAAGCTGTTTTTATCAGTTTTAAAAAGTGCAGTACAATTTGTTTTGAAAATAAGATTCCTTTCAGAGGATCTGAAAAAATAATCCAGCTGTTAAGACCAGCTTCTATGAGCCTGCCTAATCACCCATCCCAGTTCACTGTCCAACCTGGCAACCTTTGTTGTTTTCTGTGCAGCAATTGCAAGGACTCTTTCCTTAGTCGGTGACTGCAATAGTGATGGCTCATGGCTGTGGTTATTGAGAGCCCCAGACACAAACTTCTTTCTCCAAACATCTAGCTGCTGACAGGTGAGCTTTGCACTGGAGCACAGATAATAGCTGTGAATCAACATCTGTGCTGTTGCATAAGATGTGGCAATGACAATCTCTGTCTCATGAGACTCTTGCTGTTTACTGAGGAATGGGTTTAGATCTAGGTCTGGAGTTCCCTTGGGTAATAATCTGCAACTGGGGAAGCTCCTCAGGCTGTGATTTGTTCTGAAAACCCTTTTTTTCACCCTGTCAGATGAACCCTGATGAGAAGGGAAAAGCAGCACAAAAGGTGTTGAAGAGACAGAAGGTGTCAGAAAACAGTGATTTGACAGCTCTTGCCTTGTGGGCAACTGTGCTGACACAGGGCTTTCTTCTCTTATCAAGGTGTTTTGTAGTCTTGCCTCATTCCTTGTGTCCAGTAGCCTTCTCTACCAACCTTCCCTAAAGGCTGAATAAAATGGAATCTCATTCAGCTACTCTTTTGTCTTCTCCTTTTTTGACTTCCATCCTTCCTTCCTGCTCTTAACACTTTCCTGAAGGTCTGGCCCCATATCTAATACTATTCCTGGTGAAAAGGCTGGTGTCATGCTTATAGCTCCAGACTGGGAACTGCATGAGCTGGTTTCCATTACCAGCTTCCTGAAAGATCCAAGGTAGGTGACTGAACCTTACTTATAGACCCGTTAATAAATCTGAGGTTACTAACCTATCACACAAGTGAATGATAGTTGTTAGCTCACTCCCACTTTTAACACATGTAGGTGTGCAAGGGACCTGACAAATATTAAATCTGCATCTTATTGTCTCCATGATTTCCATTACAGTGGTGGGGTCTGAATTGAGTTCTGAGGCCTGAAGAGAAAAACATGGGTCTTTGGTAGGAGCTCAAGGTGATACCACAAAGACTGAGGCAGCAAAAAGAGCAAGAGTATTACCTGGCATCAGGTTTGCAGGTGCGATACGTCATGGGGAACTCTGATGGGGGAAGGGAGTAGGAGGACCTTGTGGGGTGGTGGATATCGAGGATAAGGAGTCAGAGAAGAGAAATAGCTTAGGTGTGCTTTTTGCAGTGCTACTATTTCATGTTCCTCCTCTGTAGTGATCAAAACTAGACCTTCCCCGACCCCCTAGTTTTACTCCCTCTATATTTAGCCACTCTATCTACTTACTTAACCAGGAACGATAATTCCTCATTTATAAAAATTCAGGCATGTTAGACACAAAGAAACACATGATACAATTAGTCCTAGTACACTTAACAGTGTTCCTCAAGGTTCTTTTTACAAAAGCTCCTCATAACCAAAGCCTTGCCTTTAGCAAGATCTCTAATGGTGCTGCAGGTGTAAACTTCATCATTTGAACCCTCAGAAGACAAGAGTATGAGGAGATAATCCAGATTGTCAGATCTGTTAGAAGACAAATAGATATAACCAATACCCAACTGCTAATACACACCAACATGCAGCTCTCTCAGAAATACATGCTAAAACAATCAGTTAGTTAGGAATATGGATTTTCTGTCACATGCACAATCTCAGGCAGCTTGAAAGTGCAGTAATAAAATGTTAACAACTGAAGAACCTGCAGGACTTTCAGCAAGACTTTTTAAAAGCAGAACCAACATTACAATCAAAAGGAGTGATACATTTTTTTGATCTATTTAGAGAACGAAGTCAGCTCAAGGTCAACTGCTGATCAAGAACAATGGAGGAAAACTAGGTAAGATAATTTTATAGCTGCTTGAATTAAGACTATGCTTGAAATCAGCCTGTTTGAAAGATAATTTATAAGAAATTACCTGAATTTCCATGATTAAGTATTTTTAACCTGGTACCTAAAAGAGTTTAATATACATATGAAAAAGAAGATATTAGTACAAATTATTTTCTCCCCTGAACTCCCCATGTCAGAAGTCACACATGCATAACATGATATGGAAGAATGATATAGCAGACATGAGACTTGTGTTTCCAAGGAAGTAACTCAGCATTTCAGGTGGCACTTGGTGCAGTCTCCAAAAAGGCACCGTTTATTCCAAGCTGCAACTGAGATTCCATTAAGCAGCCCAACACATTCTGGACTAGCTGAGCTTCTCTGGTTAGTAACCAAAAGCCACCTGCAGAACTTCAGTAAGCACCCTTTTGTCCTCCTTTAACAAGCACACTCTCTCACGTATAGAATAGCAAGTTTCACTGAAGACAGCCACAGCTGTCTTCCCTTTCCCTGCAAATGAAAGGGTCTGCACTCTTGCTACCAAATGATTATCAAATGCAATGTCAAAGTGAGTGTTTCCCCTCCATTGTAAGAGGCAAACTGAATGCTTTCGGCACAGCTTTCAGTGTCTTCAGACCCAACTGCAGCTGCACACACTCCAAACATTCTGCTGGCAGTTTCCTGTTTGCATTCCTGGGCTGGGGAGAAGAAGGACATTTCTTTCCAAGTCTGCTGCCTGCTCCTGGTTTTCCAGTTCTCTCTGTCTTTCTGCCTCTCTCTTTGGTCTCTCTTTGAGATTCATGAGCATAACAAGAATCCCTTCCTTCTGAATTGTGCTTTTAAATTGGCTGGTTGTTTCAGAAAGTGTGTGTGTGCGGGAACACCCAACAAAAAAAAAACAGCCACTCCAACTGTGACAGTGTTAATTTACACTAACAGCATTCTAGTGCTAGACTGTGTGCATATGTATGTGTGTGTCTGTGTATCTTGCACAGAGATCAGTAAGCCAAGTACTGTCCAAAGATACAAATGCTGTTGTCTCCTGCCAATGCCAATGAGTCAGCTTTTGTGTTCACAGCTGGGTTGAACATACTCTTTCTGGGGCTCTCCACACTCACAACCTGTATTCAGGAGACCACATCCAGGAGGTCTCACTGGGAGTCAACATGCACATCTGAGGTCCAAATTAATGTCTGATTCAGTGTGTGTGATTCAAGGATGTGCTATTGAGATTGACAGGCCCTGACCATCATTTCAGCTCTCACTGCAGCCATGAATACTGATGCTTCTCCCTTATGGTAATTTTCATTGCCCATTTCTGCAACAACAAGGGATCACCTCTGTTTCTTCCATCTCTTGTTCTTTCTTATTATGGCAATTCTCTTTGCTGCCCTCCACTACCGTTACTGTTGAATGTTTAAAGATTGTATCAAAAACTTCCATAAAATGTTTTAAAAATAAAAGAACTTCAATAATTTTGTTAAAATCTTGAGTTTCCTGTTTGCCAATGATGCTCCAGACAGATCTCAGCCAGAATTAGTGTTTCTTTTATAAAGTGAAGACACCTTATTTCTGGCAGTCCTTGGTTTAAAAACACACCATCAAGCACATCTTCCTAAATAACCTAACCTATCCTAAATAATCCTAACCCTATCAAATAAATAGAGAAAAGCCACCAAACCAGTAATCAGATTCCACTGAAGGGACACTTAGCACAACATCTGCTGTCCCTGTCCTACTTTCAGGAAAAGGACTTCTGCTGTGCAAAGAGTCTGTGGAATATGTGAAGCTGTTGGAGTTACAGCAACTTAGAGGATTTTGTTTCAGCTGATGCTTGAGAAAAAGGTTGACCCAGAGAAGCCCTTTAAGAGGTGTGGAGTCTGGGGCTGGAGGCTGACTTGTGTGAGTCTGGCACTTGATTTCAGTCAGAATTGCAGAATTATCCTTCAACAAGAGCAGTGGTAGGTGTCTGACTGCAACATAAATAGATTCATAAGTTCTCAGAGGTGTTCCTGCATGAGAGCAGAAGAGGAACTGTGGAGCACGACCATATAGTCTCTGACAGCTCCAAATGCTCTTTGTTGTTGCTCTGTAACAGAGGTTGTTGTGTCCTCTGCACCTTGGGAAAATGAGGGGAAAATAACATATTTGTGTAACTGCTGGCAGTCTTTGCCAAAGCAGCTGCCATAGGCTCCATGTCAAAGCACCAGGGGAGCACCTAATCCCCTTAGAAATTCAAAGGCATGTGAAACATTCTGTCATTACACTGTCTCTCTTCTACTCGGATCTCCCTCTTTGACTCTCCTGCATCCAGTTCCAGCTTCAGACAAGGGAAGCAGAGTTCAGTGTCAGCATAATAAAATCATATTTTCTCAAAAAAAAAAAAAAAAAAAAAAAAAAAAAAAAAAAAGAAAAGAAAAAGAAAAAAGAAAAGAAAGGTTACTGTCAACAGCTGGCATTAAATGCATAGACAGGTCAAAGAGACAGTCCTTTCCTACTGCAGAAGGCTGGAACATGAGGCAAGGGAACACAAGGGGATTTGGGCAGCCCCTGTCCCTGCCACGCACAAGCAGTGCTGTAAATGTGCCCTATGTTGTGTAGGGAATCAGCTGACAGAATTTCAGCAAGATCTTCTGACTTTGAAAATGGGAAGCTGAAACTACAGGATCTTCATACACTTGTCCAACAGCATTACACTCAGGGGACACACGCTGATTTATGCCAACTAATGATTCAGCTTGAACAGTTTCATTAGGTTTTGCTGAGTTCGAAATAATAGAAGTAAGCAACAACAATAAGAACAATTTTTATAAATGGGCAAACAGTCTCCTCATGAAGCCATACTGACTCTGTTTTCTCTCTGGTCTGGCAAGTCAAGCCATTGGCCAGCCAAATCACTTTAGTGAAATGTTTGGTTTCATTTCAGGGTTGGTCTGATAATCCAGAAGCCACACTAAATCTCATTTTCTCTTCAACTTCATTGCAACTGGACATTTTTTGATATCGCATAAGAAAGCTAAACACAATTATATGAGTTGACAGTAAGGTGGACACTGATCTGCTTCTGCAATCATGGCTCAGAGACAGCAATCTGAGTTCCTGATGCTTTTGCATTTTGGAATCAGTGAAGTGAGGCCCTCTGAAAAAATATCGCCCAGTGTGTTTTTATTACCACATAATCCATGCCTTTGCCACTTGTCCACATACCACTCTTTAATGCAAACCTCATGTCATCCTGCTCTTTTCAGGTTCTGATTAACTCTGAAATGCCTAGATTTACAAAGCCAGTGGAGAAACAGATCCTCTCATGAAGAATGTAGAAGGGGAGGGCAAAGGGGGAAGAGAGAAAGACCTCAAAATCCTTACTGCTCGGAGCTGGTAAAGTTAAAAGAAATATGGAAAGAATTGTGCTTCATTTAATATCTTCTATGTGTACAGATGAAATATCACTTGACATTACAAAGTATGCCACGTGAAAAGATACGAAGGACAGAATCTTCTGTTCTGGGCAGCCAATGGTGTCAGTAGCCAGGTTTTTTTAAATGATTTTTCTACTGTCTGGAGGATGACGAACCAAGATTTCTGCTGCCCCTTGAGTTTACTAGGTGAATACTGACAAATGCAGTTCACTTATATTAATTTTAAATCACTGCTGAATCAGGTAACCTAGGTTTCCTCCTAGGAAACAGTCTGAGGTTTCTTCAGAAATACAATAATCAGACAAGTCTTATACCAGCTTACTTCCAAAGCCTCACAATACAAAGCCACTTCTTAAGCAGAAGACCACAAGTCTGAGAATTGAGTAAGTTAATTTCATGGGAGGCTTAGTAAGATTATTTTCAGGAGAGTAATTGAAGTTTCCACTTCAGTATCAGGCATGATACTTCACTTTCATTAGACATGACTCTATATCTGTGTGGTCACCTAGCACATCTGAAAGTCCTGAAGAACACCACAGGAAATACAGGACTCTACATAGAGAATTTTTTTTCTTGTGTTCTTAGCTTAGATCAAAATTACAATCACCTCTCACCTACTTTATGCAATGAAATTTTTGGCTGAATTAATATCATACTACACTGAAGTTATCCCATAGTTTGTTGCTTGACACAAAAACAGTAGCAAGCTTCTTTTTGGCTACCTAAGTTTAGTCACTGCACTCTGAGTCTTATCAAGACAAACACAGAGGATAAGTTTGCTCATGTTACAACCACTATTCCACAAAGAGTTAAATTTCTACTGACCTTAACTGTGAAAAATTTTCCTGAAAAATTTGTGCAATGACACCTATTATAAGATGCTTGGCACGATAAAAAAACCTGGACATTTGCTATTAAGTTGCAAAAAGTTTAGCAAGTAATGCTGATAGGATTTGAACATTAACTCACAAATGGAGAATGCCGGTACATTTGTAGGATCATCGGCGTAATGGATTCTGGCATTCCCTTCTTACCATCTTTACAAATGTCACTTTCATTCTACTGTAAATTAACCCAAATTTCTTCGAAAGCTCCAAAATAAGGCTTGATTGTGAGCAACCAGCCCCATCTACTTTGCTGCTGATTATATTACAGCAGAAAACATGTACAACTAATATATAGACAAATTATTAAAGATATATATTGGACATTCCCTAATGAATACACAGACTTGATGAAATATTACCTTAAACTTTATTTTTGACACTGGGAGAGAGCAACCAGGAGCACAAAGTATGCCAAATAAAAGACAGCAAAATTCTTCAGTTAATTGATCCGGTTAATGCAATGTATTGGATCCTGATTTGATGTAAATCAGCAAAGGGCCCTTGAAGAGAAGGACATAAAACCAGTGCACACTACTGATGGATCTGCCCTCAATGCTACCCATTTAATATTGGAGGATTTTATTGCTTACTAGAGTGTAGTCTCCCAACCCTTTATCAATTATTCATTTTGGAGAGCAACCTTCTCTGTTCAGTAGCAAGAAAATCTGTGGGTTAGATCTAATTTACTCTTTTAACCAGTTTACTCCGGTATCAAGTATTTAGATTGGCCAACTGTGCTTTCATACATTACAGCCATATATCAAAGCAATTTGTGCAAATGCCAGCTGAGCAACCAGCTATATGTATCATGTATTCTGAGAGTACGCAGTTCCAAATGCTTTTGTAAAGCAAACCTTTCATCAATAAATCAGAAATACCCTGATGCATGCTTTATGTAGAGCAAGGTATTCTATTTAGGTCACAGGGAGGTTCTTCCAGGCTTGCTAAAATGAACAAATCCCCAGTGTGTTCCCTCACTCCACCACATTTCATAACACATGCAAACGTGTCCCACTCAGTCGCTGCTGTGTATTTGTGACTGCTGATGACCCTGCACTTGCTAAGCATTGGCTTGATCACTTGTAGATCAAGTAGCCTGCAAACCAGAAGATGAATTGCTCTGGTGCCTGAATGCTCTAACCCACACAAGGGCTGACAATGGTGAAAAGAACAGATGCAAATTAAAACTGTCTTTCTTGTGGGAAGGAACCTAGAACACTCACCTTTTCCAGAGGGATGAAAGAGGAGTGGGCAGCAGGTACGTCATACAGCATAACACACAATTTGAACATATCAGTCTGTAGTTCTTCTCCAAAGAGATGGATTCAAGGCAAAGAAAATGGACGACTGCATAGCCTGAGTTTACTGTTTAGGTATTCGGTGCTTAGTGGGTGATTCTTATCTATCTTCCAAGATCTTACTGTTGGTCTGATTGCTCTTCCTGCAGTGGAAATGTCTATGATAAGGTTCCAAGCATAAGGTTTTCCAGATTTCCAGACAGGCTGAAATGATAAGTTATCTAGAGTGGAGGAACAAGAAGCTAAATGCAGAATTTGTTTTCTCTTTGAAAGATCTGGCAGTAGATAAGGAAAATAGTAAAATAAGTTAAGGGGAAATAAATACCATCCTACTAAAAGTACTAAACTGTACTTTTTTGTTCTTTAGAGGCATGGTTTTGAGCATAAGGAAATAGAGCCTCTTGTCAATACATTGAAAGATTTCCATACAACATTCCTATCAGTGTTTCCAGAAACATTATCATCATTATCAATGACACTTGCATGAATGAAGAAGAGTCTGGCCCTCTGCATAGTGCCATCCCCACTCTCTGTCCTATCTCAGCTACTTTCCACCTGGCCCATGGAGGCCCAGCCACATCTCCCATGTGTGCAACATGCCACCTCCCACTCCTATGCATCTTTCATGACTAGTTGCCTTCCCTTCTTTCCCTCTCCTTGCCTCCCCTGTCTCCTCCACCAGGACACTGATTGCACAGCCCATTGGTAACCTGCACTATTAGTTCCATCTTACCTGTCCACCTGCTGGCATGGACTGTGGCTGAGGAGGCACTGACCTTAAGAAAAGCATGATGTTTTTCTGTGCCTCATTTTCTCCCCAGTAAAATGCACATTACATTTGTTTCTTTTGTAAAGCAATTCAAAGTCTTTTGATTAAAGAGACTATATAACACCCAAGAATCACAATTAATAATCTGCCAGCCCCCGTGGAGAGCCTTCCCTGCTTCCAGACCCCATGAGGGCTCCCCTCTCCCTGCAGAAGGGTTTTGTCCCTTTGGCAAAGAGGTCTCTTACTGCTTAGTCACAGCAGCTTGTTGACCTGGTTATCAGAGTCCAGTCCTAAAAGAAGGCACCAGAGTAAAACAGACTGCTTTGTCTAAGTCCAGTACTCTGCTTTCAACATCATTTGCCAAAGCTTTCTGGTTGTTTGTAAATTTGTAGGCCTGTCTGCATAATAAGTATTGAATTAATCTAGTTACTAAGACAGCACAGTGGCCTGTGGTACATCTTCCTTCAACTAATGGGAAATCAAAATGGACACAATTAGGGGGCAGTACCAACCTAGCTAGTTTACTTCTACATTTTTCCCTCAGAACCACTGGAGGGTTCCTCTAACTCCTATATGTGTATATATATTGCACTCAAGAAAAGCTATGCATGCCACACAAAACATGAAAAAAAAAAAAGAGTGTTTTTTTCAGAATTCTTGTTTTTCTTTTTAATTAACACATATTAAGGTATGTTCCTTTGTCTCTAAGAGTCTCCAGAGCATACCTGGGAAATGTTTTCAAGCATCACTGTTACAGTAGGCTCTAAAAACTTGCCTGTTTCAAACTGCAAGCCAAGATGCTTGGTGTTCCAGGAAGTGGATCTTGAAAAGAAACAGCAAATTTCATGATACTAGTGATATCAAGACTCATGATAAAATCACTAGTGCCAACAACGCTGCACATTAAGATTTTTTAAAATTAATATTACCTTAGGGATTAGCAAATGGTCCCAAACTATATACACTGTGAGTGAAGAGCACTCTTAGCACATTAATCTTTTCACTAATGATTAGCAATTTGTATTCTACTAGGGCCTGTAGGGCCCAGGCAACAAGGAGGTCCCATTGTTCTAGGGCAATGCATGCAAGCAGCAGGACATCGAGCAGGCTCATGGATAAACAAGACAGGCTTGAAATCAGAAGGGAAAACAAGGCACACACAGTTGAACTGTCTTGCCAGAGATCACACTGCAGGTCTGTAGTCCAGTCTGGAGACCAAAAATAAATATATTAAGCTCTTCAGGCTCAGTAAAGATTTTAATTACTGTTAAACCAAACTAAGATTAAAAAGAATATAGTTTGAGTGTATATATTCTTCACAGATAAGTTGAACACCAGGTGAGATGAGGAACAGAATTCCCTCAGGAGTAATTTCTTGTTAATTGCACAACTTGAGACACTTTCTTGAAAGACCTTATAAATTGCAGGCATTAACTGTTACAGGAGGCCCACAGCTTCTTCTGAAGTGTCAAGTGCCGTTCACTGGCAGAGGGTACAACAGGGTTTTTTTTTATCCATTGGTCTTTTTAAAGAATGTCTAAATGCCCATGAGAAGTTCAATGCTACTGCAAGATCACTGGTATCAAGATGTGAGTTTCATATGGGTAACAGGCCAGGCAGGCCTGCTTCAGACATTATTCTTACTTCACGCAGATGTAATCCCATGTTAGTAATCCTGTCTGTGACCTACATGAGGTTGGGTGAAGGCCATACAGATCATCCTAATCAATGAATAATATATCAATGTGTGGAGGCATATATGTTTTGAAGGCATATACGCCTTATTAGTGATTGCTTTACATATATACATACCCACTTATTTTAGCAGGGTTGATAATAATAATAGTCTCTTTTCCAAAGAAAGAAGATAAATTCTACATTTCTTTATTAGCATTCATTTCCACTCAACCTTTTGGAAGATTATGTGGGATCAGTTATTCCAACATATTTCTTACAGATTTTTAAGATATTGCTGTGAACTAATGGTTTCAATTTTTTCAAAGTCTTGGCAAAGGTATCTTTTGTATACCTTTGTTGGATTACTTGTGTTGGTCTGGCTGCTTACTTACCCTGTGCATTCCTAATTGTGCTTTCCCAGTTCAACAGTGGAGGTGGGAATCTCTCCATGTTCCCAAGGACTCAGCTTGAATAAGTCTGCCAGAAAGACATGCTCCATGGCCTGACAGGATGGAAATTTGAGAAGCATATCCTAGACCGGAGTCACTTTTTGCTGATATAAGAACATCTAGCCAGTAGCTCACCCTGATTCTGGAAGGAGATAGTGCACCCCTGCAGTTGCCCTGAAGTCAGCACTCCATCAACTAAGGCTGTTTGAGGCTCTTGCCTGTTTACCAGTGACCTGTTCCTCATTTGCACTGTAATGCTATGGTCCAGGCTTCTGTAGAAGGTGGCAAGCCAGGGGACTATCTTCTGCTGTACCTTGCATATGGAGGTAGCAGGTATGCGCATTTGTGTCCCACATCAAAGCCAAAGCAATCATCAATGCAAACTAGATGAGAAACTACTAGCTTGCACTGCCAAGTCTTTTGCAGTGGTAAAAAGCTTCCATCAGCTTCTGTCTAACTATTCTGATTTACATCACTTGAGGGCTTGTGTGAAAAACCCCTTCCCACTAGGCACACCTGATTTTTTTACTAGCAGCACAAATGCAGATTAAGACAGTATATTTTCTGGTTCAAATTAATGCTATTACTTTGTAAATAAGTGTTAGTCCCCTTGTCTTTCCGAAAGAAGTGGTAAATACCATGTAAATGACAAAGTACTGTTCCTCAATGGCTTGACCTTTAGGGCCAGGGGCAAAATGTTTGGAACAAGCATGCTGTATAAAGGGGGTAGAGACAGAGGCATGTAAACCAGTTCAGTGCAGTGTGCATATGTATAGAAGCACTTACCACGTGATTTTATGACTTTTAAAAGTCACTTGTCTAGAAGTACATATCTGTCCTCCTCCAATGCATGCACAAGCTACTTGTTTCTACAAACATAATGAATGTTCTGTAGGTGCAAAAGTTTGGCTTTGCCTTTTGTGTTTGCCTTGGCTTCTGTAGCAACACATGGAGGGTGGAGTTGCGTTCACTTACACCTGCTCTGTCCTACCAGGGGCTTTGAATGGCACCTTATTTATTGATGGGATGATATTTAATAATTGCAGAAGTTAACGCTAGATAAACATTATGATGGTACAAAAATGGGAAACAAGAAGCTTTCCCAGTATCCTGAAGGGCTTTCTGAAATAGAAAACGCATGTGCAGCACCTAGCCATCAAAGCTTCCTTTACTTTGATACAGAGTTACTACCTTGCCTGAACAGGATGAAGGTCCTTCATGTCACAGACTCCAAACACTTGCTTCTCTTTCAAGGAACTTTCTGGTGAGCTGAAGGCTGGTATCCCAGAAGAAAGTACAGTGACTGGACACAGGCATTTTCAGCAGCCTGTGTACAGCTAGGCTGGTGTGAGGCAGGTGGGCTCTGATTCTGCGTAGCCCTGGGTGCATGTAAGTGAATTCTCATATGTGTTCCTATCCTTTTCATCTGAAACAAAGCCAGTGGCTCCAGTGGGCAACAGTCAGTCCCAGCATGAGCACAGGCAGCAGCCTTCCTTTCTTTGTGAACCATTGATAGCAGGAGTGAGGAGCAGGGCTTGAAACATGCCTGCAAGGCTCCTGCTGTGCCCCTTTGCCTTAAAGCAGGGAATTTACATGTTCTGCCATATTATTTCACTTCAGGTAGGATATGGTTCAGCAGAAGGGCTGTCCATGAAAAATCTGAAACTCTGGCTCCTTCTAACCAGTTCCTCAAATTTTATTTTTTCTTCCCCTGACAGTACCTGTAGTAGAAAATGCCAAGTACTCCTAACAAGTGATTAAGATAGGCAATTCTGAGCTTCACAAACAGGCTGTCTGACAAGTCTTCCCCATCAACACAGACTACAGAATCAGCATTCAAATGACCAAGGAAGCTGAGTGTATTGACATCTGGCTCCTGTTTCAGCACATTAATTATCCTCTTGGGTTCTTCCATCTTCAGCTGCTTCCACACAGGTGCCATCTCATCATTTATGTGCTCCAACATTTTTCTCCCCATCCTGAACAACTGAGCTATTCTCTTCTTGCATGGCATTCCTACTTCAGCAGATGCATTTACACTGCTAAACAAGCCTACCCCAAGCTTAGCAATGTCTTGAGAGCACAGAGAGCTAATAGAGAAGAATACACTTTTTAGTAAACCTCTGGATTCCAGGACACAGCTGAATCACAATAGGCTCTACCCAAAATGATAAAGGAATAACTAAGAAAGAATGCCCATCATCAGCAACTTCAAAAGAGCAATAGGACACAGCGTATGCTGTTGGGCAGAAAGCTCACTGTGGTATTGGGGCAGCTGGAGACAGTGAGAAGATTTGCAAATTCAACATGTCCCAGGAGGGATTCAAACCCTGCAGAGCTCAATAGAAGATTTGCCATTCACTGCAATATGAAAGAAAACAAAGATAGTGCCTGCATATAACCTGAGAAATTCTAAGCAAGTAGGTGAGGCAGCATGGACAATTAGATGTGGGAATGAAATGAAAATCACTCTTGTTAGTGTCTCGTCCAGTATCTGATCTGGGCTGGTTCTACTGTCACACTAGAGCAAGGAGCTGCAGCTTACTCCAAAAACAGGATGGTACAAATTTTAAAGTGTTGTTTCTGTGACTTTGGAAACATAAGCAGTGTCTCCTCCAAGGGCTCATTTAGATTTTGACAGAACAGGGATAATGGCTGGAGTCTTTTCAGGAGCTCAGGCATTCAAGTTGCTAGTGCCAACAGCTCTCTACACTGCAGAATCAATAAGCCTAGTGAGATTCCTGGGCTTGGCAACTGCTTTATTGTAATTGCAAAATCAACAGTTCTCATCAATAAATCAACCTAACAAGCAACCTGTCTAGGACATCCCAGCAAAGGTGCTTCTTATGATGCAGCAACTTGTTTCCTTCACTGCACATTTAGTGCACACAGTAATACTACTGTTACATTGTGTTAACCATGTCCAAGTCTTTTGGACACTCTGGACTCCACAGAACAATTCACAATTGCTTTGGCAAATCATGAGTGGTAAACTATTTGTATTTGTAGTAGCCACAACACAGGATTTTACCAAACTAAGAGCCTGTAACAGCTCTGCAAGGAATAATGTTTGCTAATTATTATATATTATAGTGGCTAGCAGCTGGTGAAATGGTGACACGAGCCTCTCAAACCCAGGTCCAGAATTATCAAGAAAACTCTGCGAGAGAATCCACAAAAAATGAAGGTCACCAAACATCAGCTTACAGACAAGCACTGTCAAGGTAACAAAACTCAGTGTCACTACTATGTACTGTGTTCTCCGAAAGAAAGAGGTTACATTGCAGTATCCATAGACTGTTTTTCTGAGTATTCAGTGGCACGCTGCATCAGTGCCTGCTTTCCCTGAAGAGCTATAAAGCACTGTGTAGTGAGCATTCCTTACACAAAAATGGAGCATCCATATCACTTATTACAAACTCTGAAGTGCTACTGTGTGAATGGGTTGTAGTGAGAATGAAACAGATTATTTTTGGTTAGATATTCTGCTAGAATGTAGTCTTGAGGTTGAGGAATCAGCATAGAGCTCTCAAGTGTTTTTCTTCAGAAACTCAGCACCCTCTTGTCTTACAGTTTTGAAGGTTACTCTGGAAACAGGCTGGATGGAAAATAGATTGCACCATCTGTATTTCCGTGTACATGTCATTTACTGATTTTGGGTTGAACCAATCAAATCAGCATTGGTAATATCCCAAGCTAGCACAAAGTCCAATGTGGGAATGCTTTAACTGAAGCTGTGTGAGTCAAAACCACAGGCACATGGGAAGATTCAAAAGTTAACTTCTCTTTTGCTCTTTGATTTGCCCAGCTCTAGTAAAATGCCTGCATATGGTTTGCAGGGGCCAGGTGCTGGGGCAGTCATGATTCACAGATAGTTGGAAGGTGGATGCTTTCATCCCAGCATATGGGAGCCCAAGCAGCTGAGTGGCGTCCATGGAGTGTGCACACAAAGGCAGTGACCTCCCTTGGGGCACCTCCAGCATGGGATTCTTCTTGGCAAGGAGCTTTCTGGTTAAAAATTATACCTAAAAAAATAGGTACAAAAAATTTCAGCGTACAGATCTAGTGAAAGTAAGCAACATCTCTATTGCAGCACCTGATGAACTGTCTCAGCAGAGGTCAAGACCAAGTGACCATGGACATTTATAATGAAACTTGATACCTTTCAAGCAGAGCTGTACATATGAACTGCTACTACTAAGTTTTGGACAAGGAAATAGCTTGAACCACACTATTTTTGAGGTCACAGAGAAAAAAAATGCTGGAAACTTCTCTGTGATCCTAGGAATTCTGGCTGATGATGGGCAGAGACCGTTTGTATCTTCTTGGTTAGCCTCCTTCAGATCTTCCTGATTTCCTTTTTGCTTTCTTCATTTTATTTGTGCATTCCTCTCCCACTTGCCCACAATGTTCCGTGTTTTACCCATCAGGGTCCTCATAATGTTGTGTAAAGACCTGATTAGAAACAAAGGAAGACTAAACTGGATAGGTTTGCTCTTCCAGATAATGGGACCTATTTTTCTCAGCTGCACATTTATCCAAGCCAATTTCCTTTATATGCTTTTCAGTGTCTTCTGACACTCTGCTGTAGGTGCAAGGTAAGTAACTGGTATTCTCTACAAGAATTTTCTCATTTCAGCTGGTATTATTTTCACATTTATTTTTTCTGGTTCCTTATGTTCCTTGACAAACGTATGGATCTGTGACAAAATTAGATAAAACAGCCCCTTGAAAAATAAGCATCATTTTATTTAAGGTGTTGAACAGCAAGCGTTACTTAACGTAGCATTAAGGGTACCCTATGCTACTACCCAATATCCAACTAATTTAAATCACACAATAAAGGCAAGCAACAAAAAACATGAGGACAGAGATGAAGTGTGCTTTTCACTCCAGCCATTTACTATGCCTGATTTTCTGTCTTGTAAAAATAATACTTGTATATATATTTGCAGTCTCCAAAGAGAAAGTCTATGTGTTAATTTTCCAGCTGCCGCATGTTTCAGTGGCATGTTTTGCACTGCATGTCCTTTATCAGAATCCTTTGGGATGTGTAATGCACATCATAATACAAAGCTGAAGATGATACAAATAATTATAACATGTGATGTGAACCTACTGTTATAAAGTCAATCTCTCAGCAAATTCATCAATTCGACACATGATGTACAGTACCAATTTTATGTAAATGACTCGTCTAATCCTGCTGGGCAAAATTACTCCCTGATGTAAACTCTGTTAAATTCAATAGAGTTACACCACTAATTCATTGTTTTGCTCATAAGATCTGAAGCCACACTTCGAATGTCTTGTTCATCTGGAAACCATGGTAATAAGAAAAAGAGTGAAATCACTTGATTCTGAGTATCAGAGGTATTAAATTATCTTTTGTTTTTAAAAAGGGATACCTTAAATATTATACATTACATTTATAGGAACATAAAATATCAACAGAAAAATTCTAAAACTCTAAGAGAGGAAATAAGCCTTATAAAGACAGTGCACTTTTTTCTGACTCTTGGAACATTTAGATCAAGTATTAAGAAAAGTTTATTAATTGGAACATAAAATGCATGTAAACTGTCTTTAGAAATGCAATCAAATGAGACTGACACAGGCATGAAAGGCACTTTGTTGCTTTGGTTAGTGTTATTTTCCAAAAAAATCCAAATAATAATAATTAAAAAAAAAAGCAAATAGAACCTGAGCAAGCCAAACCAACCAACCAAACAAAAGATGAAAACAAACAAACAAACAAAACAATAAAGCAAGTCAGACCTCATAACTAAGAGCTGGATTAATATAAGATGGTAAAAGTGTATCAGTTACCCTGGAATTTAGAAGCATACACAAATGTTGCCAGCCATTCGGCTTTCATGTGTACAAATTATTAATTTTTATGAACTATAGTGCCACTGTGTACGGAATACAAATCAGATTTGGATACAAATAAAAAAACCAATTGCTTGCTAAGTTTTTAGACACATCCAGACTTTGTAGCCAGGATGCCAAGCCTGACGGTCCCAGGTATTGGAGGCAGTGCAGCTTAGCACTTACATGTTAGTAGCCGTTAAGTCCTACAAATGCCAAGTTGGTTTTCTCTTGTCAAATCAATGCCTTTCACCACTTGTTCTTTTTCAATTATATGTCAAACCAAGAGCATATTCTGTGAATAGTCCCACTGCTCTTGATTTTAGATTTCTGCCCAGAAAGGGAAAAAATAAGATAAGAAAAAACAAAGCCAAAACAACCTGTGATGTGATTTTGAGCTTTAGATACAAATTTTCTGATATAACATTTAAGGACCACTCAAAACACACACTTCTTGCCAGAGAAGAGATGCCATTGCTTTCATTCATCTCACAGAGGTCAGTAGGATGATCAGAATATTTCCAACCTCAGACTGCTCCTGCTAACTAGAGTGAAATATGAGGGATGGATGATATATCAGAAAGACTCTCTGACATGTGTACTGCTTGGTCAGCTATTGCTTTCAGTACAGTAGCTAGTGTGGTGGCATTCTGCTATTACATTTGGTCAATGGCTGAGGGTAAAGGATTGAGTCTAAAACAATGACCCCGAATGCAATCTTTGCTTTTTTTGGTACAGTTATTGGAGACATTTATTCAAATGAAGTTTTGAGGTATACTACTGAAAAATAAAAGCAGAATCAAGTCCAACAAAGCGTGTATAATTGTTTCTTTTCATTTTTGGTAATGCCATTGAAAGATACTTGTATTAAAGAAAACAAAAAAGGGAGCCATTAGATGCCTGGGTTTGCTTGAAATAGTCATCTAAAAGCTTTATATATTGGAAATGTACATTTATTATTTTTATTTTATATCTTCTGCCCTCCAGATGGTCTACTGTGATGACATACACCTGTTCAGCGTCAGCTATTACCCATAGCGACATATGGCAGCACACATATTGCTGAGGCTGAGGGGATCTGGGATTCAGGTCACCTGGGGTCTGTTTTCAAGTGGTGTGATGGCAGCTGTGGGAAACATGATGACTGACAGAAAATTGCTGTTCCTCTCACCAGCATAAAAATTTAGATGTCTTTAAAAATCAAGCAGCTGCATCTTAACTTCAACATGTGGGTGCAGACAACACAGCCAGTGGCTTTTTCAGCAAATATAGCACAATGGAAGGGCAGTTCTATTATTTTACATAGTTTTGGTGGTAGGATTTGTTTGATGTGGGCAAGTAACAAGTCTTGAAGTGTGCTGGATAGAGAGGACTGAATTGGCTCACAGAATAGTGAATCTGTGGACTTTTGCCCACCCCTAGAACTATGAAATTGTCTTCATAGGTATTGAAATCTGCAAGTGCTTTCTTTGTTCCTCTGCTACATCTGATTTGTGTGGGATGCCAGAGTACTTTATTGATAGGATACAACAGAAGGTAGTTTAAGAGATAAAGAATTTGGAGGGCTCTAGAAGCTGGGCTGCTGCAAATTAGAAGATGTAGGAAGCAAAAAAGTAACATCCATGGCACAACCCTGTTATCTGGTTTTGGTTTGGTGTGTGTTTGGGGTTTTTTGGCTTTGGTTTGGTTTTTTGGTAGGTTTTTTTTGGGGTTTTTTTGTTTTGTTTTTTTTTGTTTTTTTGGTTTTTTTTTTTTTTTTTTTTTTTTGGTGTTCTGTTTTGTGGTGGGTTTTATGTTTTTAATTTATTGGATTTTTTTATTGTTGAAGTAATATGTCTAGCTCTGGACAAGAAATCGGTTTTGTAATAAGAAGAAACAAAAGAGAAGCTAATGGGTGACACTGTTTTTGAGATGTTCTAGTAAATGTTGAGTTAGAATTTTAGATAGGTTTCTGGTGAGTAGCTGAATTTCTTGAAAGTTCTCAAAATAGAACAGAAAATGGGAACTTTTCAGAGGCCCAGCATACCTCCCATGTATTTAAGTATTACAACACATGTACTTTTTCTTCCCTGTTGGTGTCTTAATCTGTATTTCTTGCTCAGAAGGACAACTGTCTTGCAGTTGAATACAAATCTGAAGCAGAATATGAGTTTTGTAAAATATTATTTTGGGCATCCTTAGCTCTGAATCCATATAGCCTCTACATTTAATGATCTGAGGAGGAAATAGCCCTTGTTTCCCCTGTATTTTCTAATTTGCAGTGTCTTTTCACTGATCCAGGCTGATTTTAGCCCTCACTCAGTAAGACTAATGTGGCACTGAAACACATTCTGGTTTTGTGTTTATGGTGGTCAGGATATTTGTCATACAGCAACAGACTTTGATAAATTCTAAAATAGAAGTTCCCTACACTCCAGATTTAATAAGCTATTTCTGCATGTCCAGGACTTTAAACATAGAAGATATTGTAGAGAAAGCAACCATATTATACTTTTAAAAATAATAATTTACAAGAGGACAGTCTTTTTTATATGTATATAAGTCTTCATTTCACACATTCTAAATTCTGCGTCATTGTCTTTCTATTTCTTACCTAATGATCATCGCTTAACTTCCAGCTAAGCAGGTGAATTTTGTAGACCTGGAATTAATTTAAGTTTTCACTCAAAAATGCTTTCTGTCCTTTTCAGTTCTCATTTTCACATTTTTTTGTAGCTTTCAAGAAAAAAACCCAAAACTTTGATGTTTCCAATAATACAAAGTTTTCATGCAGAAATTCTCATAAGTTCTCCACATTTCCATTGTTTTTGTTTGTACAGCTGAATGGAAAGAAAACAATAAGGAAGGCAAAGGAAGAACAAGATGCTATGAGAAATAATTTTGAAAAATGCTACTTATATCTCATAAAGTATGAAGTACATATATTTAAAAGTACTCTTACAGCATCATAGACAGCATTATATTCATATCAGTTTCAAGTAAGATTGTATTCTTGGCTATAGGAAATAAACCTACTGAAATGTGTAGAATTACCAACTTTCACCTTCAGTATAAATCATAAATGGAGTCCCAAAACTGAGGAAAACAAAGGTTATTTTCTAAGTGAGCAGATGTTAATTTTAACGGTTTATTTTCTAATAATTCGTATATATCACATTTTCATGCTGCTAAAAGAAGAAAATCCAAATGAGAGAAGAAAACCAATGGAACACCTTTGTAGCGTCAGGCAACTGAGTAATTTCAATTCTGGGTCATCCATTTAGGACTTTGAGGAGTACAGATGTTTTATTTTCCAGATCTGGATGATAACCATGTGGTGAGCATCAATAGCTCCATGTTTATGACATGGTATCTGGGTTTAATTTCTGCTGTCTGTCAACTGGAGGCTTTGATCTTGGCCTGGATTTTTTTTTTCCACTTCAGTCTAAGTGACTAGAGGCTACTGCTGTCACTGACTCTTCAATTTCTGATTTCACTGTGCCAAGATGTAAAAGATTTATTTACAGGAATTCTTCCAAATATGATCTTTAACTGTCTTTTTTTTTTTTTTCCTTCCTTCTACCCTCAAGGTATTTTGCAGTGAGTCGTTGTAGGATTAACCTGAAGTAAAATACCAAATGTAAGGCAGCATGGAACAGTGTCCATGTGAACAAACAGATGTGTTTAACCAAACAAGTCCAGTTCTAATAACTAATTGCAGCTGGGACTTTACTATATTCTTCTTTTTTTTAATCAAACTGAAATTCTTGGTGATATTTGTAAAAATTATGGTTTAAATTTCTGATGATCAAGTTACATAGATTAAAGTAATGGATACCAGACTCTGCATAAATACAGTTATAAATAGGGATGAAAGGAATGTACATTGAACACTGTTATAAATCCTTGTGTTCAAGGAAAAGCATAAATCTCTATCACCTTTTCCTCCTTGGAATATGGGGGGGACACCTATTTTTACTGTATTTTCAATGAAATTACAAGCTTAAGTAATTCACTTGTTTTGAAAGACTTTTGGTTTATACAAGCACTTGAGCAGCATTTTATTTACAGTGTCATATCATTAAAGCATGCAAAGAAATGTGTGCTGGAAAGAGCCATGTGACTTTCTAGAGATGAAGCCAAATGGTAACATGGTGAACTCAGAGACATTTATAAGTATGTATGGTGTTTGTAGACATTTCTGCTCCTACAGACATTCGCAAGGTGTGGCATAATCACAGCTCTTTTCACTGTTTCTTTTCAGTATCTGTCAATGTGCAGCTAGACAGTGGCAAATAAGATGATGGGGTGAAGCCTTATGGGTAGAGCAAGAGGTCTGATTCTAATCTGTGATAAACCACTCACTCATTGTGTGCTACCAGGGAAAGTTCCAGAGCCTTTGTGTGTTCATTTGTTTGTTGAAGCCATAGGGACTTTGTGAACATTATGTTTGTTTGATGTAGCTTTTGTGAACATTAGGATGCAACCCTTTATCTCTGATCTTCAGATAATTTCTGATGTATTAGGAGATAGAGGCTTGACAGACTTGAGTTCTTCATACAAGTCAGCTCTCATCCCTCATGCAGAAGAACACTCTTGCCTTCCTGCTGGCACTTAAGTAGGACTGAAGTGCTCTTCTGTGAAGCACATACAGAGATTCACCAGCCTGCCTCCTCTCTGAGAATAGCACTCCTCATCCTCCTCGTGGGCAGTTGCCAGTTTCTTGTGCCCAGATGAGAAGACCTTAGGCGTGGCAGAGGTAGCATTACCCTGCCATGTCTACAGCAAGTCTTTGGCATGATCTACTTTTCAGTCCTCATGTGTGGAGACTTAATTCCTTGAGACACTTCAGGGACAGATCTAACAGGCTATTTCCATAATACATCCTAGCTTTTGGATGATGTATTAGTCAATGAGAGAGACAACAATCTAGGATAATTGGAAATATCACGGGGGCAAGGGGACAGGAGATGGTTTTGTTTTCTTTGTGAGTGATTTTGATCCTTCAACACAAATAGAACTGCTTAAAGATCACAAGAGCTCTCTCTAGTCAGAAGATTCTTTGGAGAGCAATTAAAATTCTCTGGTGCCTGGCAGCTAGCATGAAGCTCTCTTTCACAAAAAAGATGTATAAAATTATGTTCCAGCCATGAAAGTAATAATTGGCTGAAAACTCACCTTCAGTTTGGGCCAAACTCTTTAACATCCTATGATGCATTGAGATCCATGTGGCAGACAGAATGAGACCTCTTGCCAGGAAGACACCCATGTTTTTCATCACCTGTGGCACAAATCTTAATGTTGAACCTAGCTGAAAGCTACATTGCAAGGTTTATTTTCTTTGTATTGCTTAATATGTTTTTATGTTATATTAGCACTGATTCACACATTTCAGAAAATTTTCCTCACTGAGATTGATGCTAATTAAATTAATTATTTCCTAAACTCAAATTTTTCTTTTGTAATCCTTCTCTTTTCTACTCAATGCTTCACAAAAGCGAGACTGCTGCACTGACAAGCACCACATTCCAACATATATGACAATACAAATTTTAGAGCTCAATTATCCTCTCTATTAAGACTGCCCTGAGAACAGCTCTTGCAGCAATACTCCAGCCCTCTTGAGAATTTGAGCTGGCACAGCAGAGCTTTGAACTTTACTTACAGCTATTGGAAATTGGCAACACCAACTGAATCAGTGGATAGGTGAAATGAGCAGAATATCCAGCCTTTATATCTCTTCCTGTAGCCACAGGAATTAATGTAACACCATATACATAAGTAAAAATGGAGTTTGCTAGGATATCAGGAACTCACTTCTATGTTGAAAATCCTCTGACTTGGCAATCGCTTCATCTCCTGTGCCCTATCTGCCTGCTAAGCTAAAAGATTGCATGAAACCAGAGGTCAGATCAAGTTTCAGAATAAGGAAAGTCAAACAAGATGAAAATTGTAGCCCAGCACTCTGACCCAGTGCCTTGTCCCGGCACCAGACTGATGGAAAGCAGCAAGAAGTTCCTCTTAGCCAGTGTACACCCTGATCTCTTAGCTGTGTACACCCTGATGAGCCATGCAGCAGCAAGCTGTGCCCCATCTCTGACAATAGCCTCTACCTGCTGACCACTACAGGCCCCTGCAAAACCTTCCTCTGTGCTATTCCTGCATGTCCTTCTTTTCCCCATGGAGATGTGCACTTCCCCATGTCTCCTGTGGATATGTGGGAGTGGGGTGGAGCTGCATGGTCTTGGAGAGCTAGATTTGGCTCATCTGTCATTCCTAATGTTAGGTTCTCTAATGCTTTATAGGAAGCATTGTTACCTCTCACTCACTCTGAAATACACAGCCTCTCTCACATATTCCTGTTCTAATTAATTTTTCCTTTGTCTCAGATTCTTCTCTGACCCAGACCTGTCACTAAATCAATGGGCATCCTTGCCTTCTAGCAGGACTGGGTTGGCTCTAGGGTAGAGGGCTGAACTTTATGCTGCAGTGAACAGCCACCTATCAGTTTCCTTGGTCTCTAGTCATCACAGGCTTGCATTGTTTTTGGAGACTGACAGCCTTCAGTGCCCAGCCACCACAGAAATTGCTTTCTCTGAGGACCAGAGACTTGTGCTTGAAGTTGAGCTCACAGAAATAGCCTAAGGCATAAAATGGAGATCAGTGGAGGGCATGCATGAAGAAAAATAATGCAGACCAAAGCGTAGGTAAGCTTTCTTCTTTTCAGTCCTAACCCTTGCACTTCAGTGGCACCCCTCTTGGTTTACACCAGAGAAGAAGAGAAGCACAGCCTTGCCATGCAGATCCAAGAATTTACCCAAAATAGTCCTTCAGAAATTTTAGCTTCAGTAGGCCCATGATGAAAATAGAGGAGCCCAGTCTTTCATTGAATGTTTTCACCCCAAATAGACCACAAACAAGTCACAACTCATGGCTGAAGGTCAGTACTCCCAAACTGTCTGTGAAGACAGAGCTGGGCCCTTTTATCTCTCCAGGTTCATGTTCCTGCCCAAATGTGTTTCCAGGAAGCTATGTGCTGAGACATAGTTGGAGCTCAGAGACTGCTGGGGGAAGAAGAGGTGGCTGGATTACCATCCCAACACAGAACCAAAGCCAATCTACAGTGTCAGGAAGGGGACAGGCCCAGGGAGAGTCCCAAAAGACCAGCCTCACACCACATCCAAGTCATTTGAGAAGCTGTCCTAAACTCAGTTCCTCTTGAACACTGTACAGGTGCTTCAGAACACCAGCCAGCTGAGTGCAACCAAAACCAGTGTGATTATGGGGTTAAGCCCACTCTCAACCCTGCAGTTCATGATGTAGTCATAACAACAAAAGGGATGTGAATACAGGTCTTGGAGGATATCATCTTCCATCGTGCGACTGGACTTTCCAGTGCCTCTAATGCCCACTCTGAGAGGTAGAGCACTCAAAATGTTAGTTTCTGGGGAGAGGTGTCAGGTTTGGTTGCCAGCAGAAGGGGTTATTTGCCACATTACTTCAACTGACTTAAGGTGTCTTTACAAATCGCAGGTGCAGAGTAGCACAGGCAATGTCTGTGCCCCTTCTCTGTGGGTTGACTTGCACAGCTGAAACACAAAGCAGCACTTGTCTGACACTGATGTCGGAGTCTGATTTGGTATCTGGCTAATCTTTGGACATGTCAGTCTTTTTTTCCAATTAGTACAGAGTCAGCCACAAACAAACATAAAAAAGATATTTCACCCTTGATTTTTTTGTTGCTTTCCTGACCTGTTGCAAGACTTACTTGTTTCAAGTAATCAGCTTTCCACTCCCTGGGAATTATTAAAAACCATAGCTACACTGAAAACAACCACACTAAAAAAAGAAAAAAAAAAAAAAAAAAAAAAAAAATTGTATATTTTGAGTTACTTTCTGGAGAATATGGTGAAAGCCTTTGATCAGACCTCCCTGTCATTGAGAAGTTCTTTTGGGTCCCCAACTAATAAAAGCCAGGATGACTTCTAATATCTACACATATTCAGTACACAGAGGGAAGAAGAGGTGGTAAGATTTCTGCATGGTCACCTTGACAATGCTCAGAGATCAAGTTGTTTTTTTTCTCCTTCATGCACCATGCCCTTACTGACACAAATGTGCCTCTTTAGTGTTTGGTTTTATTTCAACTCTCTGAATAGCTTAATGCCACAAAACAGGGCATGTCTAGGAGCTAGAAAACTCAGAGTAGTTCCCTGGGAGCTGGGACATGGCATCTTATCCATCCCAGCTATTTCCTGGAGGAATTCAGCTCAATGGAGTCACAATCTAGTTCATTGTCTGCTGTTGGGGCAAGGAAGGATTTTGACAAACTGCCATGGAAACAGAAGGCTTTAAGATTCAGTGGCCCAGAAAAAGCTCAGTTCTTTCTTATTCTGCACATATAATTTCCTATTTCTGTTTTTTTATTAAATATAAACCACTCTGTGCGATTGCTTACATATTAATGCACACAATAAAATATGCTTGAGCTAAGGGCTGTGGGAGAAATCTTGTAACAACATTACACAAATGACAATTTTTTTCTTCAGTGTTTATAAATAGTGAATCCAAATTCTTTATGTCAAGAGATATTTAAGTTGGCTTCCTGGAAAGATTTATTTATTTCTATTCATATCCTGGAACATTTTGCACAGGGGGAACCTTTCTGGTCAACATTTTGGTGTTGCCCAACAGTATTTTTTATTTCTCACCTGGCTCTGCAGACAGGCTGCAGGCTAGGTTCTTCAGAGTTGTTCTAGTAGGTTCTTACAGATTGAGATTAATTTAAAAAAATCTTCTGGTAATTCTATCACTATACTGTGTTATCTTTGAAGTCAGAGCAGTCAGCAAGCAAGTCACCAAGCAGTCAGCAACTCACTGCTGAGGAGGTTTGACTTGAAACTGCCACACACCATGTCATCAGCTGAAAGTGCAATTGGGGCACAGCTACTTTGGAACGTCTTTTCAGCCTCTGTCCTGGGTTTGCATTGCCTCTGGCTGAAGTTAAGAAATTGCTTCCACTTTGTAAGTGTCTCTCTAACCCATGTAGGCATTGGAAGTGTGACTTGTGTTAAATAACTGGATCACTCTTAAAGAGCCAAATATTCTTGACCAACAACATTTTACATCTCTATGTCTGATGTAAAGTCACGACCAAATCTCAGCTTGCAAGTTCTGCTGAACATTTCAGAAGCATATTGACAGCCATTTCTGCTTAATGCATATGTTGAGGCTGATCCTTCAATGCCAGGATAGACAATGATGAGCAGCTAAATTAGAAGTCTGAATATTTGGAATCTTCCAGGTGTCAGAAGAAAATACTGAGTCCAAAACTGGGAACAAGCCATTTCAGACTGGATCTCCAGCTAGAAGTAGAACTTCACAGTTCTGCAGCCTGACACATATGAATACATAATTTCACATCACAGTTGTCTCAGCATGAGGCTACTGCAAAACAGAATCCCTAGAAACAACTCCCACTGCTTCCTCTGTTTGTTGTGCCTGGTACAAGATATCCTACTAAAAGTGCTATACAACAGTTCTCTGGGCGTCACTTTCTCATTCCGAATTTACATGTCAAAATGGAGAAAATCTCCATTCTACTCTTTCTCTAACTCAGTTTCTCACCTGCAAATCTCCATGGTGACCTGTCTTCCATAGTAGTTTAGAGTGCCCATTGAAAACAGTTTACAATTCCAAGGTAGTTGTGGTATCAGATACACATACACACAGATGTAAAAATGCATACACATACACACACACAGAATGGAAGAGCAGATGATAGGGACAAAACTCACTTAAAGAGCATCAATCAGAGATAAGTTGAGTGTTTCAATCAGAGATAAGTTGAGTGTACTCTGTTCTGTAGGAATAATGAAGCATCTTTCAGCATGCCCAACAGGGACATGAAGTCACAATGAGCTGTGCCAGCAGCAAGACTGAAACAATTAGAATGTAAAAGCATTGGTGGTAACCCTGGAAAGAAGAGCACTTACCATTGTAAAGAAACCAACAAAAATATTCTGCCCAATAATGTATATACTAAGTGAAATCATACCAAGCAGAATGGATGTTTAAACTACACAGAATGGCATTCTATGGACAAGTAACAAAGGCATTCATCAAACCACACCTGCATAAACTCAGATAGAAGATTATAACAAATACAAGGGTACCATGCACATATGAAGAAAGAGAAGGTTGTCACAAACACTATAGACAGGGCTGTTAATAATACATTATTCTATATGTGTGGGTTTTTATTGCACCCTTTCATACCTGAAAATATCTGCAAGTCTGCCAATCTGAAGCTGGATCCTGGAAAGCACTCAAAACTTTCTTCTTTTTAAAATTGAAATCTGCATCCTGACATCCAGTGCTCATTCCTCACTATAATGGGAGCTAGGTGAGAAACTATGGGGTTCTCTGCTAAGTTAGTCAGTTGAGTCCTTCCCAAAGAAAGGTCTGTCATCTTTTTTGAAAGCTGGAACAAACAGACATGGCTTAAAAGGCATTTCCATGATCTGTTCTTCCATTGTTTTGCTACCCACTTTGTCAGAGTTCATTTCCTCCCCTGGATGCCAGCTACACAGAACAAGATGTTTTTCATCTTATACACAACAGCTCTCAGGTGACCCCCAAAAGACCAGCCCCATCATTTCTATTTGATAACTGAAAGGGTAATGGATGCCACTATAGACTATGCTGCTACTCAGAGACAGCCAGTTTGTCTTCCTAAATGGTCTGCTGACTTCAGTTGGTGACCACATATGAATGAAGAGTATGTTGCTTCACTCGGTTGCTAGCAAGATAGATTGAGTCAAGGAAGAAGGAGTAAAACCTGCTTGAAAGCCTGGATACAACCAAGCAGCCAGTTCATCATTTCAGTGGTGGAATAATACTTAACAGCTGTCATTTTAAGTGGGCTGACAGGTCAGGACTGAGCTGGGACTTGGGCAGAAGCACACAGAAGGATCTATCACGGCATGCTTTGTAAGTGTTCCCTCTCCTTGCTTGATCATGTGCTGCCAAAGTCGTCAACTTCTAAGGAGGCAGGTGGCCTCACTAAAAGATTCAGTATCAGCAGTGTTCACAGCACCTGTTCTTGATACTGGCTGGTATTTTGTGTGTGTAGCTTTCTTTTGCATTCAGATACAACTTTAATTGCCTACAAATAATGTATGGACTTTGAAGTTAAACCACTATCTAAATTCTCTGTTAATTAAAATTCTGCTATTAAGCACAGAAATAACTCAAGAGTAGTTTAGAAGTTAGTGAGTCCAGCTTTTTCAAACTATAAAAGTTTGAAGGAATAAAAGAAGGAATCTCCCCCATTCTTACTTTGGCCAGAATGGTCTTCTCAAAGACTACACAAGGCATTTTAGTGGCTTCTAATATGTACTGACTGTCAAAGTCCGGCATCAATAACAGGAAAGAGCAGGGAACAGAAGCACAAAGTCAGCAGTACTGGCCCACTACATTTTGATAGCACATGCAGAGATAAAGGCTTCATCATTAAGTAGATCACAGAGAACTGTATCTTTACCTTCACCTGATTATTTTTTTATGTTTAATATCATGATCCTCACACTTGGGTTAACTTAGACACACCGATTCATTAGGCAGCCCATAACCTTAATAAATTTAGATTACCAGGAAGGGGTAGTTCCTACTGACCCCTTAGTCATAGAAATGATTCATGATATCCACTCACACTAACCTTTGTTTGGTTTCTCCAAGAATGCCAGGGCTTGTCAGCCTTTCACAAATGAAGTTCTTTGATTCCCTCAATGAGATGAAGGAAGTCTGGTTGCAAGAACAAGCTCCCTGTGCAAGAGACAAAATAATAACAGTGACTTTGAGAAGACGAGGACTTGTTTTCTCCAAGAACATGATGTACTGCTGGAGGGAAGTGTCTCACATGACCTGAAGTGAGGTAAGAGTGCAGAAGAGGGGAGCAGGGCTTCTACTCTTCTCACTGGCTGACAGACTGCTTCTCTGGGAAAATACTCTTGGAGGAGTTTCCCCACACTGTGAGCAGCAGACAGAATACAGAGATTTTATTCTAGTTCCGAACATCTGGATACATTCAAAGGGGAGCTAAAGTACTAAAGAAAACATAAAAAGAAGATGAATCCCAAATACACCACCCTACCTATATGCTTTCCTGTCTACCCTGGGGATTCCTACTTTGGTTTTCAAGTAATTTCTTTATAACTATTTCTGGAGAAAAATACCTAAAGAGAGACATATAAATCTATTCTAGTAGTGCATAGTTTTGGGCAGACAGACAGAAACAGTCACACCAACCACAACTTCAGGATGACAGAACCTTGACAGTCTTTCCAGATGACCAGGAAAGTCCTTGAAGGACTTTGGGTGTACATCAAATTCCAGAGTAGATCACAGGACACAAACCCTAAAATTTTACTCCTCTAGAGTATGATACCATCACAGGGAAAAAACCTCCATTCAGAATAGGTGCAGTAAAGGACTTCTATTACTATGTCTAGTACAGTGATTCAGGTAATTTGCCAAAAAGCACCATTAGCATGGCTGCATGCAGACTTGGTGAAGAGTTTAGCTGGTAGAAGAGCTTGTCTCAGCATATTATTCAGTATCATGCTTTATCATGTATATCCACCTGTGAAACCACCATCAAGAGTTTGTTTTTCAGGTAGGTGTCAAGAGACTAGAGGATTGTACAGCCTTATAACTGTTCCTGTATAACTTTGTAAAGTGGACAGAAGACAGTGCAGAAAAGATTGAGGCATGGTAGAGCTTGCCATTGTTCTTTGGCAAGCTGCTCCTCAGCATAAATTTGCAGTTATTTAAGGAACTACTTTATCACCTGCCAGTTAAAGAGCCTTCTCAAATCCATATTAGGGAAACTTCCTTAATTCCAATTTGATTACTAGAGAAAGACCTCAGACTCAAATTCAGAACATTCTACTATGGAAATGGTCAGTACTGTAGCTGTGCCCCTAAATCCTCCTGAAATGCTGAATGCATTGAAGAAGTTAGAATCTGAGTAGGGCTGTTGAAAGATATTCACTGGGGAAATCTGCATATGAAAATATGCAAATATATTAATATTTTAATGTACTTATTTTTCAATTAAATGATTCATGCTAAAATGTATTTCTCATCAATTGGAAACAATATTCACTTCCTTTCAAATCAGAAGAAATTAAAATAAATATAATTTGGTATTCCTGTTTATCCCCTCAGTGAATGAGGTGGAAGAGTAAGTGGAAGACAGGAGGAAAAGACCAGAAAAATTAACTATTTTCTTTTCAGCTCCATTTTGGTTTTAATCAAGAAATTATATTTATAATCAAAATAATTTCACTAAGCGTATCAGAAAATTGTGCAAACCATTCTCAGTACAATGAAAGGCTCTCATTATTATAAAAAATTTTGACAGGCAAGATTTTCTGTTATTTGTGTGTTCTTCTGATCTTGATTTTGGAGATTTAACATACCTCAAAATAATCTGTTTGTTAGGAGGTGGTCTGCTTATTTACTTTTCATACTTTCTCATAGCCTCTGGATGAAAAGCTTTTTCTTTTTCAAAATAAGGTCCTTTTGTTCTAATTGTCATGTAGCTCATGCTAGACAAAATTACATGCTTGTGACTGCAAAACTCATTCTGCCACAGCAGACATTTTGTATCTCAGAAATGATAGTCTATTTCACTGCCCTGAATATCATACACCTTGATGCACACAGCAGAGGCACAAAGCAGAATAACCTAGAATTCAGGGAAGCATCCCCTGAGAGGTAGAATAGGGACCAGAATGAGCTCTTCAAGAATATTACACTAGCTCTGCAACCTTGGCTATCTCTGCAGGCTTTGTTAACTTTCAAAATCTGATCTGTCTTTCCAATGTTACACTGCTGTCAACTCCACAGATTTTTTGTATTCTTGTCCATATATAGACCTCTTTCTGAAAGCTCTGATCCCGACATAAGATGAGCACTTGCAGGTCTCAGGTTTCACTTAAAAAGAAAGAGAGGAAGAGAGAAAAAATAGAGAGAGGAAAACAGAGAAATAAAAGAGGAAGACAGAAAAAGAAGGGAGGAAGACAGAAAAAAAAGGAAGGAAGGAAGGAAGGAAGGAAGGAAGGAAGGAAGGAAGGAAGGAAGGAAGGAAGGAAGGAAGGAAGGAAGGAAGGAAGGAAGGAAGGAAGGAAGGAAGGAAGGAAGGAAGGAAGGAAGGAAGGAAGGAAGGAAGGAAGGAAGGAAGGAAGGAAGGAAGGAAGGAAGGAAGGAAGGAAGGAAGGAAGGAAGGAAGGAAGGAAGGAAGGAAGGAAGGAAGGAAGGAAGGAAGGAAGGAAGGAAGGAAGGAAGGAAGGAAGGAAGGAAGGAAGGAAGGAAGGAAGGAAGGAAGGAAGGAAGGAAGGAAGGAAGGAAGGAAGGAAGGAAGGAAGGAAGGAAGGAAGGAAGGAAGGAAGGAAGGAAGGAAGGAAGGAAGGAAGGAAGGAAGGAAGGAAGGAAGGAAGGAAGGAAGGAAGGAAGGAAGGAAGGAAGGAAGGAAGGAAGGAAGGAAGGAAGGAAGGAGTCAACATTTCAAGACAGCCTCTGCTTATACCTTCTGAATTCCTTTTCAGAAATGTTTAGCTTTCTCTATTGCCAGAGGCTGGGAAACAGAAGGGAATTCAGGACACTTGGAGATGACCCTGTGTTTCAGGCCCACATGCTGAATTACTACAGAGAGAATGTCCTAAGTTATTTCTACACATAGACACACACACATACACACCCCCACATAATCAAGTCAGATGATTTTGAAAGCAGTCACAGGGTGGGGGGAGGGAACATTTTTTATAGAGGAAACAGAGCTTGAAGAGGGGATTTTTGTAGAACTGCACTAGGAAATTCATGCTTTCTCATAAGTTTGTCTAACATCTACCTTGTCATTGACTTAACCTATGACTTACAAAATCACCAGGTTACTGATCCTAGATGGTTTTAAAAGAACAAAGACATCATGTATGACAGGGAATATGTAATGTGTTTGATGGCCTCTTAGGAATCAAAACTGATAAACTAAGCATGCGTTTAATATTTAGAAATAAAAATATTTAGGAACTATTACAGAATTCAAACTTCTGGTGTGAAAAGGAGATCAGAGAACAGATACAATAAGATCCCATTAAATAATTAAGTAATAGACAAGGAACAAAGAGACAAAAACAAACTAGTCAGAAACAGATCCATAGTAATTACCAAATCAAGCATGTGGCCTTTAGAATGAGTGGGATCATTCATGTGTTACACAACATTAAAGGAATCTAAGAGTGCTATAAAACTGTGCACTGTAAGTGAAAGAATTCAGAACACAACAAAATCTGAACTCACAAAGAGATGCTCAGTGGAATCTATTGAGTTCAGAGAGTGGCTCTGCTAAATCATTAAATAAAGTCTCGAAATTTCACAGAAACATAGAATCACGGAATGTTTAGGTTGGAAGAGACCTCCAAGATCATCCAGTTCAACCTTTGACCAGCAACATAATCTAACTACTAAACCTTAAGAACCTACTCCAAACACCTCATAAATGCCTCTGGGAATGGTGACTCGTCTCAGTTAAAAAATGTTTCCTAATTCTCACCCTAAACCTCCTCTGGTGCAGCTTCCATCCATTTCCTCTGCTCCTATCACAATCCACTAAGGAGAAGAGGCTGTTTCCCTCCTCGCTCCAAGCACCCTTGAGGTGGCTGAAGAGAGCAATAATGTCCTCTCTCAGCCTCCTCTTCTCCAGACTAAACACCCCCAGCTCCCTCAGCTGCTCCTCATAGGACTTGTGCTCCAGGCTCTTCATGAGCTTTGCTGCCCTTCTCTGGACACACTCCAGCACTTCTGTGTCCCTCTTGTAGTGAGGTGCCCAGAACTGAACACAGCACTCAAGATGCAGCCTCACCAGAGCTGAGTACAGAGGGACGATCACCTCCCTATTCCTGCTGGCCACTGAGTTCCTAACACAAGCCAGGATGCCAGTGGCCTTCTTGGCCACCTGCACACACTGCTGACTCATATTAAGTCGACTGTCAACCAATACTCCCAGGTCTCTTTCCACCTTACAGCTCTCTAACCACACTTCCCCAGGTCTGTAGCTTACCAGGGGGTTGTTATGACCCAGGTGCTAGACATGGCATTTGGCCTTGTTAAACCTCACTCAATTAACTTCGGCCCATTGATTGGTCCAACCTCTCCAGGTCCCACTGTAAGGCTTCCCTACCCTCCAGCAGATTGACACAGCCACCTAGTTTGGTGTCATCTGTAGATTTACTGAAGGTATACGAAATCCCCTCACCCTAATCATTAATGAAGATATTAAAGAGAAGAGGCCCCCGCACTGAGCCCTGGGGAACACCGCTCATGACTGGTTACCAGCCATATTTAGTTCCATTCACTAGTACTCCTTCAGCCTGACCTTCCAGCCAAGTTTTATCCATGCAGGGTATATTTATCCAAGTCAAGTGCCATAAGTTTCTGAAGAAGAATTCTGTGAGAAACAGTGCACAAATCTCAGTGCACAATATAAAGCAATGCAGAACAAAGAGACACAATGCACCAGAATACAGAGGAAGCGAAAACACAAAACTTGGTTCTGAGGCTAGACAGAGGTACCAGTTTGAGTCTTCTCAAAGTCATTAGGTATTTGCATGCATTTGCAGTGTAATAGAAAAGGCAACAAAGGAAGACAAGGGTAGAAGGGAGAAGGAATGTTGTGCCTCCAAGGGAGGGAAGAAGTTGGATGAAGAAGGAAAAAGCATACCAGAAGAGGACAAAGAAGAAAACAAGAATGAGGCTGATATTTGGAAGAAACATGTAACCATTACTATAGCAAGCAAGAGTGCCTACTTCTGCTGTTGGCACACGATCCATTCAGATCTCCTATTCATACCTGAAATCTCACTGCAGACTACTGTCTCCATCGAGACAAGTGACTACTGTGGACAGTAATGTATCCCTTCAGCTTCTAGTTCCCAACCCCCACCATCTCTCTTAACATTTTAGCTTTTAAATTAAACAGTCTCAAATTATTTGCATACATAACGGGGGTCAAGAAGGCCTATTCGGATTGCCACATCGGTGTGTGTGCAGGAACACATGTAGAAGGCTGTCATGATGCAGTTTTCTATCTCCTTATGTTCTCCTGGATCTCTGCAAAACTTGCCAGCCTCCTCGGATTCTGTGCACACCTATGGTTGCTCTTCCACAGCATAAGTTTCAACAAACATGTATACTTCATCAGGGAGACCACAGCTAATAGAAATGCACTTCACAGCACATCCTTGTGCATAAATTGAATGCAAGCAATTCCTTCCAATAAAATGAGAATGCTTCAGGTTCTGGTGATAGACAAATAATAGCAAATCAGTGAGATGTTGTGGTTCTTCTACCACTGTTTAACCAAGGTCATGGAGACAACTCCTTTAGTTTATTAATGCTCCTTTCAGTGTATCACATTAGCTCCAGCCAGTGATTCCTGAATAAAGTTATGCAGTGTGCAGGACTCCGTTGTTCCTGGTCTGATAAAGTAGCAGCTTGTAGTACATGGGCTGGCATACCCAGCTGCAGCAAGAAAGCTGATGTAAATCTCCTGTGTTCACACCACATTTACTTTATTCCATATACCCTGAATTATCTGCTCTTGCCATTGGCTGACAAAATTGGAAAAATGCAAACATGGCAATTTTTAAAATCTCAACTTTGCATTCACCAGTATTTGCACAAAGCATGGGTTTATGGTGTGACAAACAAACAGATATTTACTGCCTGCACACTTCAGTGAAGACTCAAAGTTCGTAAGCCAGAGTGTGACCTGAAATTACTTATTCTTAACATGTAAATTTCTATGACTCTTGATGTCTGCTTGTTGATGCTTATCTGCTTTGATTGTTAGGTATAAAAGAATTGCTTTGTGTCCACTCATACAGAACAAATTGCTGAAAGTCTACCTCTCTTGCAAAATTATTATAAAATATTTGTGAAATTAAAATCTTTGATTTACCTAAGCCTAAAAAAAAAAGAAAATATTTTAATTTAGTCACACACCAACATCACCCTACTTATATTAGGAAATACTATTATCATTATCAAAATGTTTAGGCTTTTAACCTGTTTTATTCTGCATGCTTACTAACAAATATACTAGGCTATTGCATAGGATTCTAAGTTTGACAGTCCTTTCTCACATTAATGTAATTAAAGATGTTCCCTGCTAACTTCTATTTTTAAGCTTAATTCCTCCTAGAGGGCAAATAACTAGTTAAACTGTTAGCTGTCTATACAAATACAGCACGGCTTAAATTCAGATTCCTGCAAAGAGAAGGTAGAGATGTTCCCATTGTCAATAGGCCATGACTTCCACAAAGCCAGTGCACAGTAGCTGAGCAAGTGACCACCCACAGTGACATAGTATTACACTGAAGATGTAAGGAGGCCCACATCAGTGACCTTTCCTGGAGACCAGGAGAATAAGGCTCAGTATTCAGGATTTAGCCATTCAAGGGAAGGTTTTCGGTCCCAGTTAATAAAGGGCCTCACTAATCCAAAAGCTACAAACCTAACAAGATGCCTGATCCAGCAGCCGTGGTTCAGGGAGGAGATGGGATTTTGCTTCATTTGATGAGGAATTTATGCTGCTTTGAATTCTGTTTGTAAAAGCCCTTGGATACAGAGGCTGTACCCCTTAAGCTTTTGGCACTGCCCACCCTGCAGACACAGCATGCTCTGGAGGGCATGGGAGCCATTCAGTCCTCTCACAGCTCACCCATGTTAGGAACAACTGCTGGAAAGGAATAATATTGTAAAAATTATCACGTGGCAAACATATTCATTCTCCTCCTGTGACTGAAACATGCTATAGCCTACTGGCAACCAGGAGCACATTTTCATAAGCATCCCTTTTGCAGGAAGTATTATTGCCAAAAATATAACATGTTATACAAACATCTTAGTCACCAAAAGAGGTTTATAAATGAGTAATAAGGAGGTAACATGGAGCAATAAAATATACTTTACTGAAGTAACAAGGAAACATATGACCTTTCCATTCTGCCTTCAGTTAGAGAACAGAAAAGCCTCGTGAGCCAGGTCACCCAGCTCTACAAATTTTTGCATAAGAATTTCACACAAGTATACTATCTAAATAATTTCTTTAGGACACCTTCTATTTCTGAAGTTACCCAGCCAGAGAGCACAATAATGCACAGAGTTTCTTTTGAAAAACAAGGGGGGGGGAACACTTTAAAGCAGTGGAGGATGTTTTCTAAGGTTTTGTGGAAAAAGGAGAACATTCATTGAGTGTGTATCTTGAAGAAATCATAATATTGCAATTCAGGCTTTTGGGGCAGCCTTCAAGCCAAGCACTTTGTAACCTGCTGAAGAACTGCAAAGGTTGCCAAGATTCAGCATATGTATATGTACATAATGCATCTATCTCTGCCTGTGTATATATACATGTAAAAATCAAACAAATCCTACTCTTTCTATGAAGAGTTAGCCTGTCTGTACTGTGGAAGAGGCCTATATTCCTTTAACGCTTAATTCAAGATACTATCTGCAGTTAGAAAGTAGTGAGAAACCCAAGTACCAGAATTATTTGAGCAATCAGGTATGACACAGTCATGGTTATTTAGAAGTAATCACACTCCTAGCAATTTGCAGATATTACCCCCTCCTCTTTCCAGTGATATAGAGATAATAGTAAGCTATATATTCTGAGAGAAAGCGAGAGTGTGAGTGAGCAGGCACATATCTTTTTCTGCATCTCTTTCCTGCTCACCCTCTGTCAAAAAGAGACTGAGGGAGCAGGTGCTGACCTGCAATTTCAAAGTAACAATGTTCCTTTACACCTATGTTCTTCAGTGGCATTAAAAAGGCTATCATTTTAAGCAATTTAATAAAATAACAAATAGAAAACCAGAAGAAAAGAAAAAAAAAAATAGGTGGAAAAAATCGGCTTTGGCTGAAGAAAACAAGAACAGAACCAAAACCCCTCAGAGGCTGCAATTACAGTTAAATAGGACAAAATGAAAAACAGCGACATCCAATTAAGGTCCAAGACTTCATGTGAATGAGCTGTGTAAGCTGAACCAAGAGTGAAGCCAATGGCCTCCTAGACAGTACTACCAGTGAGAGAGAATGCAACTGGGTGAGTGTGGATGTGTGGGAGCACATGTGCCTGTGTTAGTGTGCTTGGGCATGCAAGTGAAAAACTAGAGTAACAGCTAAAAATGCCAAAGGCAAAATGATTTTTTATAAAGAAAAAAGATTTTTTTATAGGGGCACGTAGTAATGAGACATGGTTTTAAACTGGAAGAGGGTAGATTTATGTTAGATATTAGGAGGAAATTCTTGACCATAGGGTGGTGAGACAATGGCACAGGTTGCCCAGGGAGGTTTTGGATGTCTCATCCCTGGAAGTGTTCAAGGCCAGGATGGATGAGGTTTTGAGCAACCTGGTCTAGTGGCAGGTACCTGACCATGCAGGTGAGTTGAAACTAGCTGGACTTTGAGGGTCATTCCAATTCAGTGAAACCATTCAGTGAGTCTATGATCTAAGCAGAGGGACCACTTGGAAGAAAAGAAAAAAAATCAATTGCATTAAAATCTCCTGGGCTATGAGAGAAACAATTACTTGGTTTCCTGCATCCAAACACATTGTTTAAGTGTGCTTTCTGCCCAGATGGCTTTGGAGAAAGGATTATTTTTTCTGGATTTAAAATCCCAAAAGTGAAGGAACTCCCAAAATGCTCAATACATGCTCTCACACTTCAATAAAATCCTTCACTTTTAATCAAATCTTGCATTAAAATCCAGTCACAGGTAGTGAGATAGTTGAGGTTAAAAGCACAATAACTGAGTTCAGATCTTATCAAGGCCAAACTTTGGATTAATTATCTCCTAAATGTTCCAAAATTTGTTAGTGCTTCACTCCTTGCAACTCAGCTATAGTAACATGGCCCAAATGATAGAGACTGGCTTTTGGCTAAGTAGAGTCACTAACATGAGTGTTAGACAAGCTGGAGTGTGACTTTTAACCACTATTTGACATGAAAGCATAGGTTATATGGTTTGATTTACCATTTCTTTGTTGTGAGAGAGTCACTTTTATCTCATTAATTGGCCCCCTCCTCGTAGGTAGATGTCTCTCCTCTTGGTAAAATTGGTTATTGTTTTGGACTCAGATAAACATAATAAAGCCGAAATATCTTTAATCTATATAACACCATATGGCAGTGATATCCCAAGTAAATGTTATTGCTGTATCTGTTTGGCAGATTGGAAAATACCATGTTGACCTGGCAGAGCATGATATCGTATTTTATTACATGAGTGTTTTGCCTACAATTTCAGCATAGTTGATGCTAAGTATGAAGCAGATGAATATAAAGGTGACTGATGCATTCATGTCATAGCTTAAACACTAGCAATTAACACTAAAAATTAACTACTCTTTGCATATCTCCCTTCTTGTAGAGTTTTTGCCAACAGGTCACAGCAAGAGAAACAGACACACAAAGATCACAAATTTGTAATTTAGTTTTTGGATCAGGATAGTTCACTTTGACAAAATGAAACCCTCATAATCAACCTGGTCTTCTTGTTCATAAGGTTTGTAGAACAGAATTATCATTCACCAGTAGTACTGATAACTACACACCCTAATGAATTTAGGCAACAACTTTTACCAACTTCTAATTCAAAACCATGAATTTCTGATTATTTTAATATCATGCCAAATGATTAATGGCACTGAAGATTTCATCGTAGTGCAAATGTAGAAGTTGATTGAGATAATCTCCTGATTAAAGGACCCATGTGGAGATTTGCTACTGTAAGAAGTTCGTGACAAGTTCGAACACTCTTTATGGATAGCTTAGTCTGATTCCACCAGGAAAGACTGCTCCTTCTAGCAAGGTCATCAGCAGTTACCTAGTAGGATGATCAGAGAGCTGAGCAGAAATCAGAATGAACAATGTAACAGCTGCCTTTCCAGTTTATCTGACGAACTGGTGAATGCTGAAAGGGTTAAAAGGTCTGCTGGGAGCAGTATGGTGATACATAGCCACATGTGTGGAAAACAAATGAAGCCCATTACCACCCATCAGTATAAACTCCTATTCTGCTGGTAAAGTGCTCTGGTTTGGTAGATGAAAATTTAGAAGGTGGGGGTGGGGGTCTGGGGAGGATTTCAGCAGCCAGTCTACCTGGGCAGTTATGAGGCAGATATGAGCAGTTATAAGGAGGAATGACAATGTAAGGAAGTAATATATGCATTTTCCACAGCATTCCATTGCTTGTTATGGAAAACTTGTTAGCAGATGAAAGTGACAGGTGAGGTTCACCACTGTAAAAAAACAGCACATACATGGCATGATGACTACCAAGGCTGATGAATGAAGCAATATGTGAACAGGCTTGGAACACACAAATAAAACAGATACTGTTTCATTCCTAAAATCCAAACACAAGCAGAAACACAGAAACTGCCAGCAGAGGAAGAATAAAATCGATGGAAAAAAAATACACATTTATGCCCATGGCCTGTAACGTCAATAGGTACTCCAAAGGCAAAAAAAAAAAAAAAAAAAAAATTTAAAAAAAAAAAGAGAGGGGGGAGAGAAAGAAGCATAGCATGTTGCTACCCTCTGCTTACATTGCTTATATTCATAGTGAACTACCTTCACTATGTGAAGTAAGTAAGATGCCTTTGAGAGACTTCCCATGACTGATTTCTAATGTTGTGGTAACTTCAACTTCCAGAGTTTAGTGGAAATTTTCACAGTGGACACCAGTTCCAGGATATTTAGTGATGGAGAAGAAGCAGCTTTGCTTCACCACTTTGACACTCATTTTTAAAACAGCTGCAAATTATCCCAGATACCAGAGTCAGTTAGGGAAGTCCCAGCAACATGAAGGAATAGTTCCAGAAAAAGAACTAGTATAAGCTCTGTGGATATCTCCAGTTACTGTCATACAGAAGACGTAGATTCATCTAAAACAATTCCTTACAGAGGCATAATCTTTGTAAATTAGAGTCACCAGTTTGTCTGAGACACAGTAAAAAGAAGGCATAGTGTGCAAGGCAAAGACTCATTCCTTTAGTTTTACTCCTCTTAGTTCTTATTCCTTTTTCAAATTTGAAAATTAATTTGCATAATTTCCTGATGCAGTGAGTTTTGAGGATTAATTATACCTCTGAAAGAAACAGTAGTTTTGACATAAATGGGATGAAGGAAGGTAATCAGAGAACCTGCAGATTTCTGCTGTCCTCCAATGACATAAGTACATAACAGCAAGTGTGATACAAGGAGATGGCCAAATCCACTTTGTTTCATTGTCTGTCACCCTTACCCCCACCTTCTGCATATTTTCACATTTGAGGTCACTCACATTCAGTCCTATGTTTTGCATTTGTGGAGCCTCAGGTCCATCAGGAACTGCTTTGAGACTGAGGTGAAACAATAGTTTCAAAAGTTTGATTTTTCTTTGACTTCTCTCAATATCACCAGTGAAAGATTGTGTGGAGAAATAACATGGATTATGTGAAATGCCTGAAACTTATTTAGGAATGGTGGATTTATACATAACTTTCTCTACTGGCCAGGGGCTCCCCTAGCCAGACTCCTGCTTAAATTTATTTGGTACCACCTTTTAGCAGCACATGGAGCCACAGATATACAGAAGTGACCAGGCTTCTCCAATATCAGTGACGTTAGTCTCAGATATTTTTCCCCTCTCAAAATCCATCAAACATGTGTAATGAGGAAATACACCACCCTCACATTCTCCCACAATTATTGTGGGCTGTTCCTCAGGGTTTTCACAGATTGTTTTCACTGTCCTTCTCTGGACTTGGCAATTCTTTCTGTGGTTTTGGGTAGAAACAGGAAAAAAACAGTTTCTACCATCAGAAACTCAGCTACAACTTGGCAGGTGCACTAACTTGTGTGAACATTTGTTGACAACTCTTACCTAAGGACATGGCCTGGTATTAAAGATGGAGATACCTCATCTGAAACCTTCTAGATAGCCATTAAGACATAGTATTGCAATGTCTATAGCTGATGACAAAATGACACATCCATCAGTGAAATCAAAGTAACATGAATTTTAGATCATTATGTGATGATACAGATAAATACATTTCAATCTTCATTGCTTCTAAAGGCAGTTATAAGGATTAACATACTATTATCATTAGATTCTAACAGTGTGATTGTAGTGTTACCAGCATTATGGGTTTCTACTGGGAAGAAAGCTTAAACAGATGACCTCTAATCAGCACGGAGGCCAAAGAGTCAAAATGTGCCATAAGAGAAAAAAAAAATGTTGAAATTAAATACTTTCAAATCTGGGTTGCTTTTCAAATTCTGTAAAAGAAATTAATGGGAATTTTCCTCTTCTCCCTCTGATCTTCCTCATCTCTTTCCTTTCCTCTCCTCCTCCTCTTTTTCTACCAAGATTGATCTTCACAGTTATTTCTTCCTATACAATGTCCTCAGTAAAAACTGTCTCACCTGAGACATACCTATTTTGCCTAAAAGTGATGTTTTACACTCAGGCTGTCATGCTGTAGCAGGCAAACACTGGAACAGACTGCCCAGGGAGACCATGGAGTCACCATCCCTGGAAGTATTTAAAAACTGTGTCAATGAGGCACTTCAGGACATGCTCTAGTGGGCTGGTGGTTTTGTTTCTTTGTTTGGTTTGGTTTTGTTGGTTTGTGTTTTCTTTTTGGTTGACCACTGGACACAGTGATCTTAATCTTAGAGGTCTTTTCCAACCATGACAGTTCTGTTATTCTTTGATTCTGTGGTTGTCCATCTGCTGAGCTATGGTAACTGCATCTGAACTTTCAGTCCATATCAAGAAAAAGCTATTTCAGCTTAGTAGAGTCCACTCTGTTTCTGATAACAAAATCTTTGAATTTGCAACACTAGGTTTCCCTTCATGCTCTGCAGTATAACCAACCACCCAATGGAATACTGAAAGACATCTCCTTTCAAGGAGACTGTGCAGAGAACTTCCCAGAATGACTGAGACAAAAGAACTCTGGTTGTACAAGGAAACCCAAAGTAATGCACTTCACTGTTGAAGGAGAACCTTCACAGTTGAGTTGAATTTTATTTTTGTCCTCCCAAATATATCTGGGCTCTTGCAGAAATGTTACTCTGTCCTAGGTTTATCAGGCATGAGCACTGATTTGTTTTTATGCAACTGCGGCATCTTTCATAAGCTGTGTATTTGATCAAGATCTGCATCCCTGTGGTGAAGAATGCCTGTGTAGGTGATGGCATGTTTGAAAGAGGGGAAGGATCTTTTGGTTAGCAGTAGCAAAAAGGAAATCTGTGGGCAACCTCATGGTGGGCTTTAGTGAGAAGAGTCCTGTAAAAATCACCAGAATTTATCAGTTGCCAGTTTCAGAAGTTAATTTTTTTCAGAGAGACAGTTAGAAGTGCCAAGAGGAGCATATGGCACAATAAACTCCTAGTGAGTGAAATGCATTTCTGGAGTGAGTGTCAGAAAAAGCCATGATCTGCCTGAAGGTTCACACAGCATTTTGGTGGGACCAGCTTTTCATATTAGTCTTTTCTCTTCTTTAGGCTACATCTCTAATGCTTTCCATCCAGAATCAGCCATTTATTTTTTTTTTTTAAGAAAAAAATGTATTTGTTCTACACAAAAAACAAGATTTTAAAACCACTCTTTTATATTTTCTTGCAGTGTACTGGACTAGACTGCAAATGCCACTACATCAGCTACATCAGCAGTGCGTCTGTGAGCAGAACCAGTAGTGGTTGCCTAAGGCAGGATATAAGAGCAAGGAAACCATGCTGTGACACTTTTCACACTGCACCTTCCCAGGTCCAACAAAAAGTCTAAGTGTGCACCAGTAGTATTGCAGAATTGGATTTCTATGGATGCAAAATGGTCAGCCATCAATGAGAAAGAGCAGCTCATGAACCAGAACAACTATTTTACCTCTAGTCCATTATTTATTTCACCTCAACAACAGCTTTTTTTAGAAGTTTGATCCAGAGGGATGGAAAAAATGCAAGAGCTTCATATGTGTTTCTGATGGAAAGTCCAGACGTTTCTTCACAAAACAATATCCATTCATGTGCAGGGAATGCATTTGCATCTCAACAGCTAAAACTCTTAGCCAGCATGTTGACCCTGGACACAACACTATGTCCACGCCTTTAGCAATGAGCTAAAGCAAAGCTTGAATGACCTGGATGGAAACCCCAGCTAGTTGGCCATCATCCAGAAACAAGCTTGCCCAGATTTCCTTCAGCAGTCAAATGGACAACTCAGCTACTAATAGCTAAAATTTGCTCCTAGTATACAAAAATCCTTGGGATTTTCTGAATTTCATAAAACTTATTATTTTTGCATCATTCTCCATGGATTTTGTCGCCTCAAGAATTTCACTTGTCCCACCCCTGGGGGCTGGCATTGGCTCTGACAACACTGAATGCCTATCATTCCTCCAGACATTACCTTTTGGTAAAGCCATTTTTCTTTTATTTAACATGTTGCACAATGTCTAAGAAGAACTAGATAAAAACATTTAGAAACTTCTTTATGCTTGCAAGACTGGTATGCAGCATGCTTGCTTTTTTATTATTTCTATTGCCTTCTGCAACAATGTAGGCTATAAAGTTTCTAAGGCACTAACCTCTACATACATGTACTTTAGACTTTTTCATAGCTCTTAACACATGGTCTGACAAATTCAATGACAGAAACTTGTCTCCAGACATCTCCTGTATGATCATAACTTGTCTTCCATGCAACTCTTTCACTTCTACTCTCAATGCTTGTGGGAAATTAATAGCAAGAGAATTCAAGAGCACCAGCGTATTTCACCTGGACCCACTAGCCAGACAGCGAAACTAGCCATTTGACCACCTTCTCTGCTGTGTACATTGCCCACTGCCTGAGCAAGACAGATCCATTGGAAATGGAGACAGGAACAGAAAGAGAGCATATGCTCTGCTGGCACCAATCCTACCACCTGGTACCGAACCCAGTAAAACTAAATCCAGACAGTCCACTATTAGCTGACACCAGACCTGCAGCTGGCATAAACCCATTGCAAGTAAACGCAAGATCTGAATTTCCACTTCTGTTATACCACCCTGAGGAATAGAAAAAGAAAATAGTTTTTATCTCCCATGGAACCTTCTATTCTTAGTTCATTTGGAAATAAGGCTGTCATAGTAATATTGAACCAAAAAAAAAAAAAAAAAAAAAAAGTTAAACTTACTGGCTTGACACCAGTGAAATCTGCATAAACATTAGAGTGTGCAAAGTGAATTACTTGCATTGATTCAACTGAACACAGTGTTACACCAATATGTGCCCTACACTGACTATGAAAAGAGAATGTAAACATTGCTTTACACAACAGTCTACCAGATGTAAGCATTGAAAATGTGTCACAGTGTCTCTGGTCCTAGGGGTAGTGATAATCAACTAAAGAAACGCCTACTAGTTTATCTTGAGGAAAAAAGAATTATTGCTGTGCCCAGGGATTTCACTAAAATGTACATATTTGTGTCAAAAACCTGATTTACTGACTGAACCAAATCTTCAGATGGTGTACACTGGTGTACACTTCTGCCAAAGTCAACAGAGTCATACTAATTTATACTCTCAAAGAATATAATCTGTTGTAGACAAACACGGGCAGAAGTCTTCTTCCCCTATATCCCCTGCACACTGTGACATTTATTATCTGACAAACCATTTGGGGATGTTCAGCCTACTTGAATGTCGTTTTAGCTCATGTATGCCAAGATCTCCAGGCTGGTGGAGACTTGATGAAAATCTACAACACACTTCAAATGATAGGTCTGTGCAGGACAGCTGTAATCTCAGAAACATATTCTTTATATCAGACAGAATGAAAAACCTAAGTTTCTGAATGCTCTCAGTATACACTCCAGCAACCACAGGCATTTTGAGGCATTTCTACAGTAGAACAACAATCCTGTGAATATCCCAGGAAAAGCATATATAGGTGACTGGCTGAATCTTCTGAGGCTGAGAAAATGCCTTCCTCACAGGGACACACAAAAACAAAGCCCAGCTCCTGTATAAATTTCTAAATGTTGTCTTATTATTATAATTATGGAGGTCCCAGGGGGTGCATATAATTGAATTAAGGGGTGACTCTACTCGCATACTTAGTGGCTTTAAAGCTGTCTTCAGCTTCAGTCTGTGGTGCCATAATCAGTGTCCGGAACATGCACAAGACACCCCTTAATTCGGTTATAAGTAGTCCCTGGGGAACCATAGAATTAAACAGTATCATAAGGTTCTAAGCATGGTCTATGCATGGGCTAATTCCATGCTCCCTCTCAATAGAGGATTTCTCAGCCTCATCAATGTTTTATGCTAAAATTTTGCTAATATTTTGAAAGCATGTTAGTTCATTTGACCTAAATAACTTTCGCACATGTTCATTTCCATTTTACTCTATCAGCCTGTTTAACATAATAGCATATTAACATTACAGTTGAAAGAAGAATCAGTGGTTTGGAGTCAGTCCAAAGCAGTCACAGCAGCAGGAAAGAGCAATAAGAGTTCTGAAGAAGGAGAAGCAGACTTGAGCCCCCATTACTGCTTTGCAAAATGCAAATACCCTTGCACAAAAGGGATGTTTTGTCATAAGATCTTAAAGTTATTTGTACCAGATTACCAAATTATTTCCAGAAAGATGTCCCTGAGAAGAATAGACTACTACAAAAGGCTTTTTACAATTGAAAATGCTAATGAAGAAATATTTGAAATTATTATGTCCCTTAAGATGTAGGAAAGTAGTACATTTTTATGTGATATTGTTAGGTATCATTCCATACATCCATTCAGCATCGTGTGTGTGGACAGGCAATAGATGTGATTAGTAGAATGCAATACGGTTAAGCTCATATTATTAAATATTGCTGTTTACAATCTTGCCAAACCAAAACCACTTATTTCCAAACCAGCTATTTCCAAAAGCTCCAGAAAACACATTCTTTCATTGTCAACTGCAAATAAAATTCTGGTTATGTTTTAATTGAGATGCTGTGATTAGAATAAGAGTGCTGATACTCACCAGAGAAGTAGAATCTGTGGGCTTATGACAGGAGAAATAAATGCTTCATCATGGACATTTAAAACAGAGTATGCATTTGTTTAAGGGGAGAAAGGGAGTAATTTTTCATAAGCTTAAGATGACAACACTTATTTGGGTCACATAATCCAAGCAACAGAACAATTGAAGAGAATTTGGCACATCTGTATATATTTGAGCCTTGCAGATGTTACTAGCATCAGGTCATAAAGTAAAACCAAAAGTGACCCTGGATGGAGTCTGTCAACAATAGCTCTTGTGACTGGAAATACTTATGTACAAAAAATCCAAGTTGAGAAAAGATTCTCTGCAAAGATCCTCTCCACACACCAGCTAGGAAGTAATGCTGCTGACTAGGAAAAGCAAATACTTTTAGCTGTGTTTACAATACATTATTCTCTGACCTCACCATCTCATATAAATCCCACATAACACCACAGAATTATGGTTCAACCAAGTGACTTACTTCTGTTGAAGGGTCCTGTATGCAAGTCTTGTTAAAACTGTGAGGACCTCAAAGCAGCTGCCCATTCCATCATAACTCAGGAAGATGACACCAACAGGCCATTGAATCCAGCCAGAAATGCATGTGTGTATCCAAGGACACAACACTGTAGGAATTTGGCAAGGCACCATGAAGTTCAAAGAGTCCAACCAAGAGGTCAGTGTTAAACCGGAAACAATCAGAAGACCAGCAGCTCCATGATGCTCTGTGAATCACAGAACAACCTGTGGCAGCCAAAGTGCACAACGTCTCAAGAACCAACAGGGTGTCAGGGAAACATGAAAAGAGAAAAGGGATATTGCCGCTATTATAGATACATGTACAAATAGGGAATTTGTCAAGCAAGAACATCTCTGCAGTCCGACAAAATAGTCCAGACTGTACGCTGTGGAAAAAAGGGTTTTCCTTTTTCTGTTGAGGTTCTAACAAGTGAGAATCAATGAGCATGAACTAATATAAACTAATAAGAGCAATATATACATCAAAAATTGTACAGAAACAAAATGTTAATTTTTGGTTTGGGTTTGCAAGAACATCAGCATGGTTGTATCAGTATAATGCTACAGGGAAGTGGTTGGCAAGTAGAAAAAAACTGTGCTGAAATTACTGCATAACCATACAGAGAAACAGAGTTCCTTAACACATTAAAATAACCAGTCTAGATTGTTAGTCTGTCTTAAATGTGCAGGCTTGGTGCATAATGTCTATATGAAGGAGAACACGCATGTAAGCATGTCCTTGGAGCCACTTAGAAAGCCCTACACATAAGGTACTGTAGAACAGCAATAAGGACTAGCTCAGCTTAATGTTCTGTATAGTACTGCTCATCAGGTTTCTAACCAATTTCTTTGTACAGGAGCCAGAACAGTTCACAGGAACGTTACAGATGGTGTCTCCCAAGAGAACAACTAATTGCAAACAGGGAGTTCTTCTCCTGTCAGGTTTATGACTTAAAATATACAAGCAAATACACCAATCATCTTCCTTGGTTGCTAAGAGATCTTAAAATCAAGGCAGTGAAGTGGCATAGTGTGAAGTATAGCTCTGTGGTGTATTGCTAGTGGTCCCACATGTTCTTGTCTTATACTGACTAAGCTCTAGAGCTGCTCAGACATTTTCTTTTTACACAACAATTTTTCCCCAGGAAATTTCAAATCACTGGCACAGAATCTGCTCAGAGGTTATACCGACATCAGCACAAAATGCTCAAGAAATGGTCCTGCTTACAACTTCTGAACAAACCTTTGCAAAGGAAATTCACAGCTCCATGAATCCTTTGCATTGCTCTTTCCCATATGCTTGCTATGGTGATAAGCCAACGGTGTAACGTGTTGTTTTAAAATGTCTTTTCCCAAACAATAACAGCCAAGCCTCAAGCCTTGAGGCTATATTTTTTTTGTGTGTTGCTCTGTGCAGTCCAACTTTCAGCATCAAAAGATAAATAGGGAACCAAACATCCACCTTCCAATGAAAAGGCAAATGTTTGTCTTGTCCTGTTGCATGCCATGGTAAATTGCATAGGAGACTGCAAGTTATTTCCTCACCTCTACACAAGATGATTGCAACCAGAGCAACCAGAGTCAAAATGGAACACTGGCTGCTACCTCTAGACCAACATCTGCTTTCCTCTCCTCTCCTCTCCTCTCCTTGGTGTGAGCAAGTTCCCACCTGGTTAGGCCAGCAGGAAATGGGGCGAGCAGATCACAAGACATGTGAAGGGAATGAAAAAGTCAAATGTAAGTGTATGTGACAGTTGCAAATGTTTGTGACTTTAAAATAGTCAACAGCAGCCAGCAGCAGTCAGGAAGTGCAAAGGTCACAGAAAGACATATTTCCAGTTGATGGCATTATATTTCAAGGCTTGAGGAGCAGAAGGAGTGATAAATAAGGAGCATTTGGACCCAATTAGGCAATAAAAGGACCCAGAGGTTGGGAAAATTAGATGATACATCTCTAAAATAAGGAATAAATCCTCTAAAATAAGGAAGGAATCCTTCTTCATTTCGATGCCATCACTTTCCCAGATCTTTAACACAGCTGAACACAGACCTCAAACAGTCATATCTAATGTCCATTCACTTTGTGATACCTGTCCGCATCAGATTCTACATACCCAAACTACTTCAAGTTAAATAGAGAGGTGGGGATATGGGGTCAGCTGCCTACCACTCTACTGACTCTGGTTATTTTTATAAAGCACTGTTGTAAATGGGAAGAAGCAGAGGTAGAGAAATATGTCACAGAGGTCTCTGTCCCCATCAAGAGATTTTATTAATATTAGGAATTATTATATTTAATATATTATTAATAATTATTATTATATTATAATAATATATATTATATTATATATTATATATTATTATATATTAATATATATATAATATAATATAATATATAATATATATAATATAATATATAATATAATATATAATATAATATAACATATTATATAATATAATATATATATAATATATTATATATAATATAATATAATATAATATATATTAATATATATATAATATATATATAATATATAATATATTATATATTATATATATTATATTATATTAATATATTATATATATTATTATATGTATATAATATATATATTATTATAATAATAATAATTATTATTATATTATTAGGAAAAATTAAGATCTGTAGAGATGACCGTCAAGAGAAACTAAGCACAAGACTGTAATGTAGGGTATCAGTGAACAGATCTGCAGTTGAACGTCTGTCTGGCGAAAGCAGGATAGCACACAGTAATGTAGAGAAATTGAGAAGTACCTTGCTGACCTCTTACACTAAAGTGTTGTCCTGCATGGTACAGATCCCTTGTTTCTATAATGTACGACAACACTTCATTACTTCTTCAGTTATCAAGGCAAAAGGATTGAAAAGAGGAGAGAGGAGTCACTCTGCCTGGTAAAAATGTTCCTTCATAATAATTCTTACTCTTATATCAGGAAACCTGATAAAGTAACATTGTCAGTTACATGATTGGCATCTGTTTTCTGAAACAGATTGTTCCATCTGGGTACAGTTTTTCCTAGTTTTATCAACACATTCACAATTTAAAATGCAACACACACAAAAATAAGTCCTCTGCTCCTTTACATCCATGTAGCAGCAGCAAGGTCATGGGTTGCAGAGAACTAATTGGTACCAGAATTTGGGCAGAAGACTAGCCAAATAAACTGGTTGGTTGCTGCATATTGCACAAATGCCAAATTGTTCTCAAATGGCAAGACATATGCACTGGGGCACTGACTGGGGAGATATGTGAGGCACAATTTGTTCTGCACATGCTTCTGAATGTTCCAGGACAGTTTCATTAAGAATATCTGCATCTTAAAAGCATGACATAGAACTTGACTTTCTAGCCCAGTCTCCTGTAACCTTGCCCACTGTAGATGACATCATGACTCTCCTGTCATGGATTAATATAAAACTATGGTTTGGATCCTTCGCTCACACTGATGTTGTATTTGCCACTGTGTCTCCATACTGCAGCAAAGCATCCAAAGGGTCTGGAATGTCTTCCATATGTGCAGCATATGAAATTTGTAGTGAAGTTAATTTCCCAATTGAGAAGAAACTGAGATGACAGCTGAAAAGAATTGCTGAGTGTTTTCACTGAAAAAATTTGCAGTCATAATTTGGGATATCCCCAAAATTTTTCCAGGGGAAGTAGTTTATATGCACTGACTCCAGGTTTCATTTCACATCTAATCTGAAAATGTGCAAATAACTACTCTAACAGAGAATGGTGCTGTATAATTTGCTCTAATATACTTCTAAAAAATGCATTCAGCTGGTGATATTTCAGCAGACAGATGTTGGCCATTGTACAGGGAGCACAACAGGAGCATGCACACACATTCACATGCATATTTCCTACACATGCACAAAGACCCTGTCCTCATAGCCACAGAATCACAAAAATCTCAGTCCTTATTCTTAGCATATGCCATAGAATTATAAATGATCATTCCTCGAAGAACACTCTGAAAGACTATAGTAAATAAAATTTTCATGATACCCGTGACTCATTAGTTTGTTCTGTCAGTGCTGTTCTCAGCAATTGCAACATCATTCAACTTCATCACCCCACGTTTACATTTTTTAAAATAATAAAAAGTTAAATTTCTTGGTCCTCCACAATTCATTAGCAGAGCTTAGGAAAACCATATTCAATATATGAATATTCAGGCATCTGAAAGTAAGTAGTAATAATAATGATAATGATCATGATAATGATAATGATAATAATAATAATGTTACTGTGGAAATAATTTTCTTTGCTTAAGAATTTTTAGTGATAATTGAGTAATCCAGATCACACTGGGTAGCACTGTCCAGAACATAAGGAAAAGACACCTTAAGCAGCATTTTTAACATCAAAAAGAGAAAACTTTTCAAATCACAAAATGTTCTTATGTATCTTTGATTTTCACTTGAGTAGCAATCCAGGAAATAAAAGATATTTCTGAAAAATGCCCTTGATTCTAACCCTAGGCACATATATAAATAGACTGACATGGACTTCAACAGTACTACCATTTCATGGAGCTTCTAAGACCTTCACATGTCAAAAACTTTCAAAGTTTAAATGAACACCTTGAAAAATTAATTTCTTCACAGTTCCTTATGAAAAGATACTTTCTTTTCTTTAATAAAGCATTTTTTTTACTCTCCCAAAGAGAATGTTTGTCACATGTATAATCACTGACCAAACTCCTTTCATCCTTCTTTTTGGTCCTTGACAGATAGGGTCTATGTGGGTATTCAAAATTCAGGAAATACTACCGAGTCTTACGAATTCTAGAAACCACAGCTGAGGTTAAACAATTCCTTCCACCACTGCAGCCCCAGATTTAACTATTTGCCAATGTTAGAGGCAAAATCCTGGCTCTGCTGAGGCAGTAGTTTTTTAAAAAAAGTAATAATTTCATACTTGAAAGAATCTGACTTGCATGCCACGAGACCATCCTGTACCCGTATGCAGTAATTCTGAGTCACACCTTACTTATCTATTCCAATGAAGCATGAAGACCATCATTCCTGAATCATAGCAGTGTGAAAAAAAATAGGATCAAATATACTCTTAGAGCCACTTAGTTCTTTAGTATATTTATGATGGTGCCCTAAGGCTGTATTATCCCAAACTAGATATTGTAAGACATCAGGAAGAAAATGTAATACGTGGATCTGTAGTTATAGTTTGATCTACATGTACTTGGTCAAGCATCAAAAGCATCAAAAATGGAACTAGAAGAGTATCATGATCATCTAACCAAGCAAACCCATCTTGAAAATATTATTAATATCTTTCTTTCAAATATTTGATTTTAAATTAACTTGCAATGAAAGCCCTGGGATAAAGTGTGCACTTGGTGATTTCTTGCAGAAATGCCCAAAATCTGATTGTAGAAAGTGACTGGGAACATTCCATGAGCAACACTGAATTAAAACTGACTTTTGAATTTCCATTAAAACTCACAGATCCTTTTCTGACTTTGCTTTGGTATGCACATACCACTCATTCTTGGCTCATAACTGTAGAGCTGAACACATTAGACATGGTGACTACTAATCATGGTTGGTCCTTGAGTGTTTTTAAATTACAGTCCAAGTCAAGAGTAAACAAAAATTACTATGATTTCAGAAATGTTGAGCTATACCTCTTGAAGTGTTTATGCCTTCACAAAATATTTACTGAGAAAGAAATGTACATAAGAACAAACTGCCTGCTGTAGAATTTTACTTAAGTACATTTTTAAAACATTAAGCCCTTTCATTCCCAAGTCAACATAGCCCTTCAGTGGTTTCCAGCCTAACCAGTAGTTTTCCATGCTAGTTAAAAAAAGACTCCACAAAGTTTTAAGTTCTGAATAAACTGTTTAATGTTCAATTGAAATCACAAAAAGAAGATTTCATTTCACCAAGAAACACTGAAATTATTCTTAATGGTGTTAGCTATACCAATATATTTTATTATACAGGATGATTGTTTAATAAGATACATTTCTGAAGCAGCAATATGATATCACACACATGCACATTTGGGCTTTAAAGCTTTCTTCTTCTAAGCAACCTTTAGAACAGTTTCGAGTAGGCAATGAAGAAGTTTGTATTTACTGAGCAGTGTCTTTGCTAAGAGACTGTAAGTGGATTTCCACACCAAGCTGGAGCATTAGTAGAACTATATAGCAGATATACTATATAGTAGATATACCATATAGTAGATATATATAGTAGATATACTATATAGTAGAACTATAGATATTATTACATATTTTTATATATATGTATATATACATATGTACATATATATACATACGTATACATACATATACATACATATACATATATATACATATACATACATATACATACATATATATACATATACATATATATACATATATATACATATATACATATATATACATATACATGTATATATAAAAATATGTAATAATACGTATATATATATACATATGTACATATATATGTACGCATGTATATATATATGTACATATGTATTTATACATATATAAAAATATGTAATAATATCTATAGTTCTACTATAGATACATGTACATATAAGTATACATATTGTATATTTATATACAATATATTGTATATGTATAAAGATACATATAAAGTATGTATATATACATATACACACATATAATACATATATATAACATATATAAAAAAAACATATTTTGTATATTTGTAATTATTTTGTCCAGAACAATAAGTATATACAAAAAAACATATTGTTTACTTTTAACGATCAAAGTAAAAACAAAGCAGACACAGGTCAATGTATCAAGAGCAGATAATGATGTGCCTAACAATCTCTGTTTGAAAGGTGATAAACATCAAGCTTCAGTGATTGCTTCTGTTTCAATATTTTGATTCAGAAAAGGCAGTTTGTTATTTGGACAATGTAGTATAGTCTATCTTAACTAAGGCTTCAATATAATTAGTTTGGTGGCTTAATTTCAAGGCTACATATCAATTCTCAATATTTGAGAAATATTGAGGATATTTCTCAACATAACTTTTCTGTTATGTTTAAACACTCTAAAATTACTTCTCGTTTATCTGTCCGGTAAAGTGCTGTACAACTGAAATATAAATTAAATCTGCCTTGGGTTTACACAAAGTTATTCTAAAGAAAATAAGAAAGAAGACAAGGTACTGTTGATTCACCACAAGAATAAATCCTTCTCTCAAAAGAGCAGAACTTCTGCCTGTAGAAATTAAATTAGCAAAGCTCTTATTCATGTGTCAGTCAGTTCCATTTTTTCTGTTCAGAAAGTTTATGTATGCTGAGGTCACTCAGCTTTGCAAAGAAGACAAATTGCTGCAAGGCAGTCCCACCGCATGGACTGCATGGACTTCTGCCAGTGCAGAAGACAAAAGGTGTCGTGGCCTCACAGAGAACTCGCCTGCTAACTTGCCTCTGGATTAAGCTATTGCACATTGATTTTGTATGTTCAGAATAACTTCTTCTGGCAGAGAAGCTTTTATATGTTCAGGTAATCCAGGAAACAAAAACCCCTTCAAAATAACCAGATGGGATACTGGTAACTACATATATCAGAGTATTCCTGATGTCAGGGTGCTTTAGCTTTATAAGTGCTAAACCAGAATGCTTTATGTGTTTTCCAGCTTCCACTGACCTTTAGGAGTTTTGCAACTCCTGAATTATTTGAACCTACTGACTTTTACAAATGATGAGTAAGACCATCCTTTCTGAAAACAGAGCTGTTAGGGATACTAAGCCACTATCTGTCCTACCCCTTTACCCTAAAACTGGGTCAGGAAAACCAAAACTCTTCCTAATGAACCTTCCTGTCAGAGGTTCATTACATACTTTTTTTTTTTTCTCAGACTATCCAGTAATGGATTAATAGATTATAATCCCTCAGGAGTTATAATCTATCCCTTGCAGTTTTTGGAAGCATTAAGAGGAAGTTTTTTAAGACTGCAGGCATCCAAGTAAAATACTAAAAAAATTAAAATCATTGTGGCAGAGTTACAACTGCCTAATGGGATTTTTGTTGACCCTGGTTTCATAACTTACGTATCTGTATACACCGTCCTGGGCATGAGTGTACAGTGGAGCTGATCAAAATTTAAAGTGTTTTCTACAAAAGGTTTTAAAGCTGTTTTCACTTCTGCTATAGAATGAGGACTTTAAAACAAACAAGCAAAGAAATGGTTTTTTTTTCTCTATATATATTTTATCACAGAAAAGCACTGGAAAACCCCAAAATAGGTTTTCAAAACATCACCATTTTATTATGCAGGAAAATACCTAGCTTCTGGTAAAGTGACATTGTGAGTAATGTTTTATTGCAGGTAAAAGCAAAAAATTGAAAGATGGAAAATTTTTCAACTAAAAAAATTGTCAGTATTTTTTTCCCAAGTCATTAAAAGTACATTTGCTAACAACAACAACAACAATAAAAAAGGATACAAAATAGCTCTTTTCATTAAGGACAGCAACCACCGGCTTTGTGTATTGAAAGCGGATAACTCAAATGAAGAAGCAACTGGTCATAGCAACAGTTCAACAGGTTTTATGCAAAAATGAGAACTATGTGGGCAGGATCCAAAAACATTAAGGAGGAACCTGGCTTTGGTTCCTACGTCATCTGTACAGGCATAAGATACATTTTTGGCAATACTGCTTCCTCTATCAGTGGTCTACTGTGAAACTTCATTATGGGTATGTCTCCTGCTTTTTCACGGCCTTTATGGCTTCTTTGGAGAAAAATGTGTAGTGCGCACTATCTACAGCTCTTCCCAAGAAGGCACTTGAGAGGCTCCATTTCTTTTTGTTCCAGTGTGAAAAACAGTAACAGATTCTGGAGAAAACCTCTAGTGTAAGGTCATTTTTAGCTGTTTCCTATTTATTTTGAATGTTTTAATCTACCACTCTGTGTGGTTGCTTGCATCTAGTACCTTTTAGTAGGTATGAATGAGTACAGCAGGTACTTCTAAATTAAGCCCTTCACTCTCCCTGGCAGATCTCTTGCTCTGGCATAAATTCATCTAGAGTTTTCATCTTCAGGCTGCTGCATTCATAGACATACTGTGCATGATAGAACTCTCATTTCACCCTTGAGGGTATAATTTACCTGAGTTCAGAATTTGCCACCTGTTGGTCACTCTGCTTTTGATGCAGCGCAGGGTATAATTGGCTTTCTGGACTTCGAGTGCACACTGCCATTTGATGTTGCACATTGGTATTTGATTCTAGTTCATCACTGGAAGTTGCATATGGTGGAAATAAAAGCAACCATGTTACTGTACTGCTCTGGTCTTTTCTACTGTGCCCATGGGATAGGATTCATCAGGGGACCTATCTGCATCACTCATGTTGATTTCCACAAAATGGCTAAAGTTTGAGAATATTTGTGGCTTAGAAACAAGTTGTAATTTTAAAGAGGTGAAAACAATGCAGTTCCTGATACTGTAGTTTGGTAGAATCAATAGCGTGATTCAAAGATCATTTGTTCTTACTACCAAATCTTAGTAAAATAGACTTGGTTTCTCTTTTTAAAAAAGCACAATGAAAATTTAAATAATTAACAGAAGAAAGCACATTCTGTACTTCCCATCAGATTTGCTTTCTCCTCTACCATTCATTTTGCAGAGAAAGCCTGAATCGTCTCCATTGGCAACTCCAAATTCAGTGACAGCAGGGGAGTCCTGGGTGAAGAGCAGCAGCCTCAAGGAGTCCAGCTCATGTGCAGAAAAGGCTGCCCAGCATTTGACTGCAAGAACAAAGCACACTTCAAAGCACTGAAAGGTTCAAGCCAGCCCTTAGCTAGGTCAGTGAAAACATTTCCATGAGTCTGAATGACCAAGGTAAAGTCACAATTTTGTGAAAACCTTGACTGGCTTGCTGGTCTGTATGTAGGCAGCTCACCAAGGCCTGATGAATAATGAAGTGGAAATCTAACCAGCTAATGGTTTCAAGAAAGGAGAAACATTTAAATAAGGAGAACAGACTCATTTCCTTTTTCTACAGTTTTGCCCTGCCAGCTAAGAGCAAATATTTCTTGCACAACAGAGAGACACTTTCAGAATGCTCAATTAAAGGCAAGATCATAAGTTCTGTGTTGTGGACAGTTTACATCAGTAGGACATGTGGCCCATTACTGGTAAAGTTTCAGGAACTTGGTCTGGCTTTTCATGAGCTAGCTGAAGGAGGTAGGACACCAGCACTCTTTTTTAAGGCCCCTTTATTTTGTCAAATATGATAAGCCATACAGTATGTGAGAACTAGAAATTGTATGATAAATCCCAGGCATGCATGATGTCCATTACTGGGCCATTATTATCGAAGCTAGTTCTCAGGAGCAAGTACGAAAAATACCTAGGAAAATGTCACTGAGTCAGATACAGGGAGGTATGCCAAAAACAAGTAAACAAATTCAGTTCTTGCAACAATACTGTAAAGTAACTGTTTTTTCTGAGGTATCTGTTGCTTCTTTTCACACTTTCTTAGCACACTTCATATTTTAGGTTAGCAGCTTTAGTGTCCCTTTGATCTCTGTAGCAATGGGGAAATTGCCAGTCAAATTGTCACATTTCTCAAACCCCCTGTCAAAGGTACATCTTTTCTCACATGCAAAATCAGCAGTGCTTAGTCAGATTAAGTATGGGATTAGCAAAAGGATATGGATATTGGTATGCATTTATTTTCTTTATTCTTACTAAAAAATTAACAATTATTTCCATGACTGTGATTGTTAGACTAAGCATATCCTCATTTCATGAAAGAAAGCAACCTAAATTCTTGAGGATAGCAAACTGTGGGTATCCCTATTTATGCAAGTATTCAAGGCATACTTTTTCATAATGCTGAAAACAAACTAAAAATCAATGTCAGTTCTTTTAAAATGGACTAGTCCAAGAAGTCATACTCAGTCTCATTTGAATGTCCATAACAACTAATCTTTAAGACATTATAAAGCATGGGTCACATTCTGTCTCACATACACACCTCTCTGATGTTGCTTCCACATTATGAATTAGAAAAGGAAGAGTACAGGTACGAAAGGCCTGACGGGCTTAATTTGACTTGAGGACTATGAAAAGTTCTATTTCTGTTCTTGGGACTGAAGTGTGTGGTTACAGGTCTGTAATAAGCTACTCTCTGCAATAATGAATGCAAAGCAAATTGTTGAGCAAATTGTTTGCTCAACATGCTCAATTGCATGTTGAGCAAATTGTTTGCTCATCCCCATGCTGGCAAAGATTGCTACCTCTAAGAGAAAATCAAAGATTAAAAAGCAGAAGAGTAGATAGTACCATGATGAGTACTATGGTTGTACCAAGCAGAGATACTACCATCGCTTTGACAGAAACCTTACTGAAATCAAATGGATTGTCTTCAGTATAAGCTTTTAGTATAAGCTTTCCATATAAGCCTTCAGTATAAGTTCATTCAGCTTTGAACAGCTACTAGGTGTCATATTTTTTTTCAGATGGTAGCCACAACCAGCAACATCCTGAAAGCCTGGAAGTCTCCATGACCCACAATCCACAGCTCTACCAAAGAATTTATAAAGAAGAACATTTCTACAGAGACCCCACGCCTTCAAGGAACTGTACAATGAGTGAAAAATATTATCTTTAGCAGAAACCTTATGTTACAGGCTTGCAAATATTGATAAGTCCAAAGGAAAGCAAAGATACCAGTAAGAAGAAACAACTACTTCTATCCAATTGTCCAAACCAGTAAGAACCAGGTATAATCAAAATGACACCTGTAGCAAGAAAGACATCTGGACATTTTTCTCTCAGATAACCATTTAGGTACAGAAGGCAGGTAACGATCAAACATGTCTCCATAAAAAAAGACATTTTACTCCTGTTCAGTTTTAGAGACCCCAGACAAATGTGTTCAAGTTTTGTGTCTTAAAGGAATTATGGGACACGGACTGTTAACATGAGACTGGATTATGTATTTGTTTTAAGCAGAAAAAGCACAAAACAAATATATGTCTGGCAATCCTTACCCTCTCCCTATTACCTTGTTTCTAACACTGCTCTAATATTACTGAAATGGAGAACCACAGCAAACTAACTTCAGACTGCAGGAGTGCTATATTTGTTCCTTTCTCACCAAACCAGAGATGAAAATGTTGTATACCACATGAACTTGTAAAGACATATGCACACCTGAGGAATCACTCAGTGGGGCAACACCTGGAGAATGACAGTTTTGAGGGAGGGCACAATAACAATGTAAGACCTCAGGAGCAAGAAGGAAATAGAAAAAATTTTCATGATAGTCTCCAGAATGATGGAGAAAAGAGCAGCAGTCTGTCTCCCACTCCATTAAAAGCTCACTCACTGGTACTCTGCTTTTTTCCTTGCTTCATGTACCTCTGAAGCAGCTAAAAGCAGATTCAGCAGCTCACTATCACACTTCTCAGAATTGGAGAGAGCACACTTCTTTCAGCTTGACAAAGGAGACCCATGAATTCCCTCTATGAGATTCAAAGAATTTTCCAGATAGTTACCTGTTCAAAGTCTGTGGGGATATGGCAGGGGAGGAGCACTGCCTTCCCCCATTATCTCATCTCAGTGAACAATGAAGAGGAGCTCTCCTCCCTACTGCAATTTTAGGAAGGGAATCCATTGAAAGCTACAACCTCTTAAAACAGCACACGCATCCTGAGAGACCTCCTAGTGCACCTCAGATATGGATAATAGCTGAGACACCACAGAATTGCTCCCTTTCGGAATATGGGAGACACTGACTGATGCTAATGCCCCGATACACCAACTTCTGCAAGTGCTGGCATTTCAAACAGTGGCTGGTTGTAGTGGCACACCATTAAACACTACTCCAGATTGAGCAGGAGTTTGCTTATGTTTCAACTGCTCATTGAGCATCTTCTGATGATTTTACTGATTCTAGTAAGTCAAGTCTCATTTCCCATACACTTCCAACAAGAGAAAATATTTTTACAGTCCAGCCAGGATTTGCATACTCTCTCTAAACTTAGCTATATGCTATATAATTGAAACTAAAGAGCAAACAGAGACCTGCCTCTGGGGATGCTGAACTGGATGAAGTGCAAGGGCTGCATTCTTCACAATTCATAATCTGAATGCTCTGAGCAGGATTTTTTTTTTTTTTTTTTTTTTTTTTTTTTTTTTTTTTTTTTTTTTTGATGGAACTATTTCTGTCCATCCAAAATCATCAAGGAAAGGTCAAAATCCAAGCTCCAAATTTTGGAATCACAGCCACAGAGCAGTCAAATTTGTAGAGTGGAATATGACTGCCAGATCCAAACCCCACACTCACCAAAGCTTGAATGTGTTCAAATTCAGGACCTATGCCCAGGCTGTTAGTCACAGTTGCTGAATGACTTCTTCTCTAGATGCTGACCAAAGCAGTGGATGAAATCTCATCTCAGTGACCTTACACATTAAAACTCCATGTTTGCACAGAGAGTTATCTCAATTTTCAGGGCAGGACTGTATCAAGGCTTGAGTCATGACTTCTGAAATTCCTCCATCAGGGACCCCATACGGACAAGTTTCTGGTATTCTTGACCATACCTGTTGACAACTCATTTCATGAGCAATTTCACCAAATTCATTGTCCAGACATAAATGGAGTATTCACCAAAGCTATCGGTGAAATAAGCCTGTCTGTATGTGTAACACAGACCCACTTGCACTGATGTACACTATTTATCCCTACTGCCTGGTTTTCTGAAGATTCTCAAGAAGACTGAGAAACAATTAACCAATCCTGTAATGCCATATTGAATATCTCTTGTTCAGTTACTTGTCTTTTCTCAGAATTTCTAAATATAATTCTCCACACTCAAGCCTATGAGATGTTTCTAACTATGTCCACTCAAACTGATTTCTCAAATGAGTTTTTTTCAGATACTGCGTGCCACTGCTTTATTTTACTTAGTCAGACAAAAATATCAGTCTATGTGAGCTGATACAGGTAAAAAAACAAACACACAGACAGAGTTTAAAAGAAGTACCTGAGTAATATGTTACTATCTTTTGAGTGGTTCATAAGCATCACCTAAAACAAACTGAATTTTACTTCACTAAAACTGACTAAAACAGTAACTTAGACACAGGCTTTTTAAACACATGTAGTAAAAATGCTAGCCAAAGAGGCTTGGAGTGTCTTTGAATTAGTACGAGTGGAATGTATTTCCATATTTTTGCTCCTGCAGGAAAAGGAAGGATTTCTCAGGACAGAACATGGTTTTAACTCCTAAATCTCCTTGTCTGAGGTATCCATATTTTAAAAATTAGCCAAGATGTGTGATATATATATACATATATATATATGTTAACACATGTAATGAGAAGTAAAATGACAGCCTTCTAAGTACCTATTTTGGAATCAGAAAAAAAAAAAAAATTGTGGCCAAATGCAATCTTGTGTCTTAAATTCCTATAGTTAGCATGAAGACACTTTTAATTAGAATAACTACCCAGTGGAAGACACAAAGATTTGATCGTCTTTCCATAAGAAGTAGAACAGGATCATCTGATGATCAAACAATTTAATACAGTTGCTCTTTGTATATGCTGTAAGCGGTCCTTTTTATGTATCTGAAAAATCAAGTAACTTAGATTTCTAAATCTGTATTTTACTGTGGTATTAAAAGCTTGCATTCTAGTTTCTCATTACAACAGTTTTTAGTTTAATACTCAACATTTCTCTAAAATATCAAGAAAAACAGGTTTCAAGTATCAACATACATTAAATGCTGACTTTTCCTAACAGCAATCAGTATTTATCTTAATGATCTGGAGTGATGCTGGTTTGGTTATGGTATAGACTCATACACTTCAGTGTGTAAATAGGTCCAATTCTGTCTTGCAGTTTTTTTAATCTGTTGTAACTACTGTAATCTGATATTTCTAATAAGAATCATCTGTATTTTGCATAAACAGAGCTATAGCAAATTTGACTTCACAAAATCAACTTAGTTTAGTGACGATCTATCTTTTAGTAAAACAAGCTTGGACCGCCACACTTTGAGAACACATAAATTATAAGTATAAATTGGGGATCTCGAATTTAACAATCAACATTCTGTTCTTAGAGAAGACCATCTTGATCTTGATTCAATCATCTTGATTGGGAATAGTTAGCAGTAGAACACTACAGCTTGCTGTTGTTCAGCTAACACTTAAGATGTTAGACTGGGATAACCTAATGAAGACCCTGGAAACTGCTGTATGTCTCATGCCTGGTTTCTTCTTTCTCTCCCCTTAAACTGCAGAATGACCTGACCATGCTGACTTCATCTCACACACACCATATCTGATTGTTCTTTTGTACATCAATGTTCACAAAATTCTTCCAACTACTTCAGTTGAATGTCAAACCAAAGCAAGTAGAAGGCTGTTTGTATAACTAGGAACTGGCACTTGGTTCACTTCATGGCTTTTTAAATAGATTGCTATCTAAGATGAGATAAGTCAAATTCACCTCCCAGAGGCTCACTACCTTACCTGTAAATTACATTTATCATTATTTTCTTCACCTGTGACCTGCAACACATTTGGATTTTAGACAGTTCTATAATAAAAGGAACACCAATCCCAAGACAGACCCCAATACCAACAATGCAAACAGAAGGATCATGTCATATGTGTGGGAAGTGGCCAAAACAAGCTGTAGAAAACCAGTTAAAATCTCTTATACCCTCTGCCCTCCACCTCTAAGAATTAAAGGAAAGTTAACTGCTGCCAAATTTCAAGAGAACAAGCTAGGAAAGTGAAGTGCTCAAGTGTGTCAACTAAACATTGTAAATCTCATAAAACCTAGAACTGCTATTAAGTGTTCTTTCTTTCTAACAATGAACCCTACAACAGGAAAGCACTCCTGGCAAATGAGAAGAAACTCTCCCAAACAATACCACAAAGGCATTTGTAAAAGTGTTTGTTATGGAGATATTCCTTCTGCTAGCGTTCCCAGAAACTCTTTGACTCTTAAAAAAGTTTAATGGAAAAAAATTCTGAAAGCAAAACAGGGAAATATATGAAGCATTGAAAAAATCAGCTCAGGCTTGGGAAGGTTAAAATCAACCGACAGTAGTGTCTTAGGTAAAATTATATTACACAATCTTAACTAGACATTGCCACTTGAACAACCTCTAATTTAAAGAAAAGTTCTGATAAACACCCACCCTACTGCACAAGAGTGAGTTTTACTTGTCTTGCAAACAGCTCAAGAAGACTTGCAGAACTCTTTCACTTTGACATTTCATTTTCACTTTGGATAAAAAGATTTCATTTGGTGATGTGACAGCAGTGCCATGCATTGTATCAGCAGCATCGTTGCCTTTATCAAATCAACATGGATAATTCAAGTCTCCTGCCTTCCCCTCTTAAAATACTGCTATGTCTGGATTTAATTTTATTTCTTACTTACCAAAAGAAGTCTGTATGGAAGTCTGTATTGCATATCTCAGATTTCAGGAGTTCCTTGTAGGAAGTATTCCTTCACCAAAAAAAAGGAAAATGTAGCTCAGTTTTAATTTATTGATTGCAAAGGGCATATTGATGAGGAATTGGAAAGATATTTTTATTTTTTACCATCATCATTCTGCATGGACATCAACTAACAGAATTAACAAGCTTGTATTCTCCACTGCATATCCTGATAATCAGGAATTTTCCCTGCATTTTTATCTAAATATTCTTATGGTCTGTCTTGGTGCAATACTTTACAACTTTATACCATAAAAAAATACTAATGAATGGTTATCAGTCTTGAGGTGTGTTGAAAAACAGTGAGATTAAGTTACTCACTAATGGTCATAAAAGAGGGCTGTAGCAGGTAAAACTGAGCAGAGAATCCTTGAGTTTCTGCTCGAAGACTTTATGACAGTATTATCTTTTCAAACAGCAAGTCCGAAAAGTGACATACTGCTTTCCTCTAAATGCAGATTCTTTATTTATATTCCACTACCTTGCAGGTGTTCCCAGGTATAGACCAAAGATTCACTGTGGTAGGTTCTGGCCAAACTCAGCGTAAAAATTAATGACAGCCAATAGATAAAATCAGCCAGATAAAATGAAGGCAGGACAGGGAAAGAATGGGAAGGTTTGATGGGCGTGGAGAAGGAAACAGCAGGGTGGTATCAGTCACTGTGAAGTGAAACCATCTCCACATTGCAGCCACTCAGGCCTCATAACAGGAACCATATGTACAGTAATAAAGATAGATTTTGAGCAAGGGTTTGTGGTGGAGATGAGGCAGATGTTAATTGGGACCTAATTCCAAATTTATGCAGCAGCAGCAGCACAGGAAGAGATAAAGGGTTCCTTTTGAAAATTTAAAATACCAAAGGTGGAAGCTGTCAGATTGGGCTTATCAGATGTGGGAGACGATAGTTATCTTAATGAATCAACTTCCAGTAAATGAGTGGTGACAGAGGTGCAGAGTTTTGTAGATGAAGGTAAGTAGGTTATATCCCAAATGCTAGAGAAGGAAAAATAAATGAAGACACAGTAATCAAAGGGAGCTGCAGTCAAAATGACAGGTTGGAAAGATTTGTAAGAGTGACACAAGGTCACCTTAGTCTCTTCAGGAAGACCAGAATATTTGTGATACATCATAAGGTGTAAAGATCCAGACATTGTGAGCATAATATGGATGGAGAAGACAAAGTCTTGTAATATATGATTGAAAAGAATGAACAAGATTAAGCCAGAACCTTGATTTAAGTTTGTGAAAAACGCTGAAGACACTGCCCAGTGTGACAGGTAACTTTCCGTTAGATCAACTAACCAGGTTGTCTCAAAAGTTCAGTAGATGGCAGGTTTAAGGACTCTCTTCTAGGTATGGAAACATTAGTCTGAGGACTAAATATCAACCAGGGGACTTCAGAAACAGACATATTCTAGATCAGAGGGGAGAAGATAGGTCTTGGTAGCTATACTGATCTCCTGGGTATCAGCATAGAGATACTCAGTTTGGTATGCAGAAGAGAAAAGGGAATGAGGAAAATCAAAGCACCAGCTCTTTATTCCACATGTATCTGTGTATACATGCATATGTAAGAACATTAAGTCATCATATTAGCCAGACCATCACTACCCTGCTTCTGACAATAGCCAGAAGTAGTGATTAGACATAAATTGAGTTCCTAGGCTATCTGATGCGCTATAAAAGAGCACTGAATTACAAGTCAGAAAGGGAGATCTTCTGAGGTATTTTATATTCATTTAGTTGAACATAGTGAATCTTCTTCTGATTTCAGTAAAGGTAAATTTACAGCCAATTCTACATGTTAAGTAAAGAGAATTGTGGAGAGGTAAAATGGTAACAAAATGTATTAATAGCTTGTTCTTTTCAGATGCACTTATGTAAATCAGGAGCATGAGCAATGCCAGAAGAGTTCTATAAATGAGTAAGAGACAAAAACAATACAGAATTAATCCATATCCTGCAGTCTTTGTAACCTGATTCCTTTACTCTGAAAATTTATGAAGAAGTTGTTTTGCAGTCACACATAAAATCCTTTTCTCCCATGGGTTGCACTATTTTATCAAAGAAAATCAGATATAAATTTTCACAATCCTTCATCCCACTCCAGTGTCCTTTTACTTCCCTTTCCCACACAAGAAAATCTGTGAGACTTCACTCAGGAATACCTAGAAGTTGCTCAGACATTTTGATTTAAGGCACGTCAGCACTCTCTGTATATTACACATACCAGACTTTAGAGGGGGAGCTGAATTTAACAACAATGGGCTGTGGCTGCTTCCAACAAGAGACTGCTTGTTTCCAGTCTAGTGAGTTGAACACTGAAGACAACTGGTGGCCACAGTCACTAAGGTGCACAGTCTTGTGTCCTCTTAGATGCTCAAACTGCTACTGATTTCTAGGGCTGGCTGTATACTTCTGTCATGGGGAACAGCCTTAAGGTCTGACTATGTGGTGGGAACATATATAAAGGAAAGTGCCCATTACATCCAAAAATCTGTCCAAAATACTTAATCAGTCTTCACTGAGATTTATAGACCCTGCCAGATCTCCCATATGGAACAGCACCTTACTCTGATGGAATTTGCACAGAAACCATGAGAATATGGGAGGAATCAGGTGTTACTTACCAAGGCCAAGGGCTTGAGGATTTGGCAAGCTGAAAATACATTTTATATTATGTTATTTTACAAGGATGGGGCAGTCCTCTATGGAAGTTAATCATTTCCACAGGGTATGATGTCAGCAGGTTGGGGTTACTAAACAACTGGACTGTGTTAGCTTAGAGTGTTCACCACTTCTCCAATGAATTACTGTCTCTTTCTTGTAGATAAAATGCAGATCTAATGTAAGCATAAAGAAGATTCCAGCACTCACTGTACTGACATTAAAAAGAGCATTTATGATTGGTGTCACAAAAACATACACAAAAAGAAAGTAAAAGAAGCTCGGATGACTGGTATTTAGAGAAACAAAACTTTTATGTCCATTGGTCTTCCTTCCTTTATGATTTCCACGGGATTTCCATTTCCAGAGATGTTATGCACTTGCTTTCAAAGGGATTCAGTATTTTAATTCATAAAAGTAATTTTACAGCAAAATAACAGAGAGCAATGTTCTCAATATTAATTTTCTAAGCCAATCTTTCAAAGTCAGTTTGTGTTGCAAGAAGTAGAGAAGATGTGAAGTGTTGTATGTAAGTCCTCTATACTTAGTTTCCACAACCCTCCTCCTCCACTCTTCTCCAAGCAAGGGCTGCAGTTACGCCTGTGAAGACAGCACATGAAAAGAAGTACACAGAAGAGGAGAGCTCTGAACTGCATGATGCAGCTGAATGCAACCTATCACACTGAGCCTAAGCACAGCACTGAGAGATGGCTTCATCTTTCTTGCCCTGCAGTGAATATGATATCACCATACCCATCATAATAATTCAGTCTATTTTCTCCTCATTGTATTAGGAACTAGAGGAGAAAGATGAGAGTCTAAGGTGAAAGGAGGTGAGGTGACTTGCTTCTTTCAATACTTCTGTGCAGATAAAAAGCTAATGCTGATAAAACCAACTCTGAAATCCTTCCAACCCACGTAACATCAAGGTCATACATTATTAGACAAGCAAAGTTAAAGTCACACAATTGACTGAACAAAAAAAGATGGACAGGGATGTGGGAGGGGAGGGAAGCAGGGGAAGCATCTTCCTCCCCTACTCATGGTCTTTGATGTGTTTCAGGAAAAGAAAAAATTAGGAACCTTCCTGGTTTTTCACGAGAGGTCCAGGGTGCTCTGAGAACAAGGTGGACAAACAAGGCCCAGCCTAGCTCTTTGTTTTGCAGAGCAGACATGCTCCACGACCTTGAGGATGACAACATTTCTTCCTCTCACAAAGATAAAGCTGGCCAGTGACCGTGCTTCCCCCTCCCCTCACCCAACCATAAGCAGGACAGGCAGGATGTCGAACAAAGGAGCAGCAGAAACAGCAATGAGCATTACGTTCAGATTAGAGGATATTCAAGGACTGTAAAAGTTCCATTAGAATAAGCACAGACCCACTTTCAATGAGGAAGGGCTCTTTTTTCTTTCCTCCTCTGGTGTATATTGTTAATCTTTCTTCCTGGATGACTCCTCACAAATGCTTTTTGTTTTCTTCTGTGGTTTTTACGTGCCAGGACTATAAGGAGGAAAGGACTGAGGCCCTTTCTTGGCAAGCTTTCAAATCACTTCCACAGGAGACATACACCCTGTTGCCATCTCTCTAAGGGTATAAATTAAAGGAGTGATAAGCAGTCCACAGCAATTCAAATGCTGGTAAAGCTTAGGTCCTTCTCCAGCCCCTCATTACAGTGAACACACTGGCATCTACAACACAGGCTCAGCTGGAGAAATAAAGCTATACACAGGAAAAAGTGGATGAGCAGAAGGTCTGCATTTACATTGAATTATTCCATGATGAAACAGGAATAGTTAATTCTAATACAGCATGTAAGGGGAAAAAATTCGCTGACAATTTCTGCAGCAACAAGGCTACCTTTAACATAGGTATTTATATATATTCACATATATATTTTGCATACTTTGAGTAAGGCCATCATTTCAGAGAGGTAGCTATTTTAAAACCTTTTGCCAAAGTAAACGTCACCGTGGTGGTATTTTTCTTTCCATTTATCTGTATTTCTTCCCTATCCATATTCAGGAAAATAAAAATGATTCTTTGCAGGTATAGACCACATGGCAGATTCATATTTTCTACAGGCGACCTATTTTCATTCAGCTTAAAGCACACCCCATCACTTTTATTCACAACTTCAACCATTTATACCAAGTGAAAAAGTTTTCAAGACATCTTACAATGCTGTCTATCCTTGGGATCTATATGGAAGGGCCCAAATTTTATCCTAAGAAAACACAACCAAGTCATAAAATAGGTAGTAAAACAACACAGGAAATAAAATTTCAAGTTTCCTATTGACTTATATTTCTACAGTTCTTTCTCTTCTTTCCTGTTAATCTCTTCCTTTCTTTTTCTTCACAGATTACATAACTGTCATACATCTTGCAACTAGAAAACTTCTCATAAGATAAAATTTAGCTTTTCATCCAGGCTAGGACTGAATTTACATAGGATGAGATTTGGAGTCACAAATCTAGATGAGAACATCTTTGCTCCAGATGGATGCACAGAAAGTATCTGCCACTTGAATGTCCAAGCATACACCGCTCCATGGAAGGGAGTAAAGATGAAAGAAGGTTTTCTTCTCCTCAGAAGTCTAACAGTCAACTTGTTAAATTTCATAAGCTCCAATGAAGCCTCTGGTGGTGATGATGCTTTGCAGTGCAGGAAAGGAGAATGAGGATCTACTGATAATTCTTTTCATGCTCTGCTGCTGCTACTCTCTTACTCATATTTGCTAAGATCAAGAGCAGTTTTATACTCTGCTTACCCTAGACAGAAGACAAACGAGAGATTTAGCAGTTACTTAAAATGCTTTTACAGTTATCTTGATTAAATCAAACTAGTTTGTCAAGTTGTCCCCAGATTACTTTCCACACAGTGTGTCCATCACAGTACAATCATATCCATGTTGGTAATTGGAGAACCAGTCTTTCAAGAAAATAAAATAAATCAGACTTGGAACAAGGAAAGCATTTTATCAAGCTGAATACACAGGTTCCAGGTATACATGAATTCATTTATAGGAATTGGATCTACACAAACAACTGAATGCAATCATGATGAAGGAGAAACTGAATAAAAGACAAATTGCTTCAGGAATCACTAGTGGTTTGGGGCTAGCTTAATCAAAAAACTGCCAAGTTGTCCTCCTTTTCTTAAAGGCACTGGAAAAGTGGTCTGAACACTTTCTGAAAACCTGAGTCCTAAAACACATCTCAAATTTACCACCTAATGTTGGAGGACTCATTCAACCAAAGGAGTTTTCTTGCTTTTCCCTCTTTTTGATCTTAATCACAGATTTCATGTCTCAAAACCAGATGTTAGAATCTTTTCATCATCATCAAAATTCCTCCTACACCTATACGTCCCTGGAAACCTTTTGACTCATTCCCTTCCCAACATTTTTATTTCTATGTGGCTGTTGCTGTTTATCAGACCTTTATATGTGTTACAAAGCAGAAACAATTACAAAGGGGAGGTCAGAAGCACGTAAACTACAAAAAACAGTTGTCATAAATATTCTGCATCTTAATGCACATCTTCAGTCTTTACGTAAGATTAATTGAAGAGCAGATGTTCTGTCATACTTGGCATTAGGTATGGTTATCTTTGAGATTCTAGCTCTTACATTTCCCATGTTTTAATTTGCATTATTATGCATTTTGAGCCTGAGGCATGAGTAGTCAAGTGGTAAACATTAGATATACGGAATTATTTTTTCAAAATGCACCTTCACCATTAGGCTGGCTAATATACTTCTATTTTAAGCCAGATTCCTTCTCCCTCACTTTTTCATTTCCTTTGGACATGCTACGTGGCAGGAAGACAAACCAGTGGGAAAAAGACAGACAGATGTATTCTGTGTGAGTGCATAGGTTTGTACACAGGAGCAATAGTAGCATGAGGGACTTGGTGTCGAGTGAGCCATATGTAGAACATTAATTGTAAAAATCAGCCAGTGCTTGATAAAATTCTTTATCTTACATATGGAAGAAGCTTCTGCTGAATTCCCTGCATTTTTCTAGAGGTTTGCATACCAGCTACATGAAGACCCTTTTGCTTTTTTTGTTTTGAATATGAGTCTCCAAACTGAAATCTCATTTTCTAAATGGAACTGCTGGAAACTGATGTCTGAAAAGTTTTCAAGCAGTGATCAAAGTCTGATGTGAGTTAATTTGTCATCATAACAGAGCACTGCTAACAAGTCATTTCAGGCTGAATTTTAGCAAAAGCAATAGATAGGTAGGTTGACTTAATTGATTTAAAAGAATAGAAAGCCTTACATTTTTCTTTCATTGGTATCCTGATTTAATGATCATACAAACACATCATCACCATATGTTCTAAATACCAGCTTCAGCACTTGTTCTTAAGAAATATCTTGGAAAAATGCCAAAGAGACAAACTTGGAAAAGGTTTGAGACATATTGCTGCAATTTGGAAAAGTAAATTTACTGGTGAATAATTACTCAATAATTTAATTTGAATAGCAATATCAATAAATTGCTAATACAATTAACAGATATATAATGACAGAATTCCTAGTAAGGATAGCAAAGCCAGTTGTGTTAGGGACTCGATTTCCAAATGCTTATAAAACATTAATATCTGCAGCAGGTCATAAATATGTGATGAAAATGTCACACATTTCCTCTTTATGAAACCCTTGGATTTTGTATTATCACAAATAAGGCTGCAAACCACAGAGATGTTGGAGACCTGTTCTTACACACAGAATGTCATGTTCCAATGAACTACACCTTTCTCTGACTTCCACATGTTTTCTCATCACACAAGTACCCACACACTAGCAGGAAAGCACACACATGAACACAGCCTTCCCCATGTACGCCACCCTTAGCATCCCCATGGCTTTCACTTTGATTTTTCCTGCTTGTGAATGCCCCTTCTGGTATTTTTCATTGATTTATGTGGCACTTATTTGTGTGAAATGACTCATCAACCAAGGCCGCCACTGCTGCCTTCTGCTAACAGAGTGCTTTTAAGCTCTAGCACTTTTCTTTTTTCAGCTAGTTTTTCTTCCACAGCAGGAAACTCAGGGATCCTGAAATAAGAAAAATGCTGGCAATGATGTCAGAACTTCAACCAAAGGCCCTAGGATGAGTTAGTCAAATAGCCAAGTGAGATGCAGTTTCATTTCCTAAGAACTGTTCCTATTCTGCAGCTGAGACCATTATTATTGAGCAGCTCTTCAAGTTCACCCACATACCGTGCTCTCATGTCTCTTATTTGTTTTCTCTCAATCTGATGAGAGCCTAACTTTTCAGCTAATGATGTGATGGAGGTTGTGGTGGAGGATTAGCAATGGATTTCAATGAAGTGCTTTGTTCCAAACACTCAAATATATCTAGGTGTGCTCTGCAGCCCAAAGGACCAACAGTCTTATACATCTGTGTGGTCAACTCACAGCCATTCAATGTAATAAGTAATGAAAGACACAACTCCTGCATGGCTGCTTCTCAGACAACACGAAATGGCTTGGGGCTTTTGCACATTAGCCTCTGGTGGATGGGTTAAGCAAAACAAATCAAGACAGATGATGTAATCTCTGACTGCAGTCAGAGGCCAACATGTGACTAAACTGACAAAACACCTCCAGTTGTTCTTGCCCATGGATAATACTTCTCACCATAAATTTTGAAGGTAGCTACAAGCTTTTGCAAGAAAGGTGAAAGACCTTTCCAATTTACAATGATAATTCTAATGCTGAGCTCCCAGCCTAAGCTCAATAAGATTTTTTACTTTCATCCACAAAAAGCAACACAGCTTCCTTGATCAACCTCACAACATTCAGCAAATACACAGGACTCTGTCAGTGACACCTGAAAATAAAAACTGGAGAATAAGATATTTTGTCATAGGTCTAAGCATGGAGTTCCCCAAAAGAGTTTGAGACACAGCCCAAGATGATATACACGAGAGAACTTGCCATGACTCTTGAAGAAATTTTTTTTAATTCCTTTTTCTCTCACCTTTCTTGATAAGAAAGGCTCACCAAGGCTCTCATTTCCTTGGAATCCTCTGCAGATTCACTTGTCTGTCCAAGGAGAGCAATAAACAAACATCTCTCAGGAGCCAGAGAAGCCTTTGAGTCTGTCTGGAGAAGGACAGTCTCTCCAGAGGAGAAGAGTTTTTTCCTTTTTAGGTTGTACTTTAAAAAAAAACAGAACAGATGAGAAAGAAGCCAGTCATCAAAAAATGTAAAAACATGAACAGGTGTAACATGAATCACCAGCTGCTTATGGAACAGTTCTGGAGGTGAAACTGAACAAGGTAGAAAAGACAGGAGAGAGCACTTTTAATTGGCTTACCGTGATTAAGGTATTCCTTGTCCAAGCCATATCCCAAGAACCATATTTTTCTGTTTTAGTAAGTATGTTATTCCAAGAAGGCCAGATTTCAAGCTCTAGAACTCAAGTTTTAAGCAAGATCGGGATTTCAAATGCAAAAGGAAGGAGCATTATACTGCTTTTTGCAGTCTGAGTGTGAATTAATCTCTCTGTCTAGACACTGTATGTGCTATGTTGAGACTTGTGCTAGGATCCTTTAAGATCGCAAAAGCCAATGAGCCAACAAGATTAATACTTGCATGGAAGAACTACATGAAAGGCTGAGTAACTCAGCTATAAGTACAAAAAAATCAGCTGAAAATTAACTTAGTTCAGTCTTCCTTCCCTGGCATAACAATGTGTTTCGCAAGTTCACTCAACTAAATTCTTTGGGTATCTAATGGAAGAGCCATCCTAAGGAAAACAAAAGAATAAAAGAGATCATAATGAAATAAAATCCAAAAGCTAATACCAGCCCTGCACTTACACAAGTATATCAGGAGGTGCTATTATAGCATGGTATAGTCTGACTGTTATTTAGAATTTGACAAATGGCAGCAAAGACAATGAATTGACAAATGTTAATTTATTCTAAGGATACATTTTATGGGGTAACAATAAGATAGTGAGTGGTTGCATTGGTAAATGATGTCAGTGTTTCCCACTATTTCAGAGTTACAGATAGGATATTAGGAGAATTTCTGATGTTCTTTAGAATTCAGCCACAGCTGAGCTGCGTCAGTTTAGTGATGGAAGGAAAACATACCACCCTGTTACAAGTTTGTCAAGAAAAAGGAGCACTCTGGCCTCCCTGATCCATTTGTGGGGGATGAAAATGGCTTGTCTACCACAGTTACACCTGGCCATATAAGTCCTTCCAGCCAGTGAAGTAAAAAAAAAAAACAAAACCAGATCCCTTTCTAATAGCACAGTACTACGGTCTAATCATAGAATTATAGAATCATAGAATTGGCTGGGTTGGAAGGGACCTCAGAGATCATCAAGTCCAACCCTTGATCCACTACCGCTGCAGTTACCAGACCATGGCACTGAGTGCCACATCCAGGCTCTTTTTAAATATCTTTAAATAAGTGGAGTCTCCTTCACTGGAGACATTCAAAACCCGCCTGGACACGTTCCTAGGCGATGTACTCTAGGGGGCCCTGCTCTGGCAGGGGGGGTTGGACTAGATGATCTTTCGAGGTCCCTTCCAACCCCCAGGATTCTATGATTCTATGATTCTATGAACTCTGCCAGGCACTGAGGTCAGGCTGTCGGGTCTGTAGTTTTCCGGGTTCTCCTTCCAGCCCTTTTTGTGGATTGGTGTGACATTCGCCAACTTCCAATCATCTGGGATGTCCCCAGTGAGCCAGGACTGTTGGTAGATGATAGAGAAAGGCTTGACGAGCTCTTCTGCCAGCTCTCTCATCACCCTTGGGTGGATCCCATCTGGTCCCATAGACTTGTGGGGATCCAAGCAGTTCAATAGGTCACTGACTGATCACTGACTAATCATACTATGCATGGGATTTCAGTGCACATTAGGCAGGGATGCTGGCTCTTTACTAGCTCAAGAGCTCACCATTCAAAGTAGTTCATTTCAAAAGTGGATGTCATCTCTTGAGTATCCACTGCCAGCTGGCTTTGAATCATGGACCTTTTTTCTCCTCGCAGTCAGCTTTCAAAGTAATAGCTGCATCAGCTGGCAGATAAATATAGACATGCTCTTTCTTTTTTAAAGTCACAACCATCCTTTGTTCATCCTCCACCCTTCATGCAAGACTGATAAAAGTCACTTTTTGAAAGACAGACTGATAAAAGACAGAGGATGAAACAGTCACTGCTTAAAAGGCTGCTAATGAAAATGAGTAAAAGAGATAGAGGTTGAGAAAACAGTCATGCCACTACCATTATATCTAGATGGAGAGGAGATGCTTTCAGACAGCAAGGGTGTAAGCATATGGCAGTACATTACGCACACAGATAGCTTTGAACAAACTACCTCAGAAATGTGGCCACTCGAAGAAAATATGCTAAAAGCTCCTCATATTCAGCAAATCAGTCAAGTGATATCCAACCTAAAATAATGACACTCTTCTGGAAGGAAAGGTAGTGTACCTGTCACCATGCACCACTGTCTTTGGCGAGAAGGTATGGCTGAGTGACAGAGCCAAACATTAGGAATTAAGAACATAGTAGATTTGAAAATTAATCCAGATCCCTCAAGCCCTACTTCTTTCATAATGTAATTCCTCTTCTGAAATTATTTAAGCAGAGGAAAATAAATAAAATGGGTTCAGAAGCTTCACATAAGCTTTATGTACAGAAAGGTAGAAGGAAAAGACAGAGAAATATATAACAGTCCTCTAGAAATGTTAGCTGCCTTATTATGTTTTCAAGACCTCTTGACTGAAATGGTAACCTATTATTATTCTTTGCAGCCATTAATGTAAGTTTGAGATGACTCAACTCTAGTATTTCTCTAGTATCTATTATGTATGTGTAAGAAGCACTCTTCATGTGTAGGTAAAGAAAGGCAAGATGTATTATCTTTCTGTTGGAGAGGTTTTATCCTTTGTGATTGCATTAACCTGCAAGAAACACCAGCAAATCCTCTAGTACACTTGTTCCACTCACCAGCTCATGTCCTCAGCTCTCACAGCTCATCACAGCTCTCTCCTTGCAAGATCAAGCGACCACTGGTAAGAGGTACAGCACACAAGCCATGGGAAAAGCCCCAAGATGAGGATATAGCCTGAGACAGTGGCCTGAGGAAGGTATTAAAAAAATAATTCCCAGCTTCAACAGCAGATGAACAGATGCTGGAAGACAGTAGCTCAGAGAGCAGTGCAGCCAGTCCACAGTGAAGGTTGCAAGCATTTATTATGTATGAGAGTCTCATAGAATAGGCTGGCTTTCAGAAATCCCCAGCATACTGGAGGAGCCCACCTTCCTGAAGTGCAGATATCTTGACAAGACAATTCAGCCTGCCTACACCCTGAGCTAAACTTCTTCTCCTGGGACCAGAAGAAGGGAATTTACACCAGACACACTCATATCAGTGACACTCATTCCCAAGCACTGTCTGTCATGAGAGTAAGCTAGAGCTGGACAGGGACTGCTTAGCACAATCACAGGAATCTTTATAGAATCACCAAAGGTGTAGCTTGGAAAAAGCATGGTGAAATGCAAAATGCACAGATGTGTGGTGCACCAAAGCTATGCACTGCACTACACTCAATGTAGCATGCACGTGCAGAAGATAACAGTGCATGAGAAGAGGAGGGACTGTAGCACACCAACTGTAGATACACAGACCAAGCTATGCAGGCTAGCTAGCTGCAAAGGCTTAGAGATGTTGTTACACACAATGCCAGGCCTGAGAAAAGGAGCGTTTTGAGATGTAAAGACTCTAATAATATAATATAATATAATATAATATAATATAATATAATATAATATAATATAATATAATATAATATAATATAATATAATATAATATAATATAATATAATATAATATAATATAATATAATATAATATAAATATTATATATTATATGATATATAATATAGAGTATAATATATACTATATTGAAGCTTCTTTCTCCTTGGGCCTGATCTAAAACACAAAAGAGAACCAGTTGTAGAAAGCATGGAAGAAACATGAATGCACAACCCAAGACAGTGGGACCTTAGAAGCAACGACCTCTTGGAAAATGTCAGGGGTGGACTCAGGAAGATAAGATGTCTGACTCAGAGACATAGCTATGGGCTATGACTTAGAGCCAAAAAGGATAGTGGTGGAAAACAGCAGAAACAGTTTTTATACCCCAGCAGAGGTGTATCAAAAAGGAAGCTGTCCAAACAGTTGTGCAAACCTATTACTATTCATCATATTCAATGATACAAATGATAGAAGAGAATAACCAAGTGCATATTCTGCAAGGTTTGTCCCAGCCGTAGAAGATTTTAACCAGGTGGAAGATTTTAACCATAGTGGTATTGTGCTAGCTCCAGAAGTCATGTTTTGCCTCAGTGATTCTCACAGTTTCCTAAATACTATGATCAGAAATCTCTAATTTGTTGTGTTTTCTCCACTGTCTTCGGAGGTTCAAAGTCAACTGGGAGCTAAGGACTATATGAATTTAATATAATGCTCCATTATTGCAATTTTCACATAACATTTTACAGAAAAGGTAGCTATTATTTTACAAAAAAAAAATCAAAGCAGAAAGAGATGATGTGATATGTGTCATGTAACATAGCAGCAAACAGAGTCAGCAAGAGAATTCAAATCTCCCCATAAATAGTCCCCATGTTCTGTCTACTTACTGTTGCAGTTTTTCTGAGAATAAACATAAGTGCAAAAAGAGTGCATGAGCAATGCTGTTTTGTAACCTACATTTAAGCCAGAGTATGTGACAGAGTAATTTTATTAAATTACAAATAGATTAAAACCACAAGATAGGGGAGACTTCTTCCAACCTTGCCATTTTCTGCCAACACAAAGTGTCTATGGTATTTTATACAATGTTCCTCGCAATTATACTTATCACACAAATGACCTTTGGGTAAGAACCAGACCAGCCACAGGCACTACTGCATGGCCACAGCCTTAGCTGAAGCCTGACCTGTGTCTTCACCAAGGAGCAGGTGATTGTCCTGGTGTAGCTGTTTGTTTCTCTGAGAGAATCTCCTTGTCTCCTTTATCAGCATGTTATGATATGGGATCCTCCTGGGGAAACATGGAAGTTCAGAGGGCTGTTACTCCTTTCCACAATTTGAGTCTTAATGGTAATTTTTTTCTACCTTTGTCCCTGACTCTAGTAAGCAGGTACTTCCTTGGTCCATGAGCAAAGCACCAGTAGAGCACTAGAGCTCCTCAAATCAGCTGCTAGGTGATTCTGAAGTAATACCCTTCATCAACAGAAGATAAACAAGTGAATATACATATAAAGATGATGCAACATCATCTACAGATGAGGAATTACATGTTTCAATAACAATGAAAATTTGACTTCTAGAATGACTTTAAAGATAATTCATGGTGAGGAAAACCTTGGAGGAACTGAATGTGTTGCAAACAGTGGCCAGAGCTGGGTGAATTTGGGATGCTGAGAAAGAAATGTGAGCTCTCTGAGACAGACTTTTCACTCCTGTGTCTCTCCCTTGTGATCATCTGAGTGTGAAACATTCCTGCTGATTCTCACACTTAACCACCCACCACACAGACATGTGGAGATACACACCCGTCTTTCCTGCTTCAGTGATTTTGCAGCCTTATAAATCCAGATTTGGCCATTAAATAATGAGGGGAATGAATCAATAGTAAAATTTTCTAGGTTTATCAAGTTACGTTGTGGTCTCACACAATTCCTGACATAGCTCAGATGAGTTAAATTTCACCAAGACATTTCTCTCTGGAAATGAGCTAAAAAGTCTCACTGCTGGGCACTAGTTCATATGCAAAGAAGGGTCTACATATTTAATCCCTGTGCGACTGTAAGACTGGATTTGTGGGCCCTGGTATTTAAATGATCATAGTCTTGATGTACGGAATTCTTACAGTGCTTACCTCTTGACCACTGTTAGATACAAAAACATCCCCTCAGTTTTAAACATAAAGCCTTTCAGTTGTACAGATTGCCATATACTGGCATTTTGCCATAGTAATGGCAAGGGACCACCAGGGTGTTGTCCTAGGAGTACAATCACACTTTTTTTTACTTTTTTCTTTTTCTTCTTTTTTTTTTTTTTTTTTTTTTTTTTTTTTTTTTTCCACATGTAAAACTGTTGTGTTTTGCATACAGGAACAGCCACTGTAAAGCTAGGGTCAGCTTTGGAAACCATCATAAACACATTAATCTTTGCATATGATTACTCATGGAGTAGGAATGTATTATATAACTCCTGTTTGTATCTGAAATAATTTGGCCCTCTGATTATTTAGTGAAGACTCTCAGATGTTCTTTCTCTTCTCCATTTGCGGTTTCTTTTACTCTTAGACTTGTCTAGGGCAGCTGTCAGCTTTCCAGAGAGAGAGGAATAGACACATACTATTTTGGAAGGTGTCAGTGCCTATTCCTGTAAGGGATCAAGAGGCAAAGAGAATCAGTGGTCTTTGGTAGGGAGCTGATTACCTTTTCCTGTAGAAATATTCAGCAGGAAACAAATACAGGAAAATCAGAATAAAAACTGCTCCTGAATTACAAGTCTTACATCAGCACTGCTTTGTGAGCTGCTATGGCTTCATGAAGTCAAATTCTGTCCCCAAAAGCACAACCAGCCACACCACGGCTCTACTCACAAGCGTGGATTTCAACATGTACATGCAGACAGAGGCTTGTTCCTTGTGCTGTTCTTAATGTTACGGTAAATTAGCATATGATAGTGCTATTTCTCTTATTAGACACTTGGTGTGTTTTGCCTTGTAGAGGTGATTAGGGAAATAAAAGGATAAGCTGAAAACCTGTTTTTTTCCCCAACCAGGTTAAAGCAAATGCAACCCAAGTAGTGCTTAAAAACAAGCCATTTTAGAGCAGGCATAATATTCTATGCCTGTTAATAAAATACTTGAGCTCATGCTGAACAGATTAATAGGGTTGAACTGGCAAGAAAAAAATTTCACAATGCAGTGCATTGCAGGGATTCAGCATCCATGTTGCATTCTTCATCAAGGCAGGTAAAGAAATTACCTCACTGCAATGCTTTTTTAAAGCCCAGATCCTGTTCTCAACATTGCATGTTTAATACACACTGTCTTGTTTCACATTCCAGACATACATATATGTGTAAGAGGAGGACAAAAGTAGCAACAACATGTGGTTATTTACCACATACTTATACAAATATCGTCTCTCCAAATCAGTATCCTATTTGTTACTATAAATGCAATACAGATTGCTGGTGATTGACACTTATCTTCCTGGGGCTGGTGGGTGGCAAAAGCATCAGTGCAGCTGACATGAGACTGTAGGAAATATTTTACCTGCAGAGGCTTGGAATGCAGCATTCCTAAACAGACACCTTATGTACTTCATATATTACCACCCTAATTGAAGCCCATGCTTGTAGCTTTAGCAAGCCATTTCTTTGTTCTGTATCCAGGTCTTACTACCACTATCAGGCTAGTAACTTGCATGATCACCCAAGACAGCACAAATAAATATAACTTAATATCTTCTCAGGAGACTGTTACAGAACTTACTTAAATACTTAAAATTAGTTACAATGATACATTTTGCTTCAGAAACACACAGTCAGAAGCAAAGTCTTGTCAGTAAAGTCAGTTTCAGATGAAGCATACTAATACTGAGCTGAAAAAGGCCTTCTTATCAGCAATCATTTTGTGTGGGTAGTGAGATATTTCAGCCAGCCAACCATATATCATGAACATCAATTACCGCACAGACATACAAATACGGACACATACATGCACACAGAAACACTAAGCTCATTTGCTAATTGTCTGATAAAATCTGGATAGTTCATAACCAAGTGATTTTAGTGGCTGCCAAAAGAAAAATCTTGCTATGGTATGACATTTCAGCAGAAAAACAGAACACAAATAGAAAATATGATTCAGCATATAAACAAGAAGTTTCAAATGTCCTCGCTCCAGATGGAATCAGCACGTCTACCTTAAGACAGCTACTGGAAAAGTTGCACATCAAGTTTGAATAAAGAACAGAAGACAGAATGATATATCTCTACATGATTTGCTGTTAATATTCTGAGAATCGTCCCTTCCCAGTACCTTGCAAGACATATAAAGGTGACTCTGCCCCATTTTTGCTATGCAGCATATATGTATATATCTTGGAGTCCTACCATATCACCATGTTGGCTGTAGCTGTAGTCTGAAGGTTCATTCAAAGACTGGAGGATGTTTTGTTGGCAACCTGGATGGCAGGCTCTTTCCAGGCTCAGGGACACTTTGCCTGTTTGGACTTTATCATTAGACAAGTTGTTTTTACATCAGAGACAACAGCTGAGTGGGAGGTGTTTTCCTTCAGTTCAGGGGGAGGGCTGGGAGAGGAAGAAGAGTGCTCAGTGTAGGAGACACCAAACAACATGTGCTGTGTTAGTGATAACAGCAGATGGAACAGCATGCATGGAGACCTTACAGCCAAGGGTAGATAGATAACAAGCTCTATCTCTGATAGTACAAGCTCAAATTTCCTAGGTACACTCTTGATTAAAGCTGGTGGTTTAGGCCACAAATCAAGCATTGCAACATAAAAAAGACAGCACAGATAGCTCCACAACCTACATAGATTAATCTGTAATCTGCAGAAGAGATCATACTGTGTGGCTGACACAGGTGTTCTGCCTAGCTCTATGCGCCTCGATGTACAACCCTGTTCACTGCACTACACCTGTTCCTCTCCCCTGTGATTCAAAGTATCTCTTGCCTTCTTAGAATCGTTAAGGTTGGAAAAGACCTGCAATATCACCAAGTGCAACCGTAATCCAACTACCATAGCCACTAAGCCATATTCTGAAGCACCACATCTAAACACTTCTTGAACACCTCCAGGCATAGTGACCCCACCACTTCCCTGGTCAGCCCATTCCAATGCTTCAACACTCTTTCAGTAAATAATTTTTTCCTAATACCCAATCTAAACCTCCCCTGGCACAACTTAAACCCATTTCCTCCCATCCTATTGCTAATTACTTTGGAGAAGAGGCCAACGCCAGCCTCTCTAGAACTTCCCTTCAGGTAGTGGATGAGAGCAGTAGATCTCCCCTGAGCCTTCCCTTCTTCAGGCTAAATAACCTCGTTTGCTCCTCATATGACATGCCCTCCAAACTCTTCACCAGCCTAGATCTTCTCTGGACACACTCCAGAACCTCAATGTCTTTCTTATACTGCGGTGTCCAGAACTGAACACAATACTCAAGCTGTGGCCGCACCAAGGCCAAGTACAGGGGTTATGAACACTTGCCCACTCCTTTTGGACACACTGGTTTTGATACACGCCAGGGTGCCATTGGTCTTCTTGGTCACCTGGGCACACGGATGGCTCATGTTCAGCCAGCCACCAGTATTCCTAGATCCTCCTCCACAGGGCTGCTTTCCAGCCACTCTTCACCAAGCCCATAGAGTTGCTTGGTGTTATTGTGACAAAAGTTCAGGACCCAGCATTTGGTCTTAAACATAAGACTGTTGACCTCAGACCACCAATCTTACCTGTCCTGATCTTTCTGCAATGCCTTCCTATGCTCAAGCAGATAAACACCCCTGTTTAATTTAGTGTTGTATGCAAACATGCTGAGGGCGCCACTGACCCCCTCATCCAAATCGTTGATGAAAATATTAAATAGAACTGGCCCTGGGGGACACCACTTGAGACCAGCCACCAGGGTGGACATTCTCTTTGACTATCTTTTTATTGCTAACATATTTGCAAAAGCCCTTTTTCTTATCCCTCATAGCAGTGGCCAGGTTGAGTTCTAGCTGTGCTTTTTCCTTTCTGTTGTTTTCTGTGCATGACCTAACTAGATCCCTGCACTTTTCTTGAGTTGCCTCCCCTTTTTCCAAAAGGAGGCAAACTCTTTTTTTTTTTTTTCCCGACATGATTGTCTGCCTTGTTGGACTTCCCCCTAATCCTTACCCACAAGCACTCAACCTTACCATTACGTTTGTAAAGTTCTAAGCAACCAAAACACTCCGTAATATAGAGAGCCACTCCTTCCCTGTCAGTCCCTTTTGAAGAGCTTATTGCAATTGAATGCAGTACTCCAGACACGAAAACCACCCCACCACATTTCTGAGATGGAAGCTATGTCATAGGTCTCCTGCTGCACAACAGCCTCCAGCTCCTCCTGTCTATTGACCATGCTGCATGCATTGGTGTAGATACACTTCAGCTGTGTTAACAATGCTTCCACCATTTTGGGGAGGAAAGTCCTAAGTGCCATCAGACCATTCCCAACCACATCCATGGTTACTAACATATGAATGATACCTGGGATTTTTTTGCCACATGTATCACCATTTCCCACCTCAAATGAGATGGCAAACTGGCAGCCATCCTTAGGCTCAGCTCTAGTGAGCTTGGCTTTATCCCCCTCCCCTTTTGACCCTAGTGTAATGCCCTTTCATTGAGCCCTGATACGCACAAGGATCCTTTTCCCATTTTGAGACAGATGTACTTCATCACCAGCAGACCCCGTGCTTTAGAAACCTCCCCATGATCAAAGAATCTAAAATTCCAGTGGTGGCACCAGTCTCCAAGCCACTCATTAAATAGGTGTGGTTTTCTCCCTCTTTCAGTACTTTTCTCTACCACTTGAGGAATTGATGAAAAAAACATTAATAAATACCATCCTAATTCAACAGAATGCTGCACCTTGTTCTCAAGGACATTTTTCTGCTTGGTTTCTGTGCAGGCAAAAAAATTGACACTATTTGAGTTCTCTGCTTTAGGCTAGGTTGGCCTGATATTTTTGGTTTCTTTTTGTTTGGTTGGGTTTTCTTTTTTTCTTTTTGTTTTCTGAAAAGCAGTGTTTAAAAATTAAACATATCAGTTCAGAGGAAATAATTTCTCTTACACTTGTCAGCCTGATACATAGTGCTCCACACTGTGGTATGTCCCACCCAGTTCTATCAGTTCACTTTACATCACTATTGTCATGTAATGGGATGTGACTGATAAGAATAGGTAAGATGTTGGTAAATTTCTTAATTCAAGAAGGTTTTTTTTATTCCCTTAAAAAAAAGCCCACAGTTTACCCCCTCTAACTACAAATGCACAGACAAAAAGAGAAACACTCAGAAAATATAACTTCAATCTATGTGAAAATAATTTTGAAAAAAACCCCAAAAACTAAGAAAAATAAAGAAGACAAAAAAAGAAAAAAATTAAAATTGAAATGAAAATAAAGAGAAAGGGAAAGAGAAAGAGGAAGAGGAAGAAAAAGGGAAAGAGGAAGAGGAAGAAAAAGGGAAAGAGGAAGAGAAAAAAAGGAAAATGAAAAGAAAAAGCAAAAAGGAAAAGGAAAAATGAGAAGGAAAAAAGAAAACAGAAAGAAGAAAGAAGAAAAAAAGAAAAAAAAAGAAGAAAAAGAAAAGAGAAGAAGAAAAAAAAAAAAAAAAAAAAAAAAAAGGAAGAGAAAAGAGAAAAGAAAAAGAAAAGGAAATAAAAAGAAAAAGAAAAAAGGTCTTCCCGTTTTGAGTGTTGATCCATCTTGTTTCTGTCTTTGTGAAAACAATTACCCAAGCCAGTATGACTTGAGCCATGCTGCCCCTTGCTTAGTATATGTAGCAGAGCAGAACACTTTGGCATAGCAGTAGGTATTCCACAAGCTCATCCCTTTTGCTAGTTTAATCCTCCTCAATACTGCTATCCTCCATGCTCCACCTCATCCTCTGAAAAGAAATGCAAATGAATGAGATTTATAGCCTGGGATGTTTTCGAGTTTTCAAATAAGGTGGGGCTTCTACAGCCCTCCACACTAAACGAGGAGCCCTTGGCTGCAAATTTCTTTGACTGAGCAATTGTGTGTGCATGCCAGTAATACTGCCCAAGAGTGCCAGCATCCTCCACCCCCTCCTTCTCTGGTTTAGAAGCACATTTCAATGCCTGCTTATATTGCTTGCCCCTTGCTGTGAAAATAAGCAATGCAGGACCCATCTGTAATCATAGCAGACCCTTCTGCATACATCAACTTCACCCTATACTTAAAAGCAGAGGGTATGCCCAAGGCACTGGTCACCTCATGCTCATGTACTCTGGCCTGGAGAGCAACCCAACCTTGGCTCAAGTCCAGACCCTGCTCAAGACCCCAGAGAGAATTCCATTCATGTTGGATTTTCGAGGATGACCAACACCAGTCAGAAGCTCACAGCCTGATTGCAAGCAAACAGGGTCACTGCCTGGCTAGAGTGTAATGACATAGATCTTCATGCAGAAAGTGGCCACCTGGAAAGCTCAGGCTTGTGGTGGCTGGCCCAGGGACAGTGAATTACATGCAGCCTTTTCCTGTGAGAAAACTAGCACAACTGTGGGGCAGAAATGCCTAAAATGACTTGGTAATGCAACAGCAGGCGAAGTGTTTCAAGGCAGCAATACAAAATCATCCAACATAGCCATGATGAGGAATTGCAATTGCACAAAGTAAATTCCATGGTTTCCATACTCATGTAATGGTCAGCTGTCCACATCACAAGGATAACCTGTGCTAATTGGCATCTACCCCAGTAGAGAGTCTGCTGATTAGAAGGACATGGAGAATGAACCCCGAGCTTGAGGTGACACCTCTAGGTCAAAGATGAGCAAAAATTGCAAGGCAAGAGAAATAGGCACTTCCTCTGCCTGTGCTGTTGATGAATAAAGGACTTTCAGTTCCAAAACTGTCAGTCTGGCTTTTTCTCCCCAGAAGCACGAGTTTCCCTAATAAATAGAAATTAAAGTTGTTCAGGTTTCAAGCTGCAGGGAAAGGAGCTTGGCTCTATTTTAATGGCCTCTTTATAAAAAAAAGCAGGAGGAATAATGGGTAGTCTCTGTGTTACCGTGCTAACAAGCTTCCATTGCTGATAATGGACACCCTAATACACTGCAGAGAACAAAGTGCATCAGGTCCACACACAGTGGGCAGAGAGAGGGCTGGCAAACTGAAACCTTACAGTTACTTTGCATCCTTTCCTAACTATTTCTAACTGTATTTCCAAGAAACTTTTTTAATATCAAGAGGCAAACATGACAACTTATGTAGGGATTGCTAAGAAGCAGCATCAGAAGCAAATAAAAGATGTAGTGAATGAAGGAATTGCTAAATTCTTAGAGAGGAGCAAATACAAGTTTCATTGATCAGGAACAAAACCTAGTCCAGTAGAAGTGGGAAGCCTCTCAACATCTGCTTGCCTCAGTTCAGAGGCAACTGATAGACGGATATTAGTTCAGATAAACTGAACATTAAAAAAATTATGAAGAAGAGACTCTTAAGAGAAGTATGCAGAAACTAGAAATGAGAAAGATGGCAGCAGCCAATAGGCAGCAATGCATTTCAGCTGCAAAGCAGTGCAAGATATGATATTCCTGGCAGACGGAAATACAAAGCAGCTCTATCATCTGAATCCTTTATTTATTTCTGCTGAAAAACTCACCCAGCACAGCTGTGACTTTACAAGAATTATAATCATAATGAAGGAAGAAAATGGGGGACTTCTGATCAGTGGAAGAAAACTAATGAGTCCCAGAACCAAAAAGTATAACCACCACTGGTCAGTACCCCCGGGTGGTCTCTGATACACTGATACTTATTAAAAATACAGGCTGAGTTACTCCAGATATTTATTGAGCACTGGAATGAAATGGTTTAGGTATGCAAACTGATGAGTCATTTGTAAATGAAATACAGGAGTGGGACCAAAATTCATCCCAATTGTAGATAAAACAGCGATATTCTCTAATGCAAACCTGAAGCGTGCATTTATAATGTCCACAAAACAATACCTACATCAGTTCTCTCCTCTTCTTATGATCCTAGGAGCAGTGTTTGTCTTGCAGAGGTCTATTCCATAGTCATTAGCAGAACCTTACACCAGAAAATTTATCAGCAATTCTACTGTGTCTATATACATACTACCTAAAGTGAATTGACACTGGTAGATTTTACAACCCATTAAAAGAAAATAAGCAAAACAAAAAAACCCAACCCAAAACAAAACAAAAGAACAAACAAACAAACAAAACTTAAACAGGCAGTCTAAGCAAAAACATTTTTTGTATGGAGAATTCTTACACTGTTTACAAACTGACAAATCTGGTCCCACATTCTCTTGTACAGCTACAGTGTCTTAAAAGCTACCTAAGAAAAGATTTTTTCCCTAACAGTAATTAAAAAAGTAAATTTATTTTCACCCATATCACCATTTCTTAAAATTTTTTTCTTTCAATAATGTATGAAATCTTAATATTTAGCTTTCCAGTAGCTGAAGGAAAAAAACATTTTTCAGCTTCTGAGAAATTAAATAGTGAAATGTTGACATTTAAAAAAAATAAAAATTAGTGGGATTGAAATGTCTTTCTCTGTCAAAGGAGAAAGTTTCTATAAAAACATTTTGATCAACACAGATTACATTCTACCTAATCTGTACATGCTTAATTGTGACATCTGCTTTATTGAGGTGACTCTGGGAGGACCAATTTAGCCAAACAAACAAGAATGATTGCTACTTATTCTTAAGAGAATTAGAATATGCTTCAGAGAAACTTATTTAATCACCTCCAAACTGCAGAGTAATGCTCTGAGTTGTGAAATTATGTCCATTGCAACAGAGTAGGAAGAGAAGGTTTGCCCCTGGGGCACATGTGAAGGAGATGAACCACAGTCTTTTTATCTTTGGAAGAAAAATACTGTTGGGTTTGAAAGCCAGTAAGAACTACGGCATGAGAAGAGGGGGCAACGAGAGAAGGAGGAAAGAAAATGCTGCAAAGCAAAACACCAGGGGAAAATTCCCTTTCCTCACAAGACACCGGTTGCAGTTCAAGAAAAAGCAGCAGAAATACCAAATGAGTACCACTTCCACACCCTGCAGAAGTTTTCAGATCTGCATGTTTCCTCTCTTTAATTTGCTGCTGCATCCTTTACCTGCTCATCTCAGGAAGTTTCACAGGGCAGAGGCAACCTGCTCTAGCCAGCTTGGAGAACAAAGGAGGTGCCTTTGATTGACTTAGTATGTTCTCTTCCTAAATTATTATTCTGTTCATCATGCCACAAGAATGCCCCAGTTAGAAGAATGTGCCTGAAAAGATCAATGACCAGCTAGGACATTATGGTTAGTGCTCCACAATACAGCCATTCAAAGCTTGTCATGACAGTAGAGAGCAAGCTTGGATTTTATGATCTAAACACTCAAACTTTCCTATGCTCAAGTAAAAGGAGACCCTTCACTGCCTGCAAGCTTTGAAATGATGGGAACACAGGGAGGAGCAGGGATGTCTAAAAATTACAGCCACTTGTAACTTAAAATTATCTTCTGTGCCGGTGAGGCAGGGGCCAGAACATTCAGGAGAGAACAAAGAAGGTCTGCACTAAATGCAATTATGTGATACCAGAAGAAAACAGGAAGAGCTGTCCCAGAAATATATTTTAAACCTCTGTTTGTTCATTTTTGTGATAATACCCTGGAATCACAGCAAAGACACAAGGTATTTGATGATTTCTAAAGAAATCCCTTGCCTTCCTCTCCCCCCCATATAAATTCAGCCTTTGTCCAGCGGATTAATATTGTACACCCAGTTACCATGTTAAATTTGAGTGAAGCCATTCAAGCTCCTTCTAAGCTTCTCTTCCTGGAAGGATTTTATTGCAAAGAACAACAATTACACTACCATTTCAAAATAATCACTTTTCCACTGCTAACACCAACTCTATTGTGTTTGTTAGTAAGGTGGTATTTTCGCTGTACATAAAAATAAACACAGGCAGTGGCTATTTAAGAAGTTAACCCACTCTGAAAAAAATTAGGAGATCAGCCTGGTTCTACTACACAACCAAATGTACTTCTCTAAAGCCACAAGACTACTAGTGATTTCTTACATTAGGACAGACTTAAAGCTGTGAGAATAAAATATTTTGAATATAATTTTTTTTTACTTTGAGATTTTTATTAAAAACAAACAAGCAAGCCATCAAGCTGGCTCTGTTTGTCAAGTTACTGGAGACCAGTTAGCTGAATGAGAGCCACTGGAAACAGTTGAGTAAATATTTAAGAAGATCAAATGGAGGAACATTTGGTACAGCACAGCTTGCTGAAAGATTGCAAAGATACCAGCATGTTTCAGGAGAGGCAGGTCATGCCTCAGAAAATTGCTGGAATTCTTTGAATGCGTTATATTGCTACCGGCACAGACAAGGGAAATAGAGTGGACTTCGTTTTTCAAAGTATTTGACAAAGTTCCTTGCTTGAGGTTAATGACCTAAGGAACCAAGGCACAGAAGAGAAGAAAAGTTGCTGGAGTGAAAATTGGCTTCAGGGCAAAAACCACAAGGAAACTGTAAATATAATTTGCGAGGTGGGAAGAAAGTTGCTAGTGCGTTAGCAGGTGAAAAAATGTAGGGGCCTTGCTGGGTAATTTCTATTGTAAAAGGCTTCAATTTTTTTCTTCTTTCTTCTCTTCTTTTTCTAAGTCAAAGCACTTATTTATTAAAGATACTGGATTCATAGCCTGAAGTCCACAAAATTATTCTTTTAACCCACCAGGCAGGTGGTACCTGTGTACCTGCAAAATGAGGTTCCTCCCACATCTGACCTGCAGTGGGCAGGACGAGGGTTGAGCAGGCTATCTGATTACCCATACAAACTCTACCCTTACCCTCCCTGCTCCATACACCACCTGAGGTGGTGATGCCAAATACCACCTCTGGAAGGACTGGCACAGCTGCCCTGCTTGATCATGTCTTCCAAGAATGGACATGATGCACAGTGCAGTACATGTGACAAGTTCAAGATCTCTCATGCTGTGTCACAAGAAAGGTCACCTTTTAGGCAGGTGTCCTGGTTTGGGCCAGGATAAAGGTGATTTTCTGTCTTGTACTTTTGCTTTTAGCTAAGCCTCTTGTAAGTAGTTGCACTTGCTGAAATTAACAGCAAGTTTCTCAGACAGTGTGTGTTTCTAGGACTGATAACACTTGATGTTTATAGTTACTGCTAGAGACTGGTGTGCAGAGCCAAGGACACTGCTCAGCTATGAAGAAAACATAAAGAGGTCCCACCTGCATCCCTCCTTTGGGGAGGAACGGACAAGATAGATGCCAGAATTGACCAAACAGAGTATTCCATCCCATATACGTCATCCTCAGTATAAATTTGAGGGATCACGAGGGCCAAGACAGATTTCCTGCTTCCAGCTTCTGGCTGCCTGCCCTTCCTGCCTTTCCTGCTTCCATTCCTTCACCCCAGCATCCTGGAAGGATCCCGTCCGTTCGTCTGCCTGTGGTCCTGATCCGTGCCAGCCCTTATCTGTGTGTTCCTGCCTCCAGTTCCCAACTGCTGCTGACTCCAGGAGTCCAGCCTGGACTTTCCCAGAGCTGCCCTGCAGCCTCGGTGGTGACGTGAGAGCTATTGGGGGAAAGGGGGGAGGAATGTGGTATCCATTTTCTTGTATATTTGTATATATTTAGTAATTTTTCCTATTTATCATTACTGTTTTATTAAAGTTGTATAGTTTAGTTTCCAACCCATAAGTCTCTCTCCCTTATTCTCTCTCCTTTCTTATAAGGGAGGAGAGAGAGATTAATAGAGAGCGTCTGTTACTCGGTTTAATTGCCGGGCCAGTGTTAAACCGTGACAGCAGGATAGCTGTCTGATGTGATTTGCTACTTAAATTTAAAACAAACAACAATAACGAAAAAAAAAATTCAAATTTTTAAAAAAATTGTGGTTAAAAATAGGGAGTTGTTCCTAAGCACTTTGTAACCCAAATCAAGAAATAGTAAACAGTATTGTTTTCACCACTCCCAGTGTGAGCAAACAAGCTATTCACAGATGCTTTTCTTCAGAAGAAATACTTAAGGGACAAATTCATATTAAGTAAAAGGAAGAAAATAACCAGAGAAAAATTTCAGTAAGTCCACTGAGGGGGTTTATTGAATATATCAGAGTGCCTGTTTCTAAATAGCTTGTAAGTGATACATTAGACACTTTAATGATTTTAAATAGATGTCTGGAAAGTCAGTTGTCACAGACACTGGGCCCAGTTGTGTTCTTATAAATTTAATTTCCAACATCAGTTGCTGATAGTATAATGATTTAATTTATAATAGCTTTTATTTGAGTCTGTAATGTCATGTATTAAAGATTTATTAACCATCTGTAACAATATATAAATGGACAACGAATACAATGGGTGCTAAGTATGCATGAGTTTAATAAAGTTGCATCTCTTTATTCTGTTCCTTTTCCTGTCACCTCAACTTCCTGTGCTTTGAGACCTGATTCCTAATTCAGTGGCAAAACCAGAGACATGTAGAGTGCAGAATGAGGTCTTTGGTGCAGAAAGGAAACTGTTCTTTGCAACTGACCACGTAGATAATTCACAGAAGGATTTAAACCCCACAGTACATGCACTGATAAATTGTAAATGTACCTTAGTCCAGGTACACAGCATATAAACAGAATAATGTCTTGAAGAAAATAATAAAAAGCATCAATATTTGCTGAAAAGGCAAACAGTAAGCTTTATAGAGCAGGAGAGAGATTTGGAAGCACCTGAAGAAAATCCCCTGAGTCCTCAACCCTTTATGCAGCACTGTATAGCTGTAGTGAACAAAGCAAATGTGAGTCTGTGTTACAGTGCAGGAGCATGATATAAATCAAAGAAGGTGGTAGTAGTGTAAATGGTATGTTTATAATGGAAATGCTGATACAACCACTAACTTACAGAGGTGCTGGCAGGAGCTGCCATAATATGGCAAGGTATCATTTAAGCAGTGTTTGCAAACCTGATCACTGTACCTCACCCTGTACTTGCTCTTGAAGATGCAAACTGCTGGCTATGAATCAGACAGAATGACAAAATACATACTGCACAAGCCTAACCTGGAGAGAAAAAAATCTTTATTCCAATACTGTGTTTGTTCTTTACATTTCAAAAGCTGGAGGAAGCAATCAAATTCATAGTACTTCTTCTTCAATAAGTTATATTTAAAAACTCAATTGGTTCAGGAGTTATTGATCTGAATTGACAATGAAGTTCAAAAATTCATATGAAAGATCCATCTCATTACAAACCCACTTAAAGAATCTGTGGTTCAGAATTCACAAAAAAAAAGTTTTTATGGAAAAAAAATTAAAAAAAGAAGAAATAACTTTTGTAATAAATACAACAAATCATTTTGCTTTAATATCATTTATGATTCATCAGATGTAGCCAGAAAATCTTGTTTTTCTCGGCTGTGTTGCACGTTTGGTAGCTTAACAAAACCAATATACATGGAGAAACTATAAGAAGATAGGGCTGGTCAGAAGAATATCCTGATGCTGATGGATCTAAGTTGTGAATGAAATATCATGAAATCTAATCCAAGTGAAAGTATTAACAGTGACTAAAATCAAACTTCATTGTTAAGGAGCACAACATTTTTGTTTAAAAATTCATTGTTTTCTGTATCCTTGTGAAAGAGGCAAGAGTTTTCACATCAAACCTCTCTCCTAAGTGAGGAAACCAAGTCACTACCACTAAAAATCAGAGCTTTCAAAAAGAATGTAGAGACCTACAAGCAAAAATTCAGCACCCAAAGGTATTCTAAAGTGTATTAGGACACCAAATTTCACAGGAGTCAAAGTGCTGGAAGGCTTCAAAAACACTTAAAGTGCCTCCTATCTATCTGAAAGTAAGTCTAGCCCTAAGATCACATTGAAAGAAGAGCAGGGAATATAGCTCAGTAGCTCTGAGTTCCCTCTGCTAATTATAATGGGACATTCACCAGCAAACATGATAGGCAGAGAAGATCTGAAAGTTATTGTGGAAAGAAGCACATTAAAACAAAATGGCTCTGTTTGTGAGGGACAAGTTCTAGGCTTGTGCATTCCACAAGAAACTGTCAGGAGGAGAAAAGGACTGCACCAGGTCTCATCTATGTCACACAGTTTTCTGGAGCTGCGCTAATAACTCAGTCCAGAAACTAATCACCAGCTGGATTAGCCACCTCAGCAACTGCTGGGCTTCTGCAGGCCAGGAGGTATGAGGGTGCAAGGGATGCCCTAGCCAAAACCATCACTGCATCTTCCCTGGGCCGGTCATGGCACTCGTGCTCCTTGGCTATGCATCCTACAGAATGCCACAGACATTGCCAGGTAGTTTTGTCTAATTCAGGGTAACCAGAAAAGTGCAGCAACACAGAGCAGCAGTCAAAGTAGTCTAACCATCAATCTGGATAAATGCAATAGAGGAGCAAAGTGTCTCACAAAACCAAGGAGGTTTTGACAAGATATTCATACAAAATAAGTCGGAGGATCAAGTGCAAAAGCGTGCCTGACGTACTCAGAAGATTGCTCCTACGCCTAAGCTTTTTTCTCTCCTTCCTAACTAAAGTCATGAGTAAAATCCATCTGTGCCTCTTGATCTGAACACAAACTGTCCTACCTGTTTCAAAAGAAACTGAAACTTGTGTGCTACTTCAGGAACTGTGGTGGCTGGGTTAAGGTCATGATGAGTTTCTCTAGTCTTAAAAAAAAAAATTAAATTACCACAAAATGGGCTTCAAAAAGCTCTATGACATGATAGGGTTCAGCAGAGTCTTTTTATCTTCCCAGTGGCCTTAAATCTTACATGAAATGTATGAACTCTTAAAAAAGAGGAATGAAACCACAAAAATTACTACTGAAGAAAAATTAAGGAACTGCAAAGAAAACCTTGACTGTGAATGAAATACAAAAGACAGCATCCTAGGACTGACCTTCCTCTCTGGTTTTGTCTTTTGACTAGCAACATTTGAGTTTGCAATGTGGGAGTTTTAGAACAGACTTTGGAATTTTGCCAGCCATCTTCCCTTTCTTGACAGCCAGATGTAATCAGGTTTCTTTCCAAAAATTCTGTAGCAAGCCTAGATCACAACATGGGAAGTAAAAGAACACCTAAGAATTTGTAGCCTGGCCTGATATCTATTTTTTCAGAAACACCGGTGTACCTCCAAGTCAGATGGAAGGCTTACCGTGCTCTCTAACAAAGCACTTAAGCTTGCACAGCTTTATAGCCACTGGGCTGACACTCATGCCTTAGGTTATACACCTGCTTGTGCACGTTACCAGAGGAAAAAACAAGGCATTAATTGCAAGGCAATTCAATGTGTTGAAGATATAGGAGAACACAGCTATCACAGCTCATTTTCCGTTAAAATTGATTCATGTTTGTTCTTTCATTCTGAGGTCATTTATGACACCATTGACTCACAAGAAACGAGAGGGGGTCATGCTCATAAAATGATAAAGGCTCTATTAACAAACAGGAACAGCAATAAATATTGTAGGGAAACTAAGGAAGAAGATCAGAGATACACATCTCAGAGTCACTTGAGCTGTAACACAACCTCACAGTAACTGGAAACGTAGACTTCCCTTCAGTATTTTCTGAGCTAGTACTGATCTTCACAAAGAATTCTAGCTGCAGAATCTAGAGTGGATTACAGATCAGCTTTTTGCATAAAAATTCATGAGATAGTACCTATTTCAACTGTAGTATACATCAGTAAAGAGGAAGGAAAAAAAGTTTAGCCCTACAACTGAGATAGGGTTCATTTTGAGTGATGATTGCAAATCAGCAGTGGAAATTACAGATGCTACTTGGTTCACTATTATTTTGCAGCATCTCCAGTAATCTTTAGTGATCATTTATAACAGCACATCTGATGACTTTCAAAGCATAACTGGAAAGGGTACTTTTGTATGGTTACTCAAAAAAGAAATCAATCTTTGCAGCTCAACTTCATACCACTGCCACCAGACAGTAAGAGGCTTCAACACACAGAAATAGGGGGTGCCCCAAACCGTTTCACCTCATTGTATCCAGTGCATTTTAGAACATTGAGATGGATCATACAGCTCCTTTTCTTCTATTCAAGGGTAAACATAGAAGTGAACAAAGTTTAAAAGCAAGTCACACCAAATTGTTGCCAGAGAGGGAAGCAAACAATGCCAAACAAAGAGGCTCAGCTAGACTTGTGCCAGAACAAAACACAAAAGGCTGTCCTTCCACCTGCACAATGCCTCGCTGGCTGCCACAGGTGAAAGGGGTGCCTGTGCAGTGCCAAACGAAGTTTGCCTTCCAGACACCCTGCTGTGCCTGCAGCTGGACCCCAACCAGCTGGAGCAGTAGCATGGAAAAATTACTTGACTAACACCATCAGTCCAAGCTCTTCAGAGCAAAGATTTTCTTTTTGATGCATTTAGAGCACAGATGTAAGGGAGGCCTGATCTGTGACAGGGGCTTCTGGGCTCTCTTGCAATAACATCAAAATAATCACACAGGAAAACATGAGATTTGTATGCTAGCTTTGGGGATGTGTTCTTTACCCTCCTTTTCTAAAGGCACATAAGAGTAGAGCATCACACTTGGCAGCTAGAAAACAGGAACAATCGCAGTGAATGTTTCAATGCCCACAAAGATTATCCTGATATGTTTATAGTGGAAAGCTCTGGAAAAAGCTATTACTGACAAGTTCTAGTTGTCCAGGTTCATAAGAAGTTGAGGTGACCCACCTAAAACAAAGATAGTATCAGTACAAAACACAGTCAAATGAAAACACATGAAAGCCATACATTTAGGATATCCTTTATAATGACTGAACAAATTCATGCCAATAATTGCAAAGACAAGTATGGGCTTTTCTTAGAGAGATTAAGTTCATTCAGGACACGGCAAATCAGATTTGTCAATAAGTAATGATGCAATACTGTTAAATGACTGGCTGGTTTGTCGACTGTACAAATGGATAGGTTGATGTCTCTTTCATTCATACTGGACATATGTCACTGTCATGTAAACCATAGAACCAAACATCTGCAGACACAGCTAAGAGGCCCTGGACTGAATGCAGATCTCTTTACACTTTTAGAAAAGATTTGAAATTAATACTCTTCCAAAGAATCGTGAAACAGGCAACAGTAGATGAAGCAGGAGGTGGTTTTAATAAAATTTATGTGGTTGCTAAGGTAGCTGAGTTTTCATACTAGTCTTCATATTCTTTAGATTTATTTCATACAGAGTGAAACCATTTTTACATTCAAATTTACAGGTACACCACTCCAAAGCCCTTACAGCAAAGACAGACAGAGAGCTCCCCTTCTCATACTTGCCACAGAGTTTCCTTTCATTCAGCTTCCACCCAAACTTGGCACCCATAACACATCTTCCTGAAGTCTGCCCACTTCCTCTGCATAACAAGTTGCTGTAAGTCACAGGTTCAGGCCAGGTCTATGTCTTTATTTAATGTTTAATGCATCACACACATGCATTTTAGGACACAATGGTCCTAAACATTCATGTTCAAGAAAAACACATGATGCGCACACACATGCATATCTATTTCAAACAATGTATTAAGTGCAGGCCTAAATTGCAAGGTGCAATTTAATACCAGCAATAAACTGTACATGTAATTTTGCACCAGTGAACTGCAATACAGGTGCTAGAAGTTAGATGTTTTTTCATATGGTGGAGTTTAAAATAATTTTAGGGCACTCTTGTGATGGCAAATGCTTGCACAAGGTAAATTGTTGCTATTGACACAAACTGCAGAGAAATCTGGACCATGATAGATGGTAAAGGCATCTGGGAAGCAAAAGGATAGAAGAGACAGAAAACCATGACACATGCAAGTATTTGCCTGGGCTTAGACAATGTCTGTAGGCAGGAGGACTTTGTTTGGCTGTTTAATTTTTTTAAAAATTAAAAGGCAAAAATAACCTAGGGAAAATATGACCATGGTGCTAGTCCATAGACCAAGGTTCATTGTCTCTATACCTTTCATCCCATTTAAGCAGCCTGTGAGCTATTTCAAGTGTAAAGCATGAGACTTCTAGTTCTCTTCAATGAAAGGAATGTGGATGGGAAGGTATAGGAGCATGTATTGATCCTAGGTGAGATCCTTTGACATTTTATCCAAGGTTCACAGGAGAAACTGGATGGCACATCTGCCATATACTGATGTCCAGCATGTGGATGTGAAATCCTTTTCGCTTTTTTTTTACTATGCTGTAACCTCAGCCTGAGTTAGCCAGAGTAACGCTGGTCCTACAGGGACTGAATCCAGGACAAAAAACAGGCCATCACCTAAGGTGAATTAGTGTTTGGAGGCCCTAAAGCCCAGGTTTTCTTTTGAAATTCTCCTGTGTCTCCTCCCAGATAAAGTGTTATGACCTTTCAGCGCCAAGATTAGATGAAGCTACAAGACATGAGATTTGGTGGCAGGAAGACACTTGTGACCCTGTGGGACCATGCTGCTGTTGAGCAGCACGAAGGCATCAATGTGAAGGAGCCTTCATGGAATGGCAAAATTATCTCAGTACTGCCATCTCCACTTACACATCTTCTTAGAGGTGATTCCCCTGTCCTCTGCAGATCTGCATACCCTGTGGATGAGTAGCCCAAAAAAGCACTGATGAAGAAAGTAGTGCCTTAACTCAAGAGACTATCCACAAAAGTGACCACTGCTATTTTCTGCTTGTCAGATGCAAGAGTATGTACTGTTTCACACTTGCAACCTGTGAAAGCACTCAAAGATATATTGACATATTCTGTGTTCAACAGCTGCAGAAAATGTCAAATGAAAACTATTTACTTATTAAAATATTAAAATTATGTATTAACCTACTGTTGCAGGTACTGCACAGTAACTAATTGTGATGAATGATGGTTAAGAATGCAGGTGGATAAAGCAACCATTTCCTGTTATTATGTGCTTAATCATTTATGATCATCGATTTATTTTCCTTGGGTTTCTGAAAACTTTGCTGTCCTCTATGCAGCTATAGATGCCAAAACTCTTTTTCTCACTATGTGGAGAATTTCAGAATTCATCAACCTCCAAAATGAAGCCCTTACTCTGTGATTAAATCTGTACATCAATGGAAAACTTATGGCATTTGTCACTTTTGAAGGAGAAGTGAACGTTTCTTCCTGGATAGGTTACAATGGCAAAGAGGTGACATTACAAGATCAAACATTTTCAAAATACTCCTGTGCTGGAATAGCCAGTCTGCTTCAACAGAAAGCTCCTGAAAGAAGCACATCCTTGCCTCAGAAGGACAACAGCCATGGAAATGTTGTTGGATTATCACGGCTGTTGTCCTTCTAAGGTAAGGGTTTCTTACTTTGCTTGGCTCAACACAAAAAAAAAAAAAAAATTTATGTTTTGCCAAAGCTATCATTTTATCATGAATCTCGTAACACTTGACATGTCCTTGAAGACCTTGAAGAAAGAATAAAACAATGTTCATTTTTCATTAAAAAAACAAAAAAACAAACAAACAGAATGTACTCTTATGGATTCAAAAAATGAGAACCCAAATAAAAAGAAGGTTGTTCCCTTATATAAAAAAAAACCCACAAACAACAACAACAACAACAAAAACAAAAAAACAAGCAAACAAAAAAAACCAACCCCAAAACCAACCAAACAAAAAAAAACCACCACCAGGTATCTTAATTATTAAAGGGATGCGTTTATTTTTGAGATCAAATTTATGATTTTGAGGTCCTCTCCTGGCAATGTCCTATTAGTTGTCAGGAGAACACAGAACTAGTCCTACAGCTCTTACCCCATCTCAAGTGATAAATCATTGCTTTGACTCTATAAAAATTATCTGTCTTTTTCTGTGTATCACATATTCCCACAAGTAACTTCTTGCATTCTCTAACCTCTGTCTTTATGCATTTTAGTTACTCACAGTGGAAATCCGCAGGGTCAATGCATCAATCCTCCTCTTATTTCTCCTTAGCCTGAAGAATACAAACTCTAGAGAAGATGCCAGTGGTCAGCCAGGTCTCCTTCGAAGATATCCTGATACCTTGTATTCTCCTTTCTCCTCTCTTATCCTCTCCTAACTTTCTCTTGGGTATGGATTTAAAAAAAATGTCACAGTCAAATTATTGCAGCTCAAGAAGTTACTCCTTGTTAACCAAGACATGTTCCCCAATAGTGTGCAAACTCTTACTATACAGAATCTGCAATAAAGCATTAGATTAAATTGGCTTAGCTGACAGATGAGACCATCAAATGAATTCTTGCAGTTGTCATCTATGACTTCAGATTCAAACTTTAGGGCATCGCTGACCTCTGTGTTACATGTGTAACCCTTGTTTCCATCCCTGATTAATATGTTCCTATGCACCTGTAATATCACAGTAACAACCAATGTGTGCCCAGATCTCCCTTGAGCTCCCACATGAGTATACTTGCTGAAACCTGGAGCAGCACCTGCTTAAAAAGCAGGCAGAAATACTGAAGTATAGAAAGCTATGGCTTTAACACTAATGGGCTGACAGCAGTAGAACAGAGGCAGAACAAATTCAGAATGTCACAGGCCCAGTTGTGCACAGAAAATTTCATTCCTGCCTTCTGTGTTTTCCTGATGGGGCTTACTGTTGTTCACAATGTACTTATTCACAAATTTGGTAATACACTGTAGATGCTTTCTGCACCTTGTGCTAACACATTAGGAACAAGACACACAAAAAAAGATATCTCAATATTCACAGATGAACACTGCAAGTGAATTGCTGACAGAATGTTTCCTGGGGTGGAAAAACGGAGAAGTTTTCTGTTTTATGGGTTGCCAGAGTGAATAGTTTCTATGCACAGCTCATGTATTGAAGGAAAATGAATACAGTCCCAGAAACAACCCGCTCAAGGTTTTCTGTTATAAAGTTATTGCTTTTATTTTATATTCAATGCCAAAAAAAAAAAAAAAGAAAAAAAAAAAAAGAAAAAAAAAAAAAAGAAAAAGTGATCATTATTATTCAACATTCTCCAAGAGAGACAGAAGCAGTAAACAGTAGGTAGGGAAACAGTTCAGTGGGACTTGTCACCATGTCCTGATTTCTGTGGGTCTCAGATAGGGAAGAAGTGGTGTTCCTTTGCCATGCACAGGCACTTAGACATTTCCCAAAATCTGACCTTTCTCTTCTCTCCTTCTGTGGCCTTTCTTAAGGTTTTTATTTTTTTACCATGATTTTACAACATCTGGAGACCATTTGTATGAACATATTCCTGAGCTGAAGTACTCATAAAAAATTATTAAAACCCTGCAGCCATGGTATACAACTGCCTTATCTTGTCAGATATCACCCATTAGACACACCTTTAGGGCAGGGTCATATCTGAATTAATAGTCCCACCGGATGTTATGGGGCTACTTGAGATAAAGTCTTTCAGATAAAGCAGAGCAAAGGTCCACTACAAACAATCTCGCTGAAATCTTCATGCAATGTGATTGTATTCTTAGTTGTCCCAACTAGTATAACTCCAGTTTGGGCAACAATTCACTGCCTGAATTTGTTGTTAAGTCCCATTAAACATAATACCTTTCACATGATCCTAATTGGCTTCATGGGGGGGGAATGCACTTCAGCAATTTCCTCTCAGGCCAGGAGGAATTTTTACTGCACTACATTGCTGAGGAAAAGCTGTGCTGTCTCCAGTCCCTTAGGATCAGAAATACTACTTGAATGTAAGGTGCAACAGCATCCTAGAGAATCTGGCTCACAACAGTGATGGGTTGCTTATCCCTTATCAAACACTTCTTCATCAGCCTGACATTCTCATGGTTTCTATGGGCACACTGCAACTGTTTTTCTTCCACTAGCTCCCAGGTAGGAGTCCAGTCAAGCAGAACTCCCTTTCAGGGAGATGCAGGCTTGAGGAGCTCAGGGTGAACATTTCCAGTCTGGGGGGACATGCTAGCTGAAATCAGTTTGTGGATGATGTAAGAACCTGCCTAAAGTAAGTTTCTCCTCCTCACCAGCAGCACAAGATCTATATTAAGCAGCAGGCACTGATCACATTGTGTGCATGCTGCTGATTTCCCCTCTTCTCCCCAACTTTCTTTTGAACTTGATAGTTCATTTCTGCAGCCGAGTTGAACCCACCTCCTGCACCAGCAGAGCATCTCCCCTACTGCTCCCCATCTCCCCTGCCAGCTCTGTCAGTTCCCTCTCCATCCTTCTGCGTCTTGTCTAAGGCCCTTCTTAAACTGTAATCTCTAAGAGCAGCACCTGGTTTCTTTGTTCTGCCACTGGGAAAATTCCTCCATTTCTGGCCTCTGGCAGGGCACTTGGAGAATGGTGGCTTCTCCCCAGTCCTCAGCCACCCCATTGTTCTGCTTGGACCTTGCCCAACAGTCCTTAATGAGGCACCAGTCCTTGACTTCTTAGCAGAAGAAGCATAAGCAGCACATAGACAAAGAGAGTGATTAGAAATCAAAACAGACAGCTCATAAAGCTACAGTGAGCTTCATAAGCTGTAGGCAGGTGGATTCTCTGATGGTATCAAATTTATTATCTTTATTTCAAGTTTTCATTGTTTCATCTTGTTACTCGGTGAAGAGTGATGTTTGAGCAGCCATGCACAATTGGACATGGCTGAATCATGAAATCTTCTCTAAACAATTAAACATGATAGCCTAAGAGAGGACAGACTGGATCAGAAAGGAAAACCCTGTGCAGAGGCTCATGAATTCACAGAGGACATTAGTTATCTGACTTCAGGTTCCTAACTGTGTGTGACCTTGGCCATTCAGTATCTCCAAGCTTGACCTTCTCACTAAGGAAAGTACCTTAAGCAAATGAGAAAGAAATTTTAAGAGATGAGGAGAAAGGGGGAATCTCAGATCCAGTGGTGACATAAGGACACACCACAAAGCATGGACCCATGACCTACCTGCATCATTCCCATCTCCTGCAGGCGTCCAATGTGTGCCCTGTGGTTCTTGGCTTTGAGTCAAATAAGTCAGAGTTTGGCCACCCCTTGTGTGGTCCTGTGTGGAGAGGTAGAGGTTTAAGTTCCTGTCCTGTTTTTTCCTGTGGCATTGGATAAGCCTTATGGCATCTCTCTGCCTCTGTTCCTGTTTCTGTGAAAACACGGTCATAGTGTCAGCACTTCCCTGTCTGATGGGACAAGAGGGCATTCAGAAACCCACCCATTCAGAAACCCACAGAACTTCCACATAATGAAAGCCTGTATCTCCACAGCATGTTAAGACACCTGACTGTCCCAGCTGAGGCCAGGTCCCTATGGTGCAAAGAACTGAGCACACACAGGGGTTAGAAATCACATTAGTTCCTACTTTAGAAGTTTTTAAGCCAAATAAGCAGAAGAAATAAATATTCTCATGTTACAGTTGGATAGATGAGGCGCAGAAAAAAAAACAAAAAAAAACAACCAGCATGTAGATCTACATTTGGATCTTAATTTGTAGTAAAATAAATTCGTTAATTTAAAAAAAAAAAAAAAAAAAAAAAAAAAAAAAAGAGAGAGAGAGAGAGAAATGTTTTCTTACTGTATAGCTTATCAAGAAAACAAAGTTCGATTGCTACAGATCAACACTGACTTTTGCTAACAGAGGTATCAGGTTGTGATACACTGCCTTCTGCCATTCAAATCACAGGACACAGTCCCAAGCCACATGTGAAAGTTTGTGTCTTTCAGACAAATCTTCCTCCTCCTAAGGCTGCCTCTTCCCTTTCTGTATTGAGCTGGTGACCAGAAAATGTAGGAAAAAAAAAAAACCAAAAAAACAGAGTAATTCTTGACTGACCCAGCAAGAGCAATTCTTGACTGACTCAGCAGAGGAACAGACTGTCTGGCATTTTTCCAGCAGCCCTGACATTTAGGTTATTATGGAAATCCAATCACACACTTCAGAATTAGAACTTGGGTTAACAAAATTACCAGCTTGTTTTTCACTTCAACTAGGGTGAGTAGTGACAGAAAATGAAGAACTAACAAAGAACTGGTAAATACAATTGGCAAGCATGCGGGGCAAGGCACAGAAATAAGGAAATAAACATTAAGATTAGGTTCCTCAGACCCTCTGACGATGGAGCTGAAGCATGATTGACAGGTCATGAGTGCACCGTTCGGAGCTTGGATCATGCTCCTAGCTCGAGCCTTGACACAGAAGTGATAAAAAAGTGATAAATCAGACCAAAAAATGGTATGTCCTTCACATTTGGGGCCACAGACACTACTCATCATTCCATGACACATGTGCAACAATGGTAAAATATAAATATTTAAGGAAACTCAAGTCTAACCAACATTATAAAACTCAAAGTTTAGTGACAGTTCTTCACACAGACACTAAAAAGAGTAAAAATATCTCAGTAATTCCCTAATCTTTTCTGTCTGCCTCTTAATTCCATTGTCTGCTGACATCCAGAGAATCGAAGGTCAAATGACTTGATCACATTTTCTCTATCTATAACAATTACAGGGCAAACCAGCAAGGTGTTGGTTGTTCAGCTGGTATCAGAATGGGAGGAGACATCTGTATGCTTTCAGAGGTTGCTCCCTTAGCCTGGGCCCTTTGAGGAATTCAAGAGTCAGACACCACTGACATGCAATCACTCCATCAGGCAACATAAATCCATGGGCAAACATGTACAAAGATTGCAAAGAATCTCAAGAGGAAAAGGAGGGTGCAATCTTCCAAGTCTATATTTAGTTTTGTTCATCGTGAGTGATTAACCCTGCTCTAATTTACACCCCTTTAAGAATATCCAGGTCACAAGCCATTTATGAAGCAACATGGCATATTCAAAATCTAAGCTTGTTCTTAATTTCTTTAATCAACTGCTGATATAAACTATTCTTCCAGATTGTGTTTTAACATTTTGTGCAGGGATCATGTATTCTGGGCTCCAAACCAGCATCAACACTCCCAGGCAAGGGTGGCTGGTGAGAGGAGAAAGACAAAGTGGAGGTACAAATATCTCACCAAAACAAAACAACAGAACTTCATGGCTTCTTCCCAACCTTTACATTCGTTGATCTTCTACAAGGGTGGAAATCCCATCAGGAAGATTCTTTGAAGCCTCAGAACATTGCAGATCTCTGTCCTGGTTTGTTCTGGATACAACAGAAAAGAATGCTTATCCTGGTCCTGCAGGAATGTTGTTTATATCAGACAGCAAAGGTAGTAGACACATCTGGAGAGTATGCCACCTAGAAAGTAAAAAATTTCTTGGCAGCAGTAAGTTGAGCTATCCACAAAACCTATCAGAGACGATACACCTTTATTTATTCAGAAGTACAAAAAGTAGATGGCAACACAACTGAGACTTGTTCTTAAATAAACAGCTGTTAAAAATAAAGCTGTTCAAAAAGTGCAGTGGTTGGACACTGGGGTTAATACATTTGCCAGAGTTTCTACAGCAACGCAATGAATTAACTTTCAATCATGATGACAGTCTTCTATTTTAACTAGGAATAGGAATTCAATTTTATGTCTTCCACTCTTCAGCTCCTTCACTCTCCTTGACTCTTTTCAGAGGACAAAAAGAGAATGCAGGCACAACTATTCAACTTGACAATACAGATGCTGAAGTGCACAGGTATGGACTGACCACTTCACTGCATTTACAACGCAGCTGTTATCTCTTAAAGGTGAATCAGCTTCTGCACAATGAGCTCAAGAGACGCTGAGCACTTCAGAGTCCTGCTAGCTTCAAAGAGAACTCCAGTAAGTGCCTCCACTCCAGGATCAAGATCTCTAAACACCAGGTCAAAATAGTACTTCAACATGCAGGTCCCATTTAAAACTCTGGACCTCCCTGCACCTTTATTAGAAATACGGGAATTAAAACAATTTCTTGGCATATTGAGTACCTGCTGCAAACATGCAGATGACATAAAACCATTTCAAAAAAAGTGGTTACCACATTAGAATTGTGTTTTTGAGATCCATTGAGCTAATGCCCCAACTCTAACTGAATAGGCCTTCCTCAGATCTTTATATTACTTACTCTGAGTCTGGCACACAGTCTAACCAGAGGTATAGGACAAATAAGCACAATGATACATTATCTAGAATATACCTTAGTCTACCACTCTTCCTTACTGCCGTACACTGAACATACAATTCATGACAAACCTGCCTCCACCCACACACTGACCCACCAGAATAACTACAATTTGCTCTACATGCTTTCCACCAGGCAACACAATGGGTATCCTCCTCAGTCTGCCCTAATGCATTATATAGAAGAGATATAACTGGTTGCACTAACACTAGCTCGAAGTCACACACATGTGCACACATGCACTCTCAGACAAATCCCTCTCACTATTGCAATAAATATCTCATAAAAAATTACAAACTCAGAATGGATTCAGCAGAAAAATAACAGCTGTTGCATAGTCAGAAGGTTTTTTATTTTTAACTTATTAATATGCTGATCAGATTCTTGTAATGAGAAGCAAGGGACATTAATTTCATGAACCATGTAAACTATATTTTATCAGGGAAAAAAAAACCAAACCAAACAAGTTGTAGTGTAGTTTCTTTTCTTTCTTTTCTGTATTTCAGAAGAGCAGAACACATCTACAGGCTGAGTGGAAAGCAATTTCAGGTCATCACCCTAGGACCAGAGCAGTAGAAGGACATGGAGAGAGGACAAAGGGCTTTTCACCTCTTCGCCAGACATTTAACTCTTGCCCTGAACTGCAGACTGAGATCAGTTCCTGATCACAGTTTGTATGAATAGTCTATGTCCACCTCAGAAGAGTCATGAATCATAATTACAAAAAGTATCCTTTGTGAACATAAACAAAAAACTAAGGTATTTAAGCCAGTACCTATTCAAGAGAGTAGGACTATCTTCAGTCACTGCAAGTAATTATTGTAGAATACCATTAGGCAAGGAAAAGAGAGGCTGGCCTTCTCACTTACCTACACAGACAATTTCTTAAGGTATGTGCAAAAGTTTTTCAAGAAAAGAGGCCATGGCAGGAGCCATTAATTGGCACATAAGAAATTCAGGTTTGAGTATCAAGAGTTAAGAGACTGTGATATCATATCTGTTTTAAATAGACTTCATAGGGGAGATGTAATTATTTTTTAATGAAAATCATAACTTCTGTTTGGCAAACTGAACAAGATATAAAACTTGAGGTACCTGTGTTTTTAGTCAATCACCAATCTAGGAAAAAAATGTTAAAAAAAAACCCCATAGAAACCACACCAACAGAAAGGCCAAAGAAGGGAGAGATGAATTTTAAAATTAAACTCAACAAACATTTATATATTATTGACCTAAGGACATTGATTTGTTTAAACAGTTTAATCAATACTCTCCTCTAGGTTCATTAAAAACTGGAGTGAATGTTTTAAAAATATGTGTAGGGAGATAGTGATGCAAAAGATACAATGAGTTTGATCAGTCAGGATATTTTCTAGTGGTGAAATACCGTTAAAACTAATTGGATCTTCTTGGGCCTGTCATACATATCTCCTGAGGGAATAGGACTCTGGTTATCTACATTATAGTCAATCAAGAGATTCATTCACAATGATGATTATATCAGATCTGCTTTAGATTGACCCAAAAGGATTTTTCATCTAATCTTCCATGAATAAATCCAGTCACATGAAGTTAAATCTAGTGAGGCCAATCCAGTTACATGCACAAAACCAAAACATTTGTAGGGTGCTTGGAGGCAACCAGGTAGTTATGACCACACTAACAAGCACTGAGTTGATAAAGCCAACAACTAAAACTTATGCATATATTATTCCAAAACAGAGATTTTTTTTTTTTCTTTTTTTTGTAGCAGCAGGTTTTTGTTTACTTCTAGGACTAACCTGCCATAAATTGCTTGCAAACAATGCATTAAATATCAAATACATAGCTGATTATTTAAAGACTGGATATAAATTTTAGGTCTGTTGGAAACTTCCAGTATAATAACCCTGTGTAAGACAAGAATTTTTAGAAAGATACCCCAGCAGCCATGAATTCTATTTGAGACAAGGAGACATTTTCCTTGCTTTTTTTGGTAAAGTATCTGTAGCACTGGGTTAAGTCCAAACCTACCTTCAACATCCAGAAAAATTTAGGATGTCTAGGATTTGTCCATAGCCAGATGAACACACTGAGTAAAAAAATCATCTTACTCAAGCCTGGGGTCCTTCTCTTTCTCTATAATTCTAGTCACTGACAGAGGTGAGTTAGGGATTATGTTTGGCTTTGGTATGATCTGCCATCATTATTGTGTCACGTGGATACAAATTGTGGCAGTATAGCTGAGAGAAGAACTTAACAGAAGGTAGAACCAGTGCCCCTGAGGACGGTCATGGTTTAGCAGTTCAGGCAGGCTACAAACCTAGGACAGAATTCCTCTCTATTCCCCCTCCACACACACAAAGGGAAGGTAAAAGGGGAATAAAGACTGGAGACTTTAAGTTGAAACTGAAAACCATTAGATATAGATTTTACTAATACAAGAGAAAGGTAACAACATAAAGGGTAAAGTAACAAAAAAATATTAATGTATACAAATATTTACATATATAACCTGAGAGATAGGAGGTGGTGAGCTAGCAGTAACAAACAGTAACACAGCTTGCTGAAGCGGGAGGAAAAAGAGGGAGGACCTGCTGACTTTCTGTTCTTTTATAGAGTATGGCAGGAAGTGGAAGGGAATAGATCCCTCCTTTGCGTTCCACTCCTCTCAGAGTCCGAAAAGCCCTCCTTCTTTAGTCCTCCTGATCAAACAGTGACAAGGACAATCAAAGACCTATGGGTAGCCCTGGGCTGTACTACAGGCAACTAGACACAACATCTTCTGTAGTCAAATATTAGTTTCAGGCGACACACTTAAACCTTGATGTGCTGTACTAGTGGAGTATTCTCACCACTGAGTGCCCTACATTTCTGTGGTATTTTTCTTAGAATTAGGACTATAGTCATCAGGAAAGAGTAGCTAATGCATTAAGAATAATTTGTTGTGTGTATTTTCATAGAAGCTATTTTACATGTGATAACCTTGCCGGATAGGTCATGTATCCAAGTTCACTAAAATGAAAAGCAGCTGACATGTCTGATACTACTGCCCTTATTGATATCATGCTGGTGAGTCTTGTATATATCATATATAATATAGTGCCAATGATGACCTTAGAAGGAAAATGTCCTCAGTTCTTGAACCTCTAAAGCCTTGGGAAAACCCTGGCAGATCATCAAATAAAAGCACTTGGAGGACAGCAGGAGGGATTTAACCTCAAACCTTGGTCTGCTACTCACTACTCTTATACTGATGAGCTCCTGAGTACCTGTATGAGGTCCAAGAACATCTGAATCTTTCCATTTGAGGCACTTGAAGATGTTCAAGATTTAAGATTTTAAGATATACTCAGATCTTGAAGCCTTGTTCAAAAAGATTGAGAGGAGCTAGATAAATCCAGTTTTAATTGATAAGACAGATCTTGCCAATCCATTGACAAAGCACTGGATCCAGCCTAAGATGATGGCAACAATGATGATTTCGGGAGTGGTATTTCTTCACAGACATTTCACAGATCAGTGTCCAAACAGCAACTTTGAAAGTGTTTACAGATCAGCTGGAAAAAAAGGGGGTAATGTGGATTCTAGATCCAAAGGTGCAAAGCAACTTGGCAATACATTATCTGTAAGTCAGTCAGAGAACTAGACATTAAGCTCTATTTTCTGGGTACTAGCAGCAATTCACTCATCACCATGAAAATGAAGAATGGCAACTCCAACTACAGAAATACCACTGCATGTATACCCTGCTACTGGAATAGGCTTGGTCCACAGTAGAAAAGTGGGTTACAAGGCATTTACAGATCATGTGAAATCTGATGATCATTAGCATGAAATGAAGGTATAGCAATTCACAGAACAGCCTCAGTGTCTAGTTCCTTAAAGTTAAAAGGTACTCAGATGGGCAACACAGGAGGCATAAGCATTAAATTCCAGGACAGAGTTGCAGGTGATCTATCCTAACAAATACAATAATTTTGCATAACCACAAAAAGAATTTACATTTCTTTTTCCTTGAATAAATAGAACAAATAACAAATTATACAGCAAAATTGTTTTAAAATGTTCTGTGTACACCATATATAAGCTGCTCACCCTCAAGCTCAAAAAAGACCCCTATGAAGTAATCAAACTTTTAAAAGAAACTCCTGCACTCCATTCTTGAAACAAGGGATACTAATCAGTCATAATCTCAATTGAAAAACCAGCAGGCTTCAGCAAGCCTACATCTTGCAGGTTGTGTCAGAAGGATGGAACTCTTGAATGAGACTCCTAAAATTCACTGTCATTAATAATATGACACAGCACAGTCCTTTAGACCTGGTGCATGCAGAGTACCAACTAGTCCACATGTCTTTTTGCAGCGGCACCCTATTATTACTGTAGTAGGAGAGCAAAGGGCAGAGTTTTCTATTTTTTTTCCTAATTTTTTTCATTTGGACTAACACAGAAGTTTTCTCCCAGACCCTTCAGAAGCAGAAGGAGTTAATATGCCATCTGGATGTCCCTGAAGTGTAACAACAGATACCAGCCTTCTGCATCAAAAAGGCAAAATCCAGGCTCTGAGCAACTTCTTTTTTTTTTTTTTTTTCCCGTGTACAAATCATACATTCCAGTCTTGGGCAAGTGCAGTCACACAGAGGTGTTTTGAGATGTAAATCTAACCTGCTTGGTCTGAAGTTCTGAGTGGAAACTAGTGCCAAATACAATTTGGAAATACAAAGGAATGACTGCATCAGCAGTGCACAAAGCAGTCTAAAGGCTTATGAAATGGTGCCATGCCTGCGTCTATCATACGCTGCAGATTTATGCATCTGCTACAGATCCATAATTGCATCATGCTGTAGCAGCTGTACATCTATTCAGTCAGAAAGGCTAAGAAGGATGAGGAGCATGAGCCTGTTCCATGAAGAGTTTGAGAAGACAGATTATTTCAGTGTTTGAAAAATAGTGGTAGTGTGGGAATTGTCTGTTGCAGACAACTAAAAGATAGGCATCACTACCAGAGACACTAAAGTGGTCTCTCTTAACAGGCATTTGTAACCCACAGAACATCTCATCCTAAGATAGACATTTGAAGTAGGTCACTGGATTGTGCCCTAGAAAGATTTATTCCTTTCCATTGCCTGTAAAAAGCAACCTAGATGTTTAGCTCAGATTTAGATATCTAGAATTAGGTGAGCTAAAGATGCTTTTATAATAATAAGTTGATGTTATTTCTTAAGTTATTTAAACAATGATTACAAATGTATGGTTGTACTAGGAATCACTTTATGACAAATAAATAGTTACAGCGTTAAAGTACAAAATCATAGTCTCCTTAGACAGAAGGTTGACACAAAGAATGCAATTACCTCATTCCATTCTGATTGCTCGTATCTGAACAAAATTTGCAAACACAAGGAAGCCCAAAAGCATCATTAGAACTTAGTAGATAGGTCATACCAAAAGCTGAAATTTTAGTCTCACTGACTCCATATTTAAAGTACCTAGAGTCAGAAAAAAATATCCTAAACTGTACTTCCAGGCCTCTAGCTGTTGTAATTGAGAGCACCCTCATCAAGTTGGCTGATGACACCAAGCTGTGTGGTGTGGTTGACATGCTGGAGGGAATAGCCATTCAGAGGGAACCCTGACAGGCTTGAGAGGTGGTCTCATGCCAACCTCATGAAGTTCAATAAGGCCAAGTGCAAGGTCCTGCGGCTGGCTCAGGGAAACCCCAAGCACAAATAGAGCTTGTATGGAGAATGGATTGAGAACAGTTTGCCAAGTTATCTGGGGCTGCAACAAAAGAAATGCGGCCAGAAGGTCAAGGAAGTTGATATCACTCTGCTCTTGTGAGACCCTACCTGAAGAACTGCATCCTGTTCTGGAGCCTCCAACACAAGGACATGGAGCTTGTGGAGCAAGTCCAGAAGAGGGCCCCAAAAATGATCCAAGGGATAGAGCACCTCTTCTCTGAAGACAGGCTGGGAGACCTGGGGTTATTCAACCTGAAGAAGAGAAGGTACCAGGGAGACGTCATTGTGGCTTTCCTGTACCTGAAGGGGGCCTACAGGAAAGCTGGAGTGATATTTATATAAGGTCATAAGGACAAGGGATAATGGTTTTAAACTGAAAGAGGGGAGATTTAAGTCAGATATTAGAAGAAAATCATTTAGTGTGAGGGTGGTTAGACACTGGAACAGGTTGCCCGGAGATGTTACAGATGTTTCATTCCCAGAAGTGTTCCGTGCCAGACTGGATGGCACTTTGAGCAGCCTAGTCTAGTGGGAGGTGTCCCTGCTCATGCAGGGAGGCTGCAGGGGAGATCTTTAAGGTTCCTTCCAACCCAAACATTCTATGATTCTGTGAGTCTAAATTTGTGCATCTCCATTTATATAACCATACCTGTTAAGCTACCCAACAATGAATCTGGCAATTTTCACAAAACTGGGACATTCTGCTAATTAACAGAACCTCTGCCTTGCATTGTATCAAAGTGAGTGCAGCTTCAGTCTAACAGACTGGACTTCCATAGAAAATTCTCTGCAGTCCTGACACCAACAGACATTTTTAGATGTTCAAATACTCCAGCAACTCCACTTACAAATATTCACTCATTTCTGTCCTTATTATCTGCTTTTAAAAAACCCTTACTGGACATACTGGAATGATGTTTTGTTTGCACTACTGTTTAACAAACAGTAGAGGATGCATAAAGTACACAGGGATCGAAGAGAACAAGGTATCTTGAACTGTTCTGGGCCCAAATTTGTGCAAAGCCAGTGTTTCCAACACCTTGCACATCAAAATCACAGAGAAATTATGGCTGCTGCTCCAGTTCACACAATTCACAAGTGGGAGGGACAGAGGTTGGATACACAGCAGCCCCCTTGTCATGACAGCTTGACTATGCTCCTTACCATCCATTAAAATACCTGAACACAGGCAGATTTTCTCTTAACATAAAAATCTTTCTCATACAAAAATTAACACACCCTGTTCTCTCAATTTCTACCAGTATTTGAAGTAGGCACTAAGATTAATCATATTAACCAGTTATAATTTTTCGTGTTTCTGATTGCTTATTGAATTTTTTAAGTCAGGGGTCTCAAAACCCATAAATGACTGAAAACATAAGCATCAATTTGTTCAGCCTAAGCATGCAATTAACCTGTCAAAAGTGACGACTCAGTAGAACTGAAAACAAGAGGTAGAAATACCATCCAGCACCTCTAAAAATTAGGGTTTAAATCATCATCATGGCTTGGCTTCACTAATGAAGATTTCAGAACGGCCCTCTTCCCGCACTTGCTGCAAGCGCGCTGATGGCTGATGAGGCCAATGCAAGACAGGCAGTGCAGCTGCAAAAGGCACAGCAGAAAGTTTCCTGTAACAGTACTGGCAAGACATGATTCTTTCTGCGCTGTCTTTTCTCCTCAAGACTGATTCTATGTGTGTTCTCAAAGGAGGCAGCAGTGTTATGGATGCTGTGTTTCCATGTCTCCCAACTGGAGGCCAGAGGGAACCACTGATGGCAGTCAATATGGCCAAAGCTGAGGGATTGTTTCAGGGAGTCCTTGTGTCTCCTCTTTGTGGCTCCTCTGCTACAGCAGCCAGTGGCAAGATCACCCCCTAAGAGCATGATCTTAGGGAGGAGGTGATCCTCCATCCTGGAGATGTGCCCTGCCCTGCACAGCTGTGTCCTCAGTATCATGGCCTCCATACTGGTGACCCCTGCCTCTTCAAGGACAGTAACAACTGGTCACACAGTCAGTCCAGTGGATATTTAGGATTGTACAGAGGCAGCACTGATGGAAGCATTCAAGGAGTTGCAGGTGATGGTGGTAGATCACCCATGATTCCAACCCATATAAAAGAGTAGACAGTACACACTAGCTCTGTAGACAGTAATCTTTGTACTTTTCTTCAGGTGTTTATTGCTCCAGTCTCTTTTATGAAGTCCTCTGAATGCTCTGTATGCCTTTGCTAATCTGTTGTCTATCTCTGTGTCAATATTGGCATCCAAGGAAATAATGCATCCCATATAGCTGAACTGCTCGACTGTCTTAAGCTCTGATTTGCCTATAGTGATGAGGGGATGATGGAAGTCTTCCTGTGGTGCAGGCTGGTAGAGAACTTCTGTCTTCTTCAAATTGACTTCCAGCATAAAATGACCTGCAGCCTCTGCAAAGCAGGATGTTATGCACTGCAGATCTGCTTCTGTGTGAACAATGAGGGCAGCATCATCAGCAAACCCCAACTTTCAGACATGGTGATTTAGGGTCTTGGTGTGGGCCTTCAGTTGCCTTGAGTTGAATAGGCTCCCATTGGTACAATATTGGATGTAAATGCCATTTTCTTCATCGAGGTCTGCCATGGCCCTTTGGAGCATCGTGCTGAAGATGATTGTGAATAGAGTGGGTGTGAGAACGCCGCCTTGTTTCACACCGTTGATTATTGGGAAGGATTCAGAGAGTGCATCGCCATATCTGACTTGGCCCCACGGATCCTCATGTCGCAGGATGATCATTTTGAGGAACTTGGGGGAGCATCCTCATTGTTCCAAGATTTGCCACAGGCCCTTTGTACTCACAGTGCCAAAAGCTTTAGTGAGGTCAATGAATGTCACATGGAGACCTTTGTTCTGTTTCCTACACTTCTCTTGCAGTTGTATGAGAACAAATACCATGTCTGTGGCACTCCTATTGGTTCTGAAACACAGTGGTTTTCAGACAGAACTTCCTCTGCTATAGCAGGTACTAATCTGATAGAAGTATTCTTGCAAGGATTTTTCCATTAATGGAGAGCAGAGTTATACCTGTGATCTGCATGACATTCTGCACTGGGCATTACTCGGCCATGATGGACATCACAAATATTTCTGTGGCACACTAAGACGTAGTCACTGAGGTGCCAGTGCTTGGATCAAGGATGCATCCAGGTTGTCTTCAGGCTGTATTTCTGCTGGAAGATAGTGTTGGTGATGGTGAGTTGCTGCTTAGCACAAAACCCTAGCAGGAGACGTCCATGGTCATTACATGTTCCAACGCCATGCTTGCCTTGTACTCCTTTCCAGGCTTCATAGTTCTTTCCTACTCTGGCGTTGAAGACCCCAAGACTTATGACCTTATCACCTGCAGGAACCTTTTGGGTAAGGTGGCGCAGGTCGGTGTAGAATTTGACTTTTTCTGCATGGTCAGATTGGAGGGTTGGGGCAAATATACTGAAGAGACCAACATGTTGCTTTTTGTGTAGTGGGAGGTGTAAGGAAAAAACGTGATTGGAATGACCTGTCCGCAAATTTTCAAGTTTGGAGGCAAGGGGTTTTTTAATCACGAAGCCAACTCCTGAGAAATGTCTTTTTGTTTGGGACTGCCTTCCTCATGAAGACAAACTTCGCTGAGAGTAGCAATGTCAATGTTAAGTCATGACAGTTCGTGAGCAATTAGAGCAGAACAATGCTCAGCATGCCCACTGTCCACTGTAACAAGCATGGTTCTGATGTTCCAACATGCCAGTGTCAATCTGAACACACCGTTAGAGGCAGGTGTATGCCTTAGTGTCATTGTCATTGTTTGTCTACATCAGAAGATGCCCATTGCCTGTGGCTAGCCAGCTGGGTGGGGAGTGGGGATGACCTTTGGTTAGGCCACCTTCTCTAGGCTCCTCTCCATGTGGAACAAGCAGTGCTCTCCTTGAAAAAGGCTGCGTGGTCACTCAGGCTGCAGCCGAACAAGACTGTCATCTCCTGGGTCAGTCTTGAGCGACCAACCTCCTGAGCCACCTGCATGCAGGGTTGGGTCTGTGGCTTCCAGTGCACCTTTCCCCTGCTGATTCGACCCTCGCCTGTTGCTGCAGTGGCTTTACAAGGGTGGGTTCACCCTTTGAGCCTGCGCTCTGGCTTTTTTAGGTGAGGCACAGTGTGCAGAGAACTGGCCCTACCCTTTCCTTTACTCCTAAGGTTCATCTGCCATGGCCTAGCAAAGCAGGCCACAGTGACAGCGAAGTCCTCAGGATGTAGGTTTAGTTAGAATATCCTTCTCTTGGATGGATGGCCTTACAGGGCTAAACAAGCTCCATCTGCCCAGGTTTGGAGTTAGAGTTGTCCTTCTCCTAGGATGTTGCCTGAAGGCTACTGAGCCCATCCTGTCCACAGACAAATTTTCTGGCCCATCAGTTGTGGCCTGTGTGGCATGGGAGACCCTACTGGAAGCATATGCCACCGCCAGCATAACTCATAACCTCACAAGGGCACATAAGCTCCTCTCGCACATCAAGGGAGGATATGGTTTAAATAATTGAGCAGGAAAAATGACTTTTCTAATTGGAACTCTTGCCAGTCCCAGGTAAGCATCCATTTTAAGGGGGAATCAATTTGTTTCAATGAAAGTAGTATCATGAATTAGCAAGGAGACAACTGCAGCTTGTTGCTTATTCAAAATTTGACCATGACCAAAATACAACATGGAGATAAGAAAATAATTTTCTTTTACCTCAAAAGTTATTTCTACCTTAGAATAGAGCTGTGAAATCTGGAAATCTTTCAGAGGTATAGGCAGATATCTAAGCACTTTCAAAACCTTTTTTTTTCACAATGCATGATTTTTCTATTTCTAATGTAGGTCAGTGTATACTTTTTCACAGACTATACTATTTGTCCTTTAATTGAATAATGGACATTGTTTTTAATGCCTTTTTTCTTTTAATACAAACAAAACAGGCAGTGATAGCAAAATGGAAATTGAGGAAAAACATAGCTTACTATTCTGATATGGAATGGAAATTAACCTAAAATATCAATTATATTTCCTTTAAATGCATCACAGGTATTAATATTTTTGTTTTTTAATACATACTTCTGTCTCCTTGGTTGTTCTCAAAAAGCTAAAACAACCTAACCTTTTCCTTTCCTTCCTACAAGGAGTATGAACATTTCTCATTTTTAATTAAATGTTGAAAATATATGAGACGTTGAGATTTATATTGGCAGATTTGGCAGTCTTTTCATATTGACATAGTGAGGTATTTTTTATGTATGCCTCTGTCAAAATAAGTATGTAAACCATTTTTTATTTTAGTAAGTCTTTTTTATTAGACACGGATCAGGCACTGATAATGTCAGCAGACCTATTCTCTGGCCGTTTAAAGTTGTATAAATTAGGAATAGTATCACTGAAGTCAGCAGAGTCACAGAGATGTGAAAACATCAAGAGGAGAATAGGGTCCAGGGTGTTTGTAACAGCTGAGGTATGTGAGTAAAATAACCCTTGTCAGTCAACAATTGCAGATTGGTCCTGTGAGTCAGGTTGGAATTGCATTTTCCTTCTGCAGCCTTGTATTGGTTTTTCATTGGTAATAAGTTTCGTCCACTTAATTTGTTGCCTTTTAAATGTATTTTGTCACTGTCAGTTGTCAAGGGCCTGCACCATGAAATTCAGATCCAGATCTAAATTCAGGTCATGTTCTATTTTGCCCTGAACAAAACCTCTAACTTATCCCGTTGCATAACTGAGAGTAAACCACAGCATGTGGATTTGGACGGAGGTCCACCCTCAGCTACTCTGAGGTCTGGGATTCTTCTGATTAGGGGACTCGTTTCAAGACTCCTTGTAATTTGTGCTACTTAATATCTGCTAATATTTTATTTTTACTTCTTTGTCTCTCATTTCAGACTTCAGAAACACATTTGGGAAAAAACCAGAGGGAGTCAAACAAATCTTAGCAAATCTATTCCAACATCAACAGACTTGTGTAGGAAGATGACAAATAAAAAAGGAGGTGGGAAATGGCTGCAGTAACAGCCTTTAAAAACACAGGGCCAAACAAAAGCAGTCAGACACTGGTTTTGAAGAGAGAGCATTTCCACCTCCAGGATGGCACAGAGCTACCTGAAGCCATCCCATACAAAGGCACATTCTGCAGGAGAATGCCAGGGCTGTTTGCAGCCTCTCCGAGCCTGAGTGCTAGGGAGATGTGGAGACACCAGGCTGCAAGGGCTGGGAAGGAAAAGCCGTTGCTACGGTCATGGCTGCCTGACAAAGACAGGACGGGAGCCAGTAACAAAGGACTGATTTCCTGCTGTCTGCCCACAAGCAGGTCTTTGTGCTCTTTGTGAGGTGCACTGCTTTTGGCCTCCCCAAGCCTGCCCTTTCCACAGATTTCTCCCACTGGAAGCAGCTCTTCTCCAGCAGCACCAGCACATCCCAGGACCCACAGTCCAGGGAGCTGCTAGCAAACTGGAGCTGAATCAGAGAAGAACTGTGAGAACAATTAAAGCATCATGGAATGCACCCCATAGCTTAAATAAATTAAGTCTTTTTATGTGAAAAACACTTTAAGGTGTTCAATTAATTAGAGATTACAGCCACCTATGAGGAATAAATATTTGATAACAGAGTTCTTGGTCTGGACACAAAGACACACCAAGGTTTAACATCTACTGAAGTTGAAGGTAATACAATTTGGAGCAGAAAAAAAGAGGGACAATTGACTGCTAGACAAATACAAAATTTGGATTTAAAGATTTGCACTGACTTTTCTTCACAAATACTGGACTTATTTTTCCTAGAAGATAAGCTGCAGTTTAAGCAGGAATTCATTCTAGGAAGTTCTACTGAATGCATTGCAAAAGAAATCAGAATAAAAGATCAAAACAGGCCCTCCTAGCTTTGTAAATAAGGAGTACAATAATAAGCAGCTAAGCTCGCAATCCAGGCTCCTGAGAATGCCTTGCAGGCAGGAACGTGACATGACTTTCCAAAGGCTGCATGACAAATCTCTGCCTAGACCTGAAAAGAGACCCCAGGATTCCTGAAAGGAATGCTTTGTCCCTGCTGTGTTTCCATCCCTTTCTTTTTTTCCTTCCTTCCTTAAAGCTCTCATCCTTTTCTTGTCCTGTTCTCTTCATACTTTCCTCTGTGCTTGCCACAGGTTCCATCCCTACCCCAGTCTGTCCTCTACCCCTCCTCCTCCATCTCACTCTTTTCTAAGGAGCCTCTCAAACACTACACTGATGCCTTCGGCAAATAAATAGGGCTGCTGCACATTATAGCCTGAATACAGTGCCATTGACAACATTGTCTAGGAAAAAGACATGGCTTGTAAAGATCAGATGAAGAAGGCACAAGAAAAAGGAAGCCTACTCCTGGTTTTAAGGTCAGAAATGGGGACCCAATGGCTGTGCCAGGGAGGCTGATGACTGCACTCCTTCCTCTCCAGCAGTTGTCCCTGAGCACAGCACTCTGCCAGCAGCAACAGTAACAGCAGCATAGAACTGCCTCTCCAAACAAGTGATACAGGGAACTGTGACTGCCTTGACAGAACATTTAAAACCTCCTTGGCCATCTACCTAGCTGCCGTGGAGCTCTATCCATGACCACATAAGTAATCATCCCACGGATGACACCAGCTCAGTCCTTTTAGTGTAATCCTAGCACAAGGAATTGCCTGTCTGAGCACATGGAAATGAGGATGGACTTAGGGGATGAATCCAGCTGGATCCAGAACAGGATATTCTGCAGTATGTATCTAAAATCTCAGCCTTGTCTATCACTTTAAACAGTCACTTTTCCTCTATTTCCAACCTTTAGATCAGTACAGTTCAAAAAAAAGAACATATTAATAGCAACTTCTATATTCCCTCTAGGATACTCTCAAATCTTACTGTGTTTTTAATCTTTGCAGAGTCCAAAAAACAACCACATCAGGCGATGTGAATACCAGCTTTTTCCATTTCTTTATGGACACGACTGGTTAGGAGTTCTACAAAGATTTAAAACCCCACTCAATAAAACTATAGATTTTAAAAAGGTGCATCATGATATGATTAACAGGGGATTCAAACCAGAAGATAAAAAGAATATTCCTGACATCCATAGACCAGTAAAAATCTAAAGAATAAGTGGAGCAGCATTGACCTGCTCTCTAATTAGAGTGAGAGATAAAACAACCTTATCAAAACTTGGAAGGCATCAGAAGCAAAAGACTAGTCCAGAGATTTCTGGACTTCCAGACTGCAAAAAGAAAGATTTCTGTTAGAGTCTTCAGAAAGATTCTGAACCCATAGAATAAGTAAAACTGTTAAAATGGAAACCATAACCATTTGTTTTGCATATAGGCTGCAAACTAATATTCATGTTTAGGAGATGGAGAGGAATGTCTTGGTGACAGGGGTAGTAAGAAAAGCCTACAGCAAATGACATTTAGAATCACAGTTGGTAAGCAGAGTGATGTGACTGGTGTACCATTTGTCATCTCTAACTTCAGTTTTCTTAGTTTAAATTAAGAGTACTTTCAAAACTCATTTCTACAAGTTTTGTTTTCATCTTGCTTTTCAAGTATGTTTTACGTTTCCCGCACACAGTCAATCATCTTTCTGGTTTGTTACCTAGCAGAATATTCTACCCTGGGAAAGTGTTTTTTTCTGCTCGTTTGCAACTTTTCACTCTTTTTGAAAAGTTAACCTCCTTTTGGAGGGTCTTGGGGGAAACACAATGAAACAGAAAATGAAAGGCAGGAGAGATGTTTTTTATTGCAACTTCTGTGCAAGTCACTGGACAGTGCCATGGTTTTGGTGTGCCCACAGAAAGTATCTTGGCCATTTGCTGTGACTTTATGTAGACTGACATATTATGAGAAAATAAAGGTCACAATGAAGGTTCTGTTCCATGGTAACTTCCTATGTTTCAGATTGCTCTTCTACACTGGGGCATGAGGAAAATGTTTTCTTGAAAGCCTGTTATATCAGCTCTGAAGCACTTTTGTTTCTTGGTGACTAGAATCATAGAATTGTCACTGTTGCAAAAGAGTTACAGGATCACAGAGTCCAAATGAGTCCTCATGAAGGATTTTCATTTTTTCTCCCCCTGTTCCAGATCGGTCAGACTGAAGTGTTTGTTTTCCCTTATTGCAGTCAAAACACAATCCTCTTCTCTGCATAATTTCACCTCAATTTTTTACCTGAGTGATAGCAGTGTGAGTAACATCGCCAAGTTAGTCTGATGGAAGTAACACACAGCTTCAAAACAGAAACCAAAAACCTAATACTTGCTTTACTCCAACTACACAGCCTATGCTTACTGCAACAACAACAAAGACAGACTGTTCTACAAGATTAACACCATAAAGTTTGTTAAGTAACCACCAGCCTAACTGTGCAAAAGAAAGAATCACCATGAAGATAATTCAGACTCAGCACAAAGCTGCAATTCTGAACCTGTTGTGTGTCCTCTAGAATGGACCTAGATCTTTGAGATACAAGACATCGTATCTAAGGTGCTGGTTATTTTGCTGGTTCTCCAATAGGAGCAACAGACTACAACAACCTTAGACATCATGCGTGTGCTGTACATTCCACGTACCTAGAGCCTGCACCCATCCCAAGCATCAATTTTCATCATTGCTTGTTAACATACTCTGCATTCAGCACCCTTAAGGAGAAAAACATCTATCAACACCAGACTTACTGCAGCATGTGACTTCATCATAACCTCTGTGACATATTCAACAAAGGAATATCACATAAACAGCAGGATAAATTTATATTTAACAGGTCAAGAGTGCTTGGTTTGAATCAGACCTATTTTAAGTGAAACAGTAGGCAGTTACTGTACACTTGACATGGTGCTTTTCCCTATTCTGCCATATCGTATTAACCAGACACAAAGACATGAAAATTTAAGTGTTTCCTCCATGTGGTTACACAATACCATACTAGATTATGCTAGGCAGACTTTTTTTTTTCCCAACCCACCAAGACTCTTACATTTGAAATTACACAATGTTTTCTTGAGTAGCACCTGTGCAGCAGTATTTTTCACTCTCCAGAAAGGCTTGGGAAGACAGACTACTACTTCCTTACACGTGGCTGCTTTGGCCAGAACATAAATCCATCCCTGAGAGGCCTCAGCAAAGCATTGTTGATCCAGGAAGGTGGAACCTGATCAGGTAGGAGGGACATTTTTGTTTTAAGCCTAAGAAAAAACAGCTGGGAAAAGCCCAGGACCCCAGAACTTCAGAGTTTTAAATATTCAAGTTTTTTTTTTGTAATAATGTAACTTCATCAGAAGACAATTCCACAGGAAATTTCAGAACACTTTCAGGGTTTATTGTTTAACTGCAAAAGATGGGCAACACACATTGCAGAACCTTGCAGACACAGCAGAAGAAACCCACAGGGGACTGTACAAGGAGGAAACTTGCAGTATCAGATGGTTGCTCATACTCAGACAGTGATCTCATAGGGTTTGAAGGGACTTTTGCTACTACTTCTACTTCAACAAAATAATATTTCCCCAGCTCTCCAGGGGCCAGAAAATATTTCTAATTCTCTGGAACATTCAATTGTTCCCTCTGATAACTCAGTTATACACCAAATCAATGAGAAAATAGGTCTGGCAAATACCCTTGGAAGAGGACTATTTGTAGCAGGAAAAATACCACTGGTGAAGCACTGGAGGTCAATCTGCACACATGAGTTTCATGTGAAATTGCAGCTGTCTCCTCTCTGAAGAGCAGTTGCTTCACTAAAAGCCTGAATAGCTTATCAGGAGTCTCTGCTTTCCATCAAGGATTACGGAGCAAACTCTGAACCACTGTCAGTTTACAGCGTCTCAGTTTGTATACCCTACTTAATTGCTTGGAATTCAGAGATATTGAGCACCTGGGATTCTGGTGGAATTTAATGAGAGCTGTGGCTGCTTCCTCACCTCTGAAAAGTGAGACCCAAAGGACTTGTTTTGAAGATGCCAATCTCTATTCTCTACCCTGACTTCCCAGATTATTTACAAACAAGTAACTATCACTCCCTACACTGGAAGGTTTAGCTTTTTAATATTAAGTGTTATGGTCAAAGGTGTTGATTTTTGTCCAACTTTTGCTGATTTAAAAAGGACAGGGATTACATTCCTTTGTAATTCTCTCACCTTTGTTCTATTCTATATCAAATATGAATTATTTACAGAATCACCCCAATCTGTCTTACTTGATGAAACACACATACCATGGGATACATTAAACGAAGAATATGCCAGTGGATCTGAAAGAATTAATTTCTAATTCAGTGCATGAAACAAACAAAAATTAAGAGCATTATGAAGCTGTGACCTAACAATAGTACTAACAATAGAAGTTTCTGTGAAGTGCAAAAGGATAAACTAGGGTGTCTTGTAAAGAAATGCTTAAAAACAGACACACACAGACACACAGGCAGTCCAACTAGCAAATATGATTTAAGGACCAGATTCCAAGGCTCTCTCAGTCATGTTGAATGGTACCCTCCCCTCCATGAATGACCTCACTGAACCTAGGGGACATTTGTGGAACAAGGTACTATTCAGCTCAAGAGTAAAGCAAAAGGAATCAGAACCAGTCCAAGTTAAGAGTAAATAGGAAATTCCAGCAGCATATCTCACAGTAGTCAACATGAAAGAAGAGTCAGCATTCCCTAGTGGTCACATACTAAGATACTGCAACCATCCCCACAACACCAGAAAACAACTGCAATGTCCCATATGACTCTTAGAAAATCATTTCCACTGTATATTCTAATACAGGTGTTGGTTAGAGAACTCAACAGAGAACAGGGAACTACTGTGCTAGGTATGTAATACTAGGTAGTGCCTGCTTCAGGGAGGTTATGATCCAGACAGATGTGTATATAGAACAAGCAGCTGTGCAGCATGGTCACATAGAGCTTAGTAGTGCAGCTAGGAACAAAATATTCAAAGCTAATGCAGTATCTAACTCTTACTTGTTGCTGCTGAGTACCTTATGTGACAACCACAACCGCAGTGCTTCACAGGCACTATATGCATATTGCCAGATGATCAGTAGAGAATCACCTGGCTCATTAGGTATCCTTCAGGATCCTCAGAATTGCAAGATTTTTGTTAAAGACCCTTTACATGTAAAAGTATTTCACAGTCATTGCCTGATGCATGAGGAGTGGATTTGACTCTGCTAGATGGCTGTCTAGCTCCTAATCATTGCTGTTCAAGGACACAACACATACGAGATTGTTAGGTCAGATCATACTAAGAAAGAAACCAATAGCATAGAATACATGAATACATAAAGGTGTAACTCAGACTAAACCACAGGGGACTGACTTATAGGATCAAGTGTCCTTTGCCTCCCCCATCAGTTATTCTCTGTAGAAATAGCTCAGTGGCTAACCCTCCTTCCATTTCTTATGAGAATAACTTTGATGGAACAGGAGATCTTCTTGGAAAAAAGTACATGAGATTTCAATACTGTGAGAAAAACAGCAGAGAAGAGGAAATTATTACAAAAATTAATACTTGTATACAAATGCTGCTGAAATCCTAGAATATGTATCAATAATAAATTAACAAGGGCAATTTGCCTTGCACATTTTAAGCAGAGAAAAAAAAGAATGAACACTGAAACTGGAGGAGTCTGTTTGAGCTACTGAGCTACTCTTCACAGAGTACATCAAACTGGCAGTAATTAACTAAGCAGTAATTAAAAGCTCCAGAAAGAAGGTTGTACTGTAGTTGTGGAGAGGAAAAGCTTATCAACAGTTGAAGCACAGTATCTTCATACCCAGGAAAAATCATTATCAGTGAAAGAACTGCTCAAAGCAACTGGTAGGGGCCAACAGAAAATGAGAAAAGTATGGTCAGTGAGACAGCACATCTCAGATACAAAGCAATGACACTCTGATGATCAGGGGGAGGAAACCCAGTGATAATGAAGATTAATAACTAAAAGTAATTTTATTCCCATTGTCACTGAGAATTCTTCCTGAAGTGGAAGTAAAATGAAACAGTAAAGCAAACTTCTGCCTCTTTCTAGCAGGTATGATGTGAATAGATGTAACTATGGATAGATGGACAAGACAATGATCAATGCCAGATGCCAGTAATGTATGTTATTGTCCACCAAACTTATGTCTAACCAGTAAATCACATTACTAATGTCAAAGATTCTGCTGAGGTCTCACTAAGCCATTGAGTCCATTGTTGGCTTGTTGTCTACGTGCCGTATCTTAAAAACAGTTGAAACTCCTTCACTAAAATAAGGCTCAGGCAGTGTCCTACAAGACCTTCCTGAAAACCTCATGTTGTACCTGAAATAAAAATATTATACCTTCACATGTATAATGACAGCCAAAGGATATGTCATGGAGAGAGACACAGATGACCCTTTCCTGCTCTTGCAGATTTCTGTGTATAGGACAATGGACTGCATCCTCCACAACAAATCATCCTCTTCCTACAAATACTTGTCAAGTTTTAGATACTTACTTCCTAAGGAAATACCAGTGTCCCACTCCAGATTTTCAGCTTCATTAGAGGCATACCAGCCTTTTCTGTTGATGGAGTGGGAATCCTCTCTTTTCTTCTCACAGGAATGAGAATTATAAGATTCTATAAGAGATAAGAGAAGAGATTCTGTAATCTATAAGATTATAAGAGAATTATAAGATCCTGCCACTTGGCTTCAGAAATTCTGGAGCAAATGAGCTGTGAAGACTTCACAAACATGTAAGCTACATATTCAGTGTCAGCTACACATTCAATTACAAGTGTGGTCAACTCATCTAACAAACTCATTCCCAGAAATGTAAATACTCTTCAGTTACATCAATATTTTAACCATTATTGTGCCTGTGCATAGCTACGTACAATTTCAGACATGGATTATGTTGAAACAAACTGTTGATTGCAAGATATCTTCTGCTTGCAATGTTAATTCAAAATTCTCTTCTGCCAAGTTACCAAATCTTGGATAACATAGTTTCTTGTGACACACTGTCAGCAGCTCTGGACAACAAATTAATGGAAATATTGACTTATAAAGTGCCTATTCATTTACTCTAGGTCTCCAACAAATCTCCACAATTCCTGAGATAAGGATAAGGTTTTAAAATGCTGTGAATTGAATAATTCATACTACAAGTGTATGAATACTTGTATGTGTATGATACCCGCCCAAAATACTGTAGGGTAGGACATTGTAATTATCACTGATTGGTAACACCCATAAGGGATAAAGAAGTTGGAAGGCACAAAGCATGTCATATGGTGGCCTTTCATCAATGAACTAACTCTAGAAAGCACTGGTCCTGAATCCATAGCAAAAGAAAACAAACACAAGCAAGGTGGCCTTGAGGTGTTCTTAAGAAGGCCAAATGCCTGCCCCATTGAGAGACCTATTTCAGGGTGAAGCTTGGGAATTAGATGAGAAAGGATTACTTATTCATAGCTTTTCCCAAGGGTGCCATAAGAGAGGTCTTTAGAGTGAGCTTCAATCAACTGTGAACAGCAGTTTCCTCTGCAAAAAGCCTGGCTCCCACATTTTCACACCACATTCTGTAACTTGAATCTATATTTAATTCATTTTTCCCCTCAGACTACAGGGTATTTAGCCATCTGTGACATGGTTATACCAGCTACCCAATTCCCTTCACTGCTGTGAATGCTGACAATTCAATAAAGTCTAATTGACAACCTTTCTAAAAGGACCCAGATTAAGAATAATTAGCACACAAATGAGTAACGCTCAAGATTCCACTGATGTAGTGATTTGATCAAATTCAGCATACCTTAGGGGAGATGTACTGAGCAGTAGTATAAATAATGATTAGACTTATTGCAAGACAAATACACAACAGAAATTTTAGATTTATATGCTTACACTCCTCATTAATTGAAGATTAGCCTCAAGAAAAAAAAAATATTGTGAGGAAATTGAGAAATCCTTTAATTAATCATGATTTTAAAAATACAGAAAACATTCATACAGTTAAGTGTCAAAGCAGACAACAGTGATGTAATAGTGAGGGAAAGAGCTAAGCCACAGCTAACACAAGATGTTTGGAGAAACGCTACACTCAGAAAAAAGTACTTAACAAGAGTCCTCTGTGAAGGTATCTGTGTGCCTGTGCACACACTCAAACACACTTAGGCCACTAACCACATATTCCTGTGAAGGGATCTAGGTATTTAGGCAGAAAAGAAGGCTGAGAAGGCTAGCTGTGTACACTAAGGACCAGAAAGAAAAAAGGAGCACCCATGAGTCAATGCTGACTTTATGTCACAGCTGACAGGCAGAAGCCATAGAGAAGCAAGGAAGAAGGCCTAGTATACCCTAAGCAGAGGTGCTGAGAATAGTTAAGAAGAGTGGTGAAATCTTTCCGTCCTGGTTGAGGTTTGCTTTGACAACAGTTGAGAAGTGTGCAGCACAGAAGTGCCATGCACATGCTGCAAACCTGCCTTCTTGTAGTCCTGCAAGAAGTATCCTCTGTTTTACGTTACCAGAAACGTACGGAGGATCCAGCACATACCAAAAGAGAAAGACAGAGTACAGAAGTATCACTTAGTGAGGACCTGCCAGTCTGCTGTCCCCAAAGTAGAAATGCTACTGGAAGTGTTAGTACAGACCTTGCCATCAAATATCTCAGTGCCAGAGGACTCCACCCTTGCAGCATCCGAAGTGGGGTGTGGAGGAGGGAGGGTTAAACTGCATTTCACAGTAGATCAGTGATGTACCAGACAGTTTCAGAGACTTACCAAAGGTGGGAGTGTCAGCCCAATAAACTTTTGACTCCACATTGTCTTGCAGCTTTATAACTCTCATTATTTAGTCTTTTACTGAAAATTCAGCCACATTATCAATTTATTCCAAATAACACAAGCCGTTCATGATAAGGATCTCATTAAAAAATATCCCCATGATAGTGTGTGTATGTATATATAGTAGGTGGATTGTATCTCTCAGCAAATAGTCTGCTCTTACTGATACAGTCACTGCAGTGGATGTACTTCAGTTAGGCCATGCTGCCAAATGCACTTTGTCTTTTTCATTGTCTTTGTTCATGAACAACCCTACAACATCAGAATGAGTGTCTCCCCTTGTTGTTTGTGTTGTTTGTGGGCACACACAGAAATCCCAGAAATATGCATGTTATACTCTCTGTCCCCTGGGCTTCGGGAAGGAGATGAGAAAGGCACTAGAAAGGCACTAGACACCATGTCCCAGCTGCAGGGTGGCTGTGTTCATCCAGGCTTTTCTATACACTCCCTCTTAGCATAACACATAACTCATCCTCAGGGTTGGGGCAAGGGGAGACAGAGAAACTCAAGTGAAAACACAGCCATAGTGAGATCATTTCAGGGACTTCCAAAATGGACTTAACCTCTTCTGGCCAATGCTGCATAAAAAAAAGAGATCTTTGATCTTAGCCAACATCACCCCTACAATTTAAGATCTTTGCAGATTTTACGATCCATGATGGGAGATCTCTGCGCTTGATCTTCTCTGTGTGGAGCACCTGACCAGATGATTTCCTTGAGGTGACTACGTCCTACCTAATTTATTCTGTGAATCCAGCTTTTATTTTATAAGATTCAGAAATCTGGTCAGGAATTGCACAAGTTTTGGACTGTGGGGTTTTTGTTGTTTTTTCATTCTGTCATGACACATCCTCTATGTTTGATATTTTTAGCATGGAACAGGCTGTGGATGTGTTTCAGATATGAGAGTTTTCTACAGAGATGTTTCTTGTTGGATGATATGAAAATCAAGGACAACCTTGTCTCATAGAGGGGAGAAATGCATTAATGTTTGGCAGAATTTCAGATTTCTTTGTTTCATTAGGTTTTTTGCTCTTCTGTAAAGTTCACTCATCATTGTCTCCTACTGTTATGCCTACTAAGCAGGCATGCTTAGTCCAGCCTAGATTTTAGATCCAGGAAGTTTTATTTTATTTTATCTTTAATAATACCTTCTACAAGTCATAAGAACACTCTTCATCCCATACAACCAAAATCTTCCATTTGTAGTAGCTAATGAAAGTTTAAAACCTACCAGATCACAGAAATCAGGGGTAAAAGTGGCTCTAAATATGGTCCTACCTCCTCACTGGCAAGTTAATAACAGTATTACCAGCGAACTTCCAAAACCTTCTACTCCAAAGTTCCCTCTTAAAATTTATGTAATTCAGACCTCACCATAAATGTGAGTTGTGTTGTATCTTGATACTTGGCCTACCAGGCCAAGTATACAACATGGAGGGGTCACTCTTGCAAATTAATTTTTTTACATAGCATAGGTAAAGTCACAAATATTTTTTTAATTGCCATTTAACTGGTGCATAAAATCTTGTTAACACTTTAAGAGATCCTGGAGCGCTTGGCTTTGCCGAACCTTTAGTTGCAAAGGGGACTGTTAAAACTCAGGTAAAACATATACCAAAATACTGGGATGTGAGTAAGAATAAGGCCTGAGCAAAATACAGAGAGTTTACCTGGGAAATTTGCCTTCACTAAATATGTACGTTTCTTTTCTTAGGTCTCCATATCTGGGAGAAAGTCTAAGTGTCAAGCCTAGAAATAAATACAGTCATTCCAGTACCAAGTATGGAAAAATCTAATGTCACTGGTACCTGTATCAGAAAGTGTTTCACAGAGATGCAAAATGATGAATCCCAGTTTCACAGCAAAACGAGAAATTCTTTATGTACAACCATAGTCTCATAGTCTTCAAAAAAGGGTTTCCCAAATTTGTTTTACACAGGTGTCATCACAAAGGCAAGCACATCAAGGAGAAGACATTCTGCTCTTTCACTGTCACTTTGAGATAGCATCCCCTGCAATGCAGTGTTAACATCCTACAGTTAAACCTCAGTTAGATAGTCCAGATCAGTCATTTAAAACAGTGTTTTTTCTTATAGTCTTCACAAAAATCAACACTTGATGACCAAGATTTCTGTCCTAAAAGAATTTCCCACTTCTCACTTTATATTTCAAGGCTGCATTTTGAAATGTGTGGGGTTTGCATTTGTGGTTCTTCATAACAAGAAGACACCATGACTTTGCTGCATTCTATCTGAGATGGTCCCATAAATAACAAACACATCAGTTCAAAATCATGCCAATAAAACCCTCACAAAAGTACTATCCAGTTTGTCCTATGCTTATCATTAAAAGGGAGCAGTCATATTTATAAAGCTTCATGCTCAGACTGTGTAGCTTCATGAAATATACAAAGAGAAAAAAATAAGGCATTTTTTTTACAGCAGCTTACAGCAGATACTTTCAAAAAGGCATTTTTATGGCTTTGGATTTTGCTTTTACACAGTTGCAGGGCCAGCCCAGAAAAAACAATGTTCTGAATTTCACGTTTGGATAAAAGGCATCCCTCTCTAGTTCTGTAATCGTTCATACAAGTATGGAATGACTAGCTACTACTCCACATGTTTCAAGGCAAAGGCAGGTGAAAAAGAGAGCAGAAGACTGTGTGAGAAGTGCACTTAAATTTTAAAAGGGGCTTTCAGGGGAAGGGCGGGAGCTCTGAAGGAAATGTTTGTCTGTATGTCTACGCATACAATTCTTTCTTGCTTTGTTCATGTGAGCTTTTCTCTTGAATGAGGTGTATGAATTACCGTAGAAATGTAAAAGTAGAAGTGCTCTCCAGGGGACATCTGTTCCACGTCACTGACAGATGTCTGTCTGACCCATTTTCAGGATCTGAAACAAGAATTCCAGAATATCCTTGGAAAGCCTGTTCCAATGCTATATTGTCCCGATAGACAGGTCATCTATCTGAATTCTATATAATCTGACTAGCTCTTGTTTCATTAGTCTGCACATTTCTTTTTACACCATTTTTAGACAGGGAAAGAAGTGTTTTCTTTATAAGATTTTTAAACATTCTTGCATACTTTACGTGCATCATGCCTCTTTTATTTTCCTAGGAAACAACTCAGCTAATTTAGCTTTTCCTTATAGAAGATTCTTTTTAAGCTTTGTTCTCTTTTCAAAAAAGGGATGGTTTCCAAATTGTCTGTAATTTAAAATGCCACATCACAGCTGGACACAGACTTTGTTTTGCCAGGTCACACGCCACTATCCAGGGCAATACTAGTTACTTCCCAGTTATTCCTGGTATTACTATTAATGTGTATGATCATGGAATTTACTCTTCACACATCTTCACATATGTGGATCTCATTTTTTTTGTATTCTGTATTAAGCCTCTTTTCTGGAAATTGTTCCCAAACTTGTTGTTTTCCATTTAATATTTCTGCATTTGATTTTTCTTTCTCAAAAGTGGTACTTCGCTTTTGTCTTTATTTAATTTCTTCCTATTAATTTCAGATCCTTTCTTCAATTTATCAAGCTCATTTTGTATTAGAATCTTGTTTGTTAGTGTTTATAGCACCTACTACTTCAGTATCACAAGCCATCTTTAAAATTTTTCTACATATTTCATCATCAAAGCTGACAATATTAAATAAAATCAGGCCCAAGACAAACCTCTATCATATATTATTTGATGTTTTCCCAGTTTGACAACAAACCATTGATAACTACTTTACCAATAAGCCAAATTTTTCAGTTTTGCACCCATCACATAATTACTTAATCCAAACCGTATTTCTCCAGTTTACTTATGAAAATGTCATGTGGATATGTGTCAAAGCCCTGCTAAAGTCAAGATCTATCACATCTGCTTCTTCCTCCTTATTCACTGGGGCAGTTATCCTGTCAAAGAAGGAAATGAGATTGCTTAGATGTGATTTCTTCTTGACAAACCCATGCTGGCTGTTTCTTATCACCTTATTTCCCTCCAGGTGTTTACAAATTGATTGTTTGATAATTTACTCCAGTATTTTTCTCAGTATCAAAGTCAAGATGACTGGCCTATAATTCCATAGGTCTTCCTATTTTCCCTTTATAAAGATAGGTAATGTGATTGCCTTTTACCCATCCTCTAGGACCTCACCCATCCTCCATGCATTCTGAGATAATTTCTAGTAGTTCAGAGATCACTTCAACTAGTTCCTGATGTACTCCAGGGTGAATTTCATCAGGCCCTACTGACTTGAAGATACCTACCTTTTCTGAATATTTTTTAACCCATGCACCCTTTCCCTGTAAATAAAACAACTCCTGCTGAGTGTGTGTTCTGGAGTTTTAATGCTCAAAGACAGTCATTCTATTACTGTAGTTTTAGTTTATTTTGACTGGTAAAGTTATCCATCATTCCACAATGTCAATGGAGTGGCTATATCCATTAAAGAGCTTAAGTTCAGGAGGAAAGACACCCCTAAATCCAAATGTACCGCCTGGCAGTCTGCCTCTGGAGACTAAGCATTCTGTGGACACTGGCTCATATGAAGTCCAGTTAGACTTCAGCACTCTCTCATGCTCCCAAAACCTGATATAGGGCAGGCCTGGTTGCAGTAGCTCAGAACTCCAATTGATACTTTTTACTTCATCTGAATGAAATCCAGATATTAGACATTTCTCTACCTTTCAAACCTGAAAGTGTTTCCCAAACATGCAATCCACTTATGCACTCAAGCTTCATATGAAATGGCACACCTACCAGAAGATAAAACAAAAATACACTGATCTAGAAATATACTTGTAGGTCTATACTGATTCTCTTCCTTCAATAAGGTTTCTTCAGGCCAGGTATAGATATAGCTAGGTACAGAATGACCCTTACCTACTCTACTTCTGTTTTACCAGCTTTGCTCCTGTTTACAAAGTAGTCCTTAACTCTGTCTCTCAAGTGCACACTTGATGTTGCTGCTATACTTGCAATTAGGGCAGAAGAAGCCCATTGTTCATGTTTCCCCCTTTGTCTTTTCTACACAAGTATTCCTCACTGGGGACCTAAAAGACAAAATATTGATTTTTCTTTTTCTCTTTTTTTTTATTTCTTTCTAAATGGCTTGTTCTTTTTTATTATCTTATCCTGGAGGTTTTAATTTCTTACTGCCTACTTTGATGCAGCAATCTAAAGACAGCCAAAGCCGAAGTTCTAACCTTAAGGCCTTGAAAAAAAAGATACAGTATTTTCTTTTGGTTCCTCAGAAAGAGAAATAAAATGGCTTAGTTGAATGAAATCAAGGAGGGTGGGAAGAAAACTTTCTATTTCCTTACCTGACAGTTAACACCAAGAATGCACCTTGGACATGGGAATGGCCTTTCTTACAAACAGGAATCCATCTTTCAGACTACCTGTAGGCTACAAAATTATGCCAATTCTGACCCAAGAGTGGGCGTTGTTGTAGTCAATGCTGTTCGTGCCAGGGGGAGCCTCAAAGAAGCCACCAGAAAGCTACTTGAGCACAAGATCACCACAAACCTAGCAGCTGGCATCAGCAAACGATGGAACTTTGAGCAGCTGCATTTCACAAGCGTGCAAGCATATCATACCCAAGTCAAGTGGGGATTCCTTGAAAAATGTAATTCTTCCACTGCTTTTATACTCAAGAAAAACATCACAAAGTTAAAGGGTTCTGTGTGAAAAGTATTACAAGTTACTTTCTTTCAAAAAAAACATTAGGGAGAGAAAATTCTCTAAGGTCAAAGACTACAGAGAGAGTCACTGCTGCCACCCATAAACTTCAGCCAGTAGGCATAGAATGGGTCAGACTGAACCACAGGCAGTCTCCAATCCACCCCACCTTAAGCAAGGGCTAGGTGGTGCAGACTCTGAACCAGGACAGAAGTCCCATGGCCTCTCTGGGCAATCTGTTCCTGACTGAGACCACTGTCACAGGGAACCAACTGTGCCATCCTTATCCTAGAGCAGCATCCCCTCTTAAAAACTGTGTCCCCCCACACTGTCAGTGTGTGCCTCCTAGGAAAGCTCAGCAGCTGGTCCTCCTTGCTCACTCAGCTTTTTTTACATCCAGCCTGGCCCAGTGTATGTGCCTGTCCTACCCATAGCACAGAGTTTTGCCTTTGCTGAACTTCATGAGGCTCCATGATAGCCCAATTCTTCAGCTGTCACCTACTATAGGTCAGTTACCACTTCTGCACTGAGATCAGCCAGCAACAATTCTACAGAGAGTCAGAAATGCAAGCAAGATGAGAGACCTGGGGCCAATGCCCTAAAAAACAGCAAAGCAGCAAGTGGGCAGAATAATAGGGTAAATGCCAATGGATGATTCAGAGACTCATCAAGAGCTAGTACAGAGTGCAGTCACATAAAACTACCAGAACTTCAGTCTTGCCAGTCCCCGACATGATAACACCAGAACTATTGACAGTAAAAAGAGCTTTTGTGAGGACTCTTGGCAGGAAGAAAACAACTTTGAACTCTTATTTAAACTCTTATTATTGGTATTAAACTCTTCTCCCACTCCCACAGCGATCCATCCAGCCTAGGATTTTTACAAAGTAAGAAAGCCTGGACGAGTGCTCTTTGAGATACAATGGTGCTGTAGAGAAAGGACCCCCAAAATGTTAATGGCTGACAAATATCACAGACATAAACTGATAGTAAGCTCTGAAGATGCTTTTTCATGAGTGAAAATGGGATGTTCAAGGGCAGAGGAGTACATCCATATCTGGACCTGTATTTAAGGGTCCTTTCCATTTATGAAGAGTAAGACTCAATCACGGTTCAGGCCAAGCACAGCTGCAGAAGGACTGAGAACAGGGAAAAATAAAGCAGTTATATTAAACTTCAGCAATGACTAGAGATAAATATAACGATTCACGCAGAATCATAGAATCATAGAATTGGCTGGGTTGGAAGGGACCTCAGAGATCATCAAGTCCAACCCTTGATCCACTACCACTGCAGTTATTAGACTATGGCACTGAGTGCCACGTCCAGTCTCTTTTTAAATATCTCCAGGGACAGAGAATCCACTACTTCCCTGGGCAGCCCATTCCAATGCCTGATCACCCTCTCAGTAAAGAAATTCTTTCTAATGTCCAACCTAAACCTCCCCTGGCACAACTTGAGACCTCTTGTGCCCTCTTGTCTTGCTGAGGGTTGCCTGGGAAAAGAGACCAACCCCCACCTGGCTACACCCTCCTTTCAGGGAGTTGTAGAGAGTGATGAGGTCTCTCCTGAGCCTCCTCTTCTTCAGGCTGAACAGCCCCAGCTCCCTCAGCCTCTCCTCATAGGATCTGTGCTCGAGTCCCTTCACCAGCCTGGTTGCCCTCCTTTGGACCTGCTCCAGGACCTCGATATCCTTCCTAAACTGAGGGGCCCAGAACTGGACACAGAGAGATAAAGCTTATTGAAACAAACAAAAAATCCACAATTTGATGAAAATATGTTCACCATAAAAACAGACAACCTCCTAGAAAGCTATACTGGAAAAAAAGAGGCTTCCATTAATGCCTCTGAAATGAAAAAACAAACAATGGACAGCCCTTGAAATCACTTTATCTGCTTTTTGTTACCAGAGGAGGTTCAATGTTTTCCAAAGCAATGGGACAGTAGGTCATAACAAGACACCTATGGCCTCTACTTACAAGCACCTGCACCTCACCTTCTTCTTTGTAACTTTTAATGCACTATGTGATAATAAAGATCACAGAAAACCTAAAAATACAAACCAGTAGCAGACTGGTAGAGCCAGTCTTCCAACCTCAGCATGTAGTCAAGTTTGGATTTGGTGCCAGAGGAAAAGTTGTACTTTCCTTGACTTGATCAAGAATCAGCACACACAGATCAACATCATCTTCTTCAGTAATACAGGATAAGTTGGAAGAGAGAAGAAAGTTTCAGTCTCATGCTTGCCCTGTGCACACTTTAAAACCAAGCTACTCTTTTGCCAGTTACATTGTTATTTTTCTTTATGGTAGCCTTCCCTCCAAAAAGGTGCTTCCAAAAGGTGTGTTTAATACACATTTGCACACTAGAGCGGTGAAGGGCTCTCTTCACTGTGTGCAGTTACAAACTTTAAATGGGATGTGATAGCCATAGTGTCATTTCTCAGTGTGTTGAAGATCCTATGTTAGTTCATATACCAAGATATACTGCCATGTTCCTGTAGTTTCCCTGTCAAGTTGGAAGCCAAGATCTCTTATGAGATCAGATGTCCCCAATACTCTGTAAGAAGATTCTTCTTCTTAACTTGGTCTGGAGTGAGACCTGGAAAGGTATACCCCCTGCTTATGCAATATGCATCTCATTCCCTAATTCACCAGAATTTTGATTCAATTCAGTTCTGCTGCTCTGCTGAGACCTCTGACATGGCAGATTTTTTTTATTTTTATTTAACAAATGCGTTTTATTCAGAGAAAACAACAAATGCTAATGACATTTTTTTAAGTGGGTAATTTTCTCCAAAATATATTTCAAGCTGTATTTTTTCAATGTGTTTCAATTTGTTCAATGTGTCATGATGTCCCTGAGCAGGCAGATGCAGTATGGACCAAAGGGAAGGTCCTGTTTGCTATCCACCTCTGAGAAAATTATTGTCTCAGTAAGAGTGAACTGAAGGCTAAGAACATGCATTTCAGACAGAAATATCATGACTACTATAAAAACTTCTAAAATCTGCCCTGAACAACCTAGTGGCTGGCTGGAGAGCGAAATTCTCTCTACCCTCCACTTCCTCTTATGGTGGCAAGGAACATGTCTGTGGTCAGGGGCAATGCAAGTGTAGCAGGCCAAGTGGTGACTACCAAGAATGGCGGCTACTTCTGTTTTTGCAGCAAAGTTGCCCCTTGCTGAGGATGTCAGTCACATGCTAGGCTTTTCTTCCACTCTTCTTTCACGATTTTTAGCAGTCTTCAAGCTCATTTCTTTGTTCTTTCAACATAGGAGGTGATCTGTGTTGGGCAGTCAGTAAAATAAATTCCTAAACTATCTGAAAAAGCATGTTTTCTTCTTTGTTTGGGTTATTTTTAAGGGTACAGCCATGGTACTAGAGGCACCTGGTCATATCCTCATATATATATATATATATATATAATATAAACCATCACTGCTTTACTGGCTTTAACACAACAGGGCTACTTCTGGCCAGTTCCCCTCCCTGCTTTAACTTGGCTGCTGGAGAAACATCAGCTGAAGATCTGACCTGCCTATCAATTTGTGCATGCTAAATAATAGCTACCTATTTTCCCTGTAGTGTAGTCAAGATATTGTTTCTTTCCTGGGATGTCATCATAAACAAGACGCTGAGAGGACTTCTGAAAGTGCTGTCTGAACCACTGTGGGACAGGATTCAAAACAAAGGAGAGATAAAAGCACCAAACAATTTCTACAAAAGGCAAGCCTGCACTTGTGCACTCAGATGTTCGGGGACATGCAAAGTGTTTGCATATACTTTAAATGTAGTGCTAGCATGTAAACAGCCCTTTTATGAACTACAGATAGCAAAGGGAAACAAAATTAGCAAACAATTACATGTTTTTTATGTCTTTCCCTTCCTCTCAGATTCCCTTCTGTTTCTCAGCCAGGTGCATTGTTCATACTAAGTAAACACAGAAGCAAGGAGCAAGAGAGAGACAGGAGCCTTCAGATCCCTTTGCATTCTTCACATCTGTACCAACAGCAATGCCTGTGTCCTGCTCTGACTTAGGTATTTATATTCTGCCTTGCTAATGACCTCGCAAGAGGTTTTTTTGGATGCAGGTTTTCTTCCTATTTAGTTTTCTGTCCTAAACAGCCTCTCTTCCTTTGATACAGAGCTTACAGCTACAACACATCATTTGAGCACTGCCAACATAAGGGTCTGCTTATATGTACTCTGCTTTTTCAATACCTCCCAGTGCCATTATATCTTTGAGGGAATTTCTGGGTAAAGGGACTTCCGTATCACTTCACAAATTCGCATTTGGTTTAAGTGTAAATTCCTCCATATTTGCCTCTTGCAAAATTAATCATGGTAGGAAAAGACAGAGACTTCATATGTGATTTATTCATCATGTGAAGTAGACAACACCTATTTACGTCAGAACTACACAGTAGAGATGGGACTAGCACCTGAGGATCATCTTCAGACTCCATAAAAATATGATATATTTTAACTCAAAGTATTGTTTTCTTTTGAATGCAGTCTAATCTGCTGCTCTCTTCCACTACTACTGAATCTCTGGCACAAGTCCATTTTAACAAGGTCTGGTATAAGAATGCATGTTAAACAGACTTTGTATAAGTTGCACTTCAGTGTTACGAAAAAAAAAGGCAAGTGTCTGGCTATACATAGACATGCAGGGGAGCTGGAACTAGATGATCTTTAAGATCCCTTCCAATACAAACCATTCTACAATTCTATGGCTCTGGGGTTCCTGACATGCAAAGATCAGCTTATGGCTTATTGACCAGCTACATCCTCTTTCATGGCCTACAGCAAAGTGTATGAAAACTCTTTTCATGCTATACCTTTTAATGACCTTAAGTCTGAATGATTTCACATGGCCTTCAGAAGGCAAACCTCATTCTATTTACTTAAACTCACACAGTGTTTGGTAGAAAGCTCTTCTGTGGCAAAGAGAAACATTTCTGGGTTCCAGCCTGCGGAGCAATGAAAAAAAGATTATTCTCTTCACCGTTGATTGCTGTCAGTAGCTACTGTAATTCTCTAGCACAGGGTGAAGATAAATGTAGGCCTGAAGAACAGGTTCCTGGAGGCCATTGTTGTGCTTTTGTCATGCTGCAAGCCAAAAAACATTGGCCTTGCAATCGGTGGTGTTATGCCACATCACTTTCAACCCCCACTCCTCTTTGATTACTTATCTTGGAAGAAATCAAAAAAAGGCAAGCTACAAGTGGTGAATGACAAATGACAGGTCACCTATCCAAGAGTTCTTTAAAGAAGAATCAGATAAAAAGATGGAGATGAGCTGGATAATGTTAAGGTCCTCTTTTCCATACTGTTTGATATATAGAAGTCAAATTTGCAAGCCAAGATGTTAAAGAGAAAGAAAGATGGTGTTTTTAACAAGACCCATGGACACCACTTGTGGAGGCTACCTGCACATCATTTGTAGGTTTTCTGCAACAGTAATGCATTGATGGCTATAAACAGTGTTATTGCCTATATCAACAACAAAGCTTAGGGTGACTTTTGTTCTAAACACCACATTTTAAGGACAATTTTATCAAATACTCTTCTCAAAGATGGAAGAAGAGAAAAAAATAGCACTTTTTTTCCTCCTGTAAGTTTCAAAAATAACTTTAGAAAATTGGTAGCTAGACTTCAGTATTTACTGTATATATGGACATGGATTAGAAAGAAAAATTTCTGTCTTGTGTCACTGTTTGATTCAACTGCCTAACTGCATTTTGGAGATTTTTCTCTCTACTTACTCATTTGCAGTTCCATCAAAATCAGCATGAAAATAACTAGTGGTGTGATCTAATATAGCCACATTATTCCTGCAAGTTTTTGTAAGATATTTGGCCTTGCAGAGTACTGGGATTTTAAAACTCACTCCAAGGATCAGTTCCCTTCCTAAACACTGAGAACCCACCAAATAGCAAAGAAATCTTGAAGCAAAGACCAGCTTAGTGACAAACCATAATGAATTCAAGTTTAGGAAAGGAAAGGAGGACTTCTCCTACACACAGAGACAATTTGACAGTTAATTACTCCTGTGAGTCAGTCATGATATAGACTTCCTCTAATAAGAAATAAATTGCCATCATCTCTTCTTTTTGTTGTTGTTGTTCCTTGCTTACTCTCATGACAGAGGATGCTGGAGTGGAGGAGAGGGTGCCCTATGGTCACCAGCTGTCTAAGCAAAGAGGCAGAGCTTGGTACTTTTAGGTTGATAGGTATTCAAATACCACAAGGTTGTGGGATTTTTCTTTTTTTTTTTATTTTTTAAATAATTTCTGAAATTGCTGGACCTTCTTCAAAGTGGGCCCACAGGAAACGAGTTTGTCCTCCAACAGGCCTTGCTCCCAGTCTGTTTCCAGAGAGGGACAACCAATGATTTCATACTAGGAGGGATTCTGATTGAGGCTCCAATAACATATCTCTGCACCTTTGCCCTTAATGCTGTCTGATTCATGTGTCCTTGAAGAAAGAGGTGCAATGCATGAAAACTTGAGTCTGTTGGGATTAATACAAACACACGTAAGCTTACTTTACTCTCAATATACTGGAAAATGTTACTGTTCATGTTTGAAATACTGACCTTGTGGTGAAACTGATCAATCTGTCTTTACAGACCATGCAAAGACTTACAGACCATGCAAAGACTTACTGGATTCACTGGGGATTGGATTCAGGCCCAGAAGACACAGGTGAAAAATGCTAAACACCATACAGTAATTGCTCCTCACATTGCAATGATTTTATAAAACATTCTATTATCACAGTCAATATACTGCTTCAAGCCAGAGAGATAGAACTATATCTGACTCAACATAAGCAGAAAAAATTACAACACCCTTCAGTCACTGTTTTTGACAAATACCAGTTCTCAGTCACTGAGAGCCAAGCACCCAATCAGTGAGGTTGAGCATCATGTTGAGAATGCAAAGGATTTAATAAAAGGAAAACTGTCATCTCTGAAGTGTAAAAAGACACTATCACTTGATTACCTGGGAAGACAGTCCAGGGAGAAATTCATGACCACAGAAAATAGTTCCCAAATTAAATATGGTAAAATGCAAACATTGAAAACTGTGTAAAGTGGATTTTTCCAAAAGAGCATAAAATAATGAATTTAGCAATAACTTGCACTAATGGCTGGCTCTCCTTTTTTTTTTTTTTTTTTGTTTCACTCATTTACAGCCAAGAAAAACAAGTCAAAGCTGCCATCAGCTGGAGCAGGATTGGCTTTTTGTCTGCTTTCATTGCTGCGAACAAAGATGCAAGATATTAGCAAACAAGTAGCAGACAAAAGGGAGAAAGGCCACCAGTTCTACTCCTTCCACATTGCAGCAAAAACAAAGGTTATAGAGATGAAAAAAATTGCTTAAAGGTCTGTAGTAACACAGAACAAAAAAATGAAATCTGATAGTACTGTTCAATACATTTACTCCACGTGGTCACTTGAGGCTGATTTGAGCACTGCAGACAGAAAGACATACAGCTTTACAGCAAGGCTACTATCTTGCTAGGTTAAGTCCTTCAAATTATTGCATTGCTCCTCGTGACTCAACAGCAACAGGCAGAGATTACGATCAGAGAAGAGAGCTACACAAATAATCACAGACATTTTTCAGAGTATCAGACATTTAGACCTTGAACTGAAACCCACTAAACCCAGCAAGAGCCTTCCCACCGTTTCCAGGGGCCCTTGGACTCACCACTAATCTAGTAAATTTTAGGATGGGCTTCCCCTCTCCGGATAGGCATCTGAAACTTTTCTCATTTCAGCACAATGGCACAGATGAAGAACCCCTTTCAAACAGGTATAGTGAGGATGAGGGAGTGGGGAGGATGACAGAATATGTCTCCTGAAATAACTTAAATATTACGATCACTCACTTTATTTATTATAAGAGCATTTCTTCAGACTCTCTTACTAACACTTCCATATTGAAGTAAGCAAGAATGAAGGAGGCTCATCCAGCATCAACCTGCCTTTGCTACTGGGTAGAGACCTCACTGAAAAGCCTCAGTGGAGTCAGACCTCACCCAGGGGTCGTTCTGCCTTCTCCTGACTAGAAGTGAGAGAGAGAACTCACTTCATCTGATCTTCACAGTTAGTTAGCTGCTTAATACAAGCTTTGTGATCTTGGTAAAGAGCAAGACAAACAGACCCTAAACAAGACTCTTAATGAAGAATAGATTGCTTCTTTTGATGCAGATTGGACCAGCTAGATCCTCCTTCTGCTCACTCCACACCCATTAACCCATTATCTTCTTGGCATGCTGCAATACTGCTATGCAAATACAGAGTAGTGTTTCTATATTTTTCACCACCTCCCATGGCACTACTGTAGGAATGTGGCATTTCCAGATGATGCTATGTCTGTTTCATTGGGTGAGCTCAGCTCAGAAACATGACTGAAAATGACTAACTAGAGTGAGAAATAAAATGCAGCCACATTCCTAAATACACTCCTATATGAGTGTATATACCATAAAATACCTGCTGTGACTGCATGCTGCCATTTTTTCTACTAACTATCCCACAAGAAACTATTATAAGGCAGAATTAAAAGATATGATAACTTTTAATGAGATTATAACATTTAAGTCCTTTAGCAAACACTTTGAAGATGCTTTCCAGTGCTGGTGTTACACATACCCTTCAGCCTGACATCAGTCCCTGTGAAAGCCAACAGAATCCTGTCCATACATTTCCAGGAATACAGTTAAGCCCAGTGTGTGTGAGTAATCAACATTATCTTTAATCCCATCACCTGATGTGTTTACTTGCATACTCAAAATGGAAAGTCAAACAGATGAAAATAGCAGCAATATTACATTTTCAGTCCAGCTCCGAAAGCAGTAAGCATGAATTTGCATTGGTCAGATGACAGCGCTGCACCTGCACCTGCAGAAGGGCATGGTGCCATGTCTCTGAGACTGCCAGCATGTTGAGCACTTCCTCCACACCAAGCGTCACATGGGGGGTTACAGCCAGTGTTGACACTTCCACAAGCACCAGCCACCACAAAAGCTGTTAGAGAATGTTCAGTCAAGCCAAGGATGAATATGAGGGAGCCATCTGGAAATGTGCAGGGAGGGATCACATAACTCTCTCTGCATGTGCATGACCACTTCCAACTGAATGAAAGAGGACCGTCAGGATGCAAAAAACCACTGAGGAACACTAGAGCAAAAATAGGGAAGGAGTCACCAGGAAAGTCTTTTTCTCAAATGCACAGGCTACATTATCCCAATGAATAGTTTAGCCAGATGTCCCACCAGGTCGGTAGTATGGCTGACACTAGCCATTGCATTATAAGCAGAACATTTTATATTTGGGACCAGTTAAAGCTTTTCATTGCAGGTAAAGCAACTTGTCCAGGAAAAGCCTAATATTTTTAATCCTGCCTATGGAGAGCCAGGGCTGTCATTCCCCACCTGTGCGACAGAACTACTAGTGTATATTCATGAACAGTGGTCTTATTACTAAGAATATACATAATGCGTGTATTTCAGTGTTACAGGATACAAGTTACAAGAGCCTTTTTAAAGGAAATATCAGAGATCAAAAAATTGGCGTATTCTCTTTAAAGGCAGCCACACTTATACTTGATTGTAGAACTAGAGACGAGTTTGTTATGTACCTCATCTTTCATGAACGCTCATATTTACTAGTTTAAAACATAAGATAAAAGCCAGCCATGCTTTTGCAAAGGAATAGGGGACAATACCAAATGATAAACTAGGCATATTTACAGACGTAAACAGTTCTAGAAAAGGAAGAGCTAGATACAAGAAGCACTCAATAATATAGGACAAGCACTGTGAGACTTGAAAGTAAGAAATACATCAAAACTAACAATTGCAGGCCTTAGCAGACAAATGAAATATGAATATAAATGAGTATGCATAAGAAAGGAGCAATCATGTTAAATACTTTGGCATCGCTAAAGAATGACTGTTTTACAACAGAATGTTACAAAATTGATCAGATAATTATCCCTAAATTATGATCATTATGATAGTACGTGTAGTTTAGATAGCTTATACCAAAGAAGCCATGATGTAATTCAGTAAAATGACGATTTTGGAAAAATGAGGCAAGGCATAAGGAAACATGCAGAGGGAACACTGAATTGTTAGCAGTAAAGTAGAGCCACAGGTTTAGGGTTTAGGTGAGATAATACTATCAGAATTAAAAATTTAAAAATAATAATAATAATAATAAAAAGGAGATATTGAAAGTCAAAGAAGCAACTTTGGATGTTTCCACATGATGGCTTGTTTAGAAGGTGTGGCTTTGGACTCAAAAGTGAATTGTATAAGGCAGTTATGGTTTTACTGTAAAAAACCAAGAAGACAAAGAGACATAATAAAAAGGGAACACAGACTGGAGAATGTTAATGTCAGCAGTAGAGACAGCCTGAGAAGCTATTTTAAGAGATCAAGAGGAAAAATATTTATAAAAGCAGGAGTTGATTAAGAACAGGCAATTTGAGTATCTAGAAAAAGAGATCTAGTCTCCCTTGTTGGAAATCACTAGGAAATATGCCTCCCAGGTCCAGATGCATTGCATATTTGGAAAAACAGCAAGGTGTGCTGGCATGTCCACAGAAACTAATAAACACCCTAGACCCATTTATGTCTTTTTGTGTCCTGCACAGAACCCAAGACTTTCCAGCTCCTGAAGAAAGGAAATCACACAGTAAAATGCCTGATCCTGTGGCTAGATAATCCCCCCCTGATTTTAGTTAATTAATTAATTCTTATTTAATTAATCCCACAGAGCAGGAGGAATCTGCTACAGAATGCCTTAATGCTCTTTGGTGCACAGACAAGGATCATTCTCCTCTTCATATTTCCAGCATATTTAGTCCTAGTCTGCTCAGTTCTGTATTTTTCATGTAACTGGCTATTGTCAGTGTATGGAGGGCTGTGACTGTACCCACTCAGACTGGAACAGCACAACTGCAGAAGCATATGTGGCTCATGGGGAAATAAAGTACATGCTTCGTTTGCCTGCCAGCAGACATGCATGTAGCTGATAGGTAAAATTAAGGCCATCTCATCCTTCGCAGATGAGGGTGAACCATGAAAATCAATGCAGCTCCATTTATTTAAATTCTGTCATGCCCAATAAGGAAACAGATACAGGGTAGGTGACTGGTACAGGTAGACTGGAATAGTGACCACACATGAGCTAACACAATTTGAGGATCTTGTCTTGTGAAAAGACCAGCTGAAGGTACAAGACAATTGGGGGATCAAGTCAAGATGTTATTTCTGAGAACTTCTCATGAAAATGACAAGTCAGTGCAAAAAACACTGAAGCAAACTCCAATGTCCACAGCCAGAAGCTAATAAAAGTGTAAGAAGCGCAACTCAGAAAAGTTTGTCATTTTGATGAACAGGAGATTGGCAAGGAGAAATGTGTCTCTTTGACACATTATGGGAACAGGGAAGAGGAAACGTCACCAGAGTCTGGTTATCCTGACTCAGTAAATTTCTTTCTCTTCTCATATGCGGGTCCTAAGAGATGTTCTGCAACAATGGCCCATGAGGACAGATTAGACAGCACAGAAGGAGTAGCATGACTGGAGTCAGCCACTCATTGTCTAGCAACGGATGCCTCAGTGGTGCACAGGTTAGCAAGGAGTCTCCTGCAGCACACTTTTATCCAGCTGCCTCCACAGCACAAGCACAAAGACCCTGGATTCAGTGTGGATAGATTCATGTGGACTCCCACATTCTCCAGACATGTCATCTTAGGGACAAGTCCAAAATTACATCCAGGAACCTCCAACCTCTTCTTCCAAACTCCCTGTTACGTTCAACAGATACATCATTGCTTCAGGAATCTCCTTTAATCCACTCAGTACTTTGTAACAGTCTACCTTGTATTCATCTTATCTCCTCTCCTCAGGCGGTCAGTCCTGACCTTTTAATCACCTGATCCACTGATAGCCTTTCTTACATTCCTCAAAATGAATGCATCTGGAATATGCTGTCCCAGCAGCTGGAATATGTGTGCATTTGACAGTAACTTTTCAGCATACCCAAGCCAAGCAAGAATGGTGTACACTTCTTGGAGATGAATAGGATTAGGAAACAGAGGCCCTGATGCTGATGTGACTTAGTGGGCCCCTCATGTACAGGAGAAGTGGGGGAGGAGAGGTGGTGCTCTTATGGACAACAAGGACAGGTGGGGTCTGTATACCAGTGCTGCCATCTCAGATGCCTGTGGAGAAGAAACAATAAATACTAGATAAAGTGCTCTAAGGGTTAAGAACTTCAAGGGGATAGACTGCACAGTCTCAAAGAAGAGATAATAAAGGGCCTGTAACACTAGATCCAGCCTCTATGTAAAGATAATCTACTCGATGGGGGCTTAATCCTAGCAAGGGCTCTATAAAGTCTGGGAAAAAAAGGGGGTATAGTTTGAACCCTGAATAGTCTAATTGATCCCAAAAGTAGAGTCCCTTTTTATATGTAAATATCCTGTCTCTCTTCAACCTCTTGATCATTCAGGGTCTAACCAGGGAGTTTCCAAAAAGACATCTGCTGTCAGTAGGAAAAGCCATCCCCTTGTTTAAAGCTCTTCTCTCACACCCAAGGTTTGAAGCTTTGACTCCCCTCATGCCCCTGTTGTCTCAAAAGCTCATACTGCTGACATATATATCCTCTGCCATAGGTAAATGTGTCTCAGTGCAGACAAGAGGATCTCTGCCCATCACTCCATGAGCAATGGCAGGCAGAGTGGCTAGAGAAGTAAGGCAGAAGAGAACTAATGGGGTTCCTTCAGGAAGTGCTCCTGAGCATTTTCTTCTCCCTAGAGAGAGAGAAATCTGTGAGGCAGAACCTATTTTAAATGGAAGTCTCATTCCTTTTCACTGGCAGCTAGCTATCTCAGTTGCAGGACCAAGAAGAATTACCTAAGATACCAATGAAGCAGGCTTCCCAGGTGCATAATTGATTTCAGCAGGATTCAGTTTACTGTCCTCACAACTTTGGCATTTCAGAGAACAGCAGAAAAGGCTGCTGATGGATGAGGACAAGACACTGGGCTGATAGGAATTTCCTCTTGGACGATCCTGATGAAAGAAGGGGTGAACCACCAGACACACCCTACCTCCAAAAGTCAGGATTATTACCAGAGAATCAAGAAGGACAGGACCAGCGATGACAAGAAGGGTTTCCTGCCACAAAAATTTCAGTGGTTTCTTCCTAGCTCTTGCTCACTTGTCAGCTGTTTTTCTCTTCCTCCCTTACACTGGACGAAGAATTAAGCTTGGTAAAATGAGAAGCTCCAAATACCTACTTGGAACCTAGACTGAGAGCTGGTACCTTCCTTTGCCAACTGTCTGTATAGCACAAGGCAACAAAATAAGCAAAGGTAAAGTTAGCACATTCTGCACACCACAGTCTGATCTAAAGTTCATTGAAAATCACTGACATTAAATAGGCTTTTGCCCTGCATCCTTCCAACAGCTCAGATGGCAAAGCAAAGGAAAACCATCAAGACAGAGATTGACTTTACCCATTCTTTAAAGACAGAACAGCAGAAGAGCAAAAATAGCAGGTGTGATTGACCAAATAGGCTTTAATTGTTCTACAGAGGACTCAAAACATATTACTGTTACTTTTATTCTAGATATATATGCTTTTCTTACAAATTATATTAACGGTGTATATTTTCTTGTCTGAAAAATTTCCTTCACTTGGGTGAAAATAAAATCAATGCTCTAGCTGGTGCTTGGAATGATGTGGCCCCAACACACAAACACACACATCTGCTGTCAGAACTTTTCTGCCTTTCTTTTTATTTCTTTTAATACAAGTCTTGAATCCACTGAGTGTTCTTCAAGTCTAAGCTCCAAACATTTCAAACAGCACAAAAGGTATGATAAGATGAAAGAAAATGTCCACAAATAGACAGCTAGACAACTAGTTAGCAGCTGTCTGCTTTTCTTCAGTGTTGTGGGTTTTTTTCCTGCAGGGAAAAAAAAAGCAAAACCAAAAAACTTTATTTTTTCAATCTTGAAGGAGCTGACTGCAGATTCTTTAGTGCTGGCAAGAATCCAACCCTGTTTAGCTCTGGAAGGGGGGAGGAGGTGAACTCCTTATGATGCCATGAGTAACCTTGAACCTAAGAATGAATCATCAAATACAGAAATGTGTATAGTTGCAACAGTTTAAATAACATTGCTAATTTTCCATTTTTTTGTACTGTACTGATCATAGTTTAATGAAGCTTTGGTGTTCTATCAAGTCAGGGCATATATGTAGAGAAAGGAACCAGAAAGAGCAGGTTTTGATTAAAAAAGTGTATGGGCTTTTGGGACCTGGTTTAAATATTTCAGATCTGAGCAAGCATGGAGCCTGCAGTTGGAGTTATTTAACTTCTCCCCAGATAAATCTGGCTAGGGGGAGGGGTGGTAATGCTTAAATCCTTGATTTTAATTACTACTGTTGTTTGCAAGTATTTTTCTTCTGTCATTTCTGTTCTTCTCCCCCTAAACAGTTGATCAGCAGACAACATGGACTCCTGTCTAACTTGCAGATTTAATTTGGAAACCTGAGCATCCAATGCAAATATGAAACACAAGCTGCAGTTGGATTCTCCTCCGAATCCTTACTGTTAGCTCAGAGAATTCACTCACTCCCTTTGTGAGGCTCAGTGTGAGGCTGAAAAACTTTCCCTCCTGCCTCCTTCTGGGTCTCTTTGTGTGTACATAAATGAATGTGTGAGTGTGTGTGTGTGTATGCATGCACAGGAGTCAGCATGCCAGACAGCATTCCATAGCTCTTGATAATTCCTCTTTCGTACCTTTATTTGCACATTTAGCATGGGTTGATTCCTCCAGTACCAGCTGAAAGGGCAAAGAGATACTGTCCAAGGCTGAGCTACAGAAGATGGATGGAAGGAACCTCATTGTCTGGATAGATGATCCTTAACCAGACACAGAAGAGGTTCTGCCCCACTGAAATTAACTTGTATGACAACACTTAACTTTGTAGCTCTTTCCATTGACAGCTTTCAAGCCATTTTGCTTCTTTTTCCTTTCCAAACCTTTCTCTTCCACATAGCTTTAGCTCACAAGTTCTCAAAGACAGAGCCTTTATTACTGGGTTCATAAAGGAAATGCTACATTGGGACTAGTAGGACTGGACACTGATTTACATTAGCATTTAGACCAGCTTTCATTCAAATAATTAACAGATAAATATGCCAGGTTAACCCCAGATTTAGGTATCTGACACAGGTGTTCCAGGTTCAGCCTTTTCCAAGTGGTACTTGGGGAGACATTGGCCAGAGAAGCCATAATTTTTTGCATCTTATTTGAACTGTGGAATGTATTTTCCTAAGCATGGGCAAACCTGAATCCTAACCATGGATTGCAGGCAGCAGTATATGTTTACACCACACAGCTTGCTTCATCCCAGCTGAGCAATAGTTGCCAGTGAGGCTACTTGGAATTTGAACAGTTTTTTCTTGTTAGGCTACAGATCCCATGTTCAACTGTTTCACTTCCCCTCATCCAAAAAGCTATTGGGATTTTACTCCAATGGTCCTGTGCAAACTTTATCAGTCTTAACAACTAGTGACAGCTCTCTCTTTCCAGAGAAAGAGTAATGGTCAGGTTCAGGTTCTGTCTGTTACTCACAAGATTGAATGATGCAGAGAACTCTAAAGTGCAACTCCTGAAGAGTGGTAAATTCCTGCAGTTAAAGGTGTGGCTACTCTTTCCTAACAAAACCTTAGACTTCTTGAATCAGTAAGGATTGTCTGAAGCAAAGGAGGCAGCAATGCACCCAACTTTCTTTAGGAAGATGTCCTATTTGTGCTTGTCAAGGTACTTCTGCAAATATCCACCAGATTGGAGGGCTTCTGAGGTTTGTGTTCTGCACTGAAGCCCTCAGGGGCTGTAAATGAGACACACAGACATGAGCTGATAGCCTTGCTTACTGCCATTCCTGAACTAGGGTCATAAAGAGAACAAGGACGTTATACTTATAAGGGACTTCATGAGCTCAAGGCAAAGTCTGTTAAAGAAGTGTGACTCACAAGAATAAATGGGGCTAGAGGTGGGATCAGCAGCAACAAATCCATCTTGGTCTCTGGCTTTTTCACAAGTGTAAGTGGTACAGCCGGATGGGACATTACTCCAGCATCTTCCTAGCACTGCTTAAGTATGAGTGATTGAGTCAGCTGTGGAGGACTGGGGAATCAGGCCATGAGCTAGAAGAAGGCTAAAAGGACTGTGCAAATAAAACCTCTCAGCATGAAGGATATTGCAGTCAAAAAGTCCAAAAGCTTCCCTCTGTTGTTCTGGAACTAATTTCAAACATGAGCCAGAAAGAACATGGAGAGGTTACTGTCAGTAACCCCTTCCTGAAAGTGTCTTGTTTAATGGGATGTTAAACCAGATGATACAAGAACAAATTCATAAGCCAGTGGGAGGAAAGGTCTATTGCTTTATTTTTTTTCAACAAGGAAGGAACAAAGGAAAAGAGGATTCTGCTCACAGTGAGGACTCTTTGTGTGTGAAGAGAAGGATTTAGGACCGTAGCACTGGGAGAGCTTGTTACATCACATTCTCTACTGTAGACCAGTCAGCCAGCCACCAGATTTCAGCAGGCAGGTCTGGGAACACTGTAATTCACTCAATGTACCAGGATCCCCCTGTATACCATTTTTAAGTCTACAGAGCAAAGCAAAATCTCATCAATTTCAGGCCACCAAAACATTTGCTTCACAGTAGTCCCTTTTCAATCCTGTGATCATCAATACATGGTAAAAGAGAAATTAAAAATCTCATGCCTGGATCTGCAACAGATGTTTGCTATCTATTTCCTATGTAGGCACATGGCTCCCATTGGTATCAAGAAGTGAGGAGCTCAAATACCTTTGTGGAGCTGACAAATATGTGGGAAATAAATAGGCACAGAGAGAACTACTTTACAGCCCACCGGTGACTCTAAATCAGATGAAGACACTGGTCCAACTCTGAGCCAGCCCTTTGGAGATGTAACAGAAGCCCACATCTGTTCTATGGAGCCTCATTGAGGACATACACAAAAAGGTCTCAAGAAAAAAACGAGTGTTCAGCAAAACACGTGTTGCTGCTGAGTGTCAGGAGGTAGAGTCTGAAATTTACCCGTGTTTTTTTCTGGCTGGGCTGTCACAGAGCTGTTACAAGGACACCTTCTAGGCATGGGAGGCTCACTGCTTTGTGTAGGCACAGAAGCAGGAGGAAACAGGACACTTCAGATATTTATTTTTAAAGTCTATCATGCATTTGTGTGATGCATTTGTGCCAAAACTAATCATAATAGTGGAAGAGTTATGAAAGCAGAACAGGAAAAATACTGAGAGCATGTAAAAGGGAGCCTTTCCAGACAAGCAGAAAAGGTAGTCTACAGATCAGAGGTATTTCAGTGAATTACAACCTTTTAAACAGCTTATTATAACTCTTAAAACCTTCTGAACAACATAAGATGACTCAAAGGTTTTAGAAGTATGGCATGGTGTCTCCAGTGTATTACTCTGCTGGAGCCACAGCACGTTGCTCTCCCAGGTTGAAAAGCAGAGAATCAAATTCAAGGAGGAAATAAATGCTCATTTTAACCACCCATATAATTTAAAGAGTTTTTCTGTGTCCTTTGTACAGTAATGCAGAGTAACGGGCAACTGCCCTATCTGCCAGCTGATAATAGACTGCTCAGGATCCCAGGACAATAAACTCCCTATTTTCTCTGACTTCTTTCACAGATGTGTCTTTGTATACAGTGACAACCACATCAGTACCATTACCGATGAAATAGCCTGCAAAGGGAAAGCATTGGTAGCCAAAAGCAACATAATTGGGTGTTCACATTACTTATAGAATACATGAATTTTGTCTGTAGAAAAATTATAGATGTAGACTATATAGGGCTATGTAGGGTTGTAGACAATATAGGGCTGACTAATGAAAGTACAAGAGAAACATTTGCCTCAGGATGAGGAAGTATAGAATCATGGAATTATAGAGCCATTTTGGTTGGAAGATCTCATCTGGTCCAACTCTTAATCTAGCACTGCCAAGTTCATCACTGTATCATTTCCCTAAACATCACATCTACATGACTTTTAATTACCTCCAGGGATGATGACTGAACCACCTTCCTGGGCAGCTCTTTCAGCGAATAGATTTTTTCTAATATCCAAGCTAAACTTCACCTGGCACAACTTGAGGCCATTTCCTCTAGTCCTATCACTTGTTACTTGGGAGAAGAGACCAACACTCATTGTGTTGCAACCTCCTTTCACGTAGTTCTCCCCTGAGTCTCCTTTTCTCCAGGCTAAACAACCTTAGCTTCCTCAGATGCCCCTCCTAAGACTTGTTTTCCAGACCCTTCACCAGCTTTGTTGCACCTCTCTGGGTGTGCTCCAGCACTTTGATGTCTGTCTTCTAGTGCGGGGCCCAGAACTGAACACAGTATTCGAGTTGCAGCCTCACCAGTGCTGAATACAGGGGCACAGTCACTTCCCTAGTCCTGTTGGCCACACTATTTCAGATGCAGGCCAGGATGCTGTGGGTCATATTTATGTGTGGCTCATATTTAGCTGGGTGTCAACCACCAATCCCAGGTCCTTTTCCATAAGGCAGCTTTCCAGCCAGTCTTCCCCATGCCTGTACCATTGCACAGGGTTGTTGTCACCAAAATGCAGGACACAGCACTTGGCCTTGTAGAACCTCACACAATTTGCTTCAGCCCACTGATCTAGCCTGTCAAGATCCTTATGCAGGTCCCTCAAGCAGAACACTCCTGCCCAACTTGGTACCACCTGAAAAAAGTCATTGAGAGTACACTTGACCCCATGATGCAGATCATTGATAAAGATTTTAAAGTCAACTAGCCCCAATAATAGGCTCTCTGGAGCACTACCTGTGATTGGCCACCAACTGGATTTAACTCCATTCAGCCTGGGCATCCAGACAGTGTTCTACTAAGTGAAGCATATACCCATCTGAGACATGAGAAGCCAGTTTCTCCAGAAAAATCCTGTGGGAAATGGTGTCAAAGGCTTTACTAAAGTCCTAAAGGGAGTTTACTAAAGGGAAACAACATCCACAGCCTTTTCCTCATCCACAAAGCAGGTCACCTTGTCATAGAAGGAGATCAAGTTAGTCAAGTAGAACATGCCCTCATAAACCCATGCTGACTGGGCCTGATTCCCTTGTTCTGTATGTACCACACTCAAGATTATCTGCTTCATAACATTTCCTGCCACCAAGGTCAGACTGACAGGCCTATAGTTCCCAGGATCCTCCTTCAGACCCCTCTTTTAGATGGGCATCACATACTTGGCTATATAGCATTATATAAATCATATTGCACTCAGAAATTATCCCTTCCTATTATTTGGTGTACTTAAGAAATTAATCCCACCTACAGGGCATTTAATGGACTTTTTGCAAGGGGCTTCATTAACTGAAGTTTCAAGACATCTAAAACACTTGGTGCAGGCCCAGGTAAGTGAAGGGATTAAATTATACTTTTCTTTGCTAAGCTATCTTTTACCCAAGTATCTTCCCAAGTGGTCTATGTTTTACCCAAGCCACCTTCTTACCCAGGTATAAATTGCAATAGGTGCAAAATGCAAACTGTACTGCTTTGGGAGGAAGGAAAAAAAAGAGGTAATCATGACGAATTATACTTTTTCCAAGTTATTATCATCCTGCTCAGTCTCTGTCAAATTGCTCCTCAGAGCAGTCTGCAAAGCCACCAGATTCCTCTTTTCTTTTGTCTTGTTCTTATTTTTTAGTTTCTTCCTCCCTTTGTACTATTGCTACCTCTTGGATAAAATGTGCACTTTTGCATATCTCAGCCATTTCAAGGGCTGAGATGATGAACTGCACTGTTTAGTCGTTTCCATCACAGTGTCACTAGTGGTCATGTCTGTGATTATCTTTAAGGACAATGCATTCAATAATCGCTTCAATCCAAATCTACCTATAATGATGATCGAGGATGATATGCAAAGTTATATATGTGAAGGAACAGTTGATTTTTCATGCCTACATGTTTTTTTCTGAATTCTTTGTAGCTGCAACATAATCTTTGTCTACAACTTCACCAAACAGTGAATGTGACTTTTTACTAAACTGATTACAGGTGATTTCAAGAAAAAAAGAAAGAATAAATTCTTTTTAAACACTTTAGTTTTATACCATTTCAGGACTGTAATTTTTTTCCTTGGCTTTAGACAGAACAAACCCAGTTGTCTATAAAGCATATTCAGTATGTGGTGTGGACTTGGTGGGGGTGAAAGGAAAAGAGAAATCAGCTCTAAAAAGTGAATTCTGTGCTCAGGACTCCATTCCTTAGGAAGGCAGGTAGAGCTCTATTAATGCCTGCTTGGACCTTTAAAATTTCTCTTCTGTTGCTTGCCTCTGCTGGGAGCAATTTCACTGCAATTACTAAAATGAAGCCCCTGAATTCCACTCTGTAGCTATTCACATGACCCTCAGTGCTTTGGACTTGATTTTTCTCCAGTTTTCTCCACAACAGGAACAGTGGTGAGGAAATTTTTCTCAGTCAGTGGCTTCAGGTTTCTATTAAAAACTTTTGGTACTTGCAACACTTCTCAAAACCTTTAAAAAACAAACCTTGCATTGGAATTATTCAATCAAACGGTATTAAAAGCATAGATTATGCTTTAGAAACCACTTACAAAGAAGGTTTTTACAGATCAGTGAGGACGCTAGTGAGGAGGGGCCTCTGATATGAATGGAAACGTTTGTTTCAATCCTCATTTATCTCAAGGCCCGGGTGCTTTCTGGACAGTAAAACATTCTTCTCCTCTCTGCACTTGGAAAAGTGAGGATCAAGTTGCGAGAGTGCCCTTGAATGCTCAAGTAAGGAATTTGCTAAGTGGCCTCCTCAGCCAACACAGCTCCCATATTAACGGTGGCTTCTTAATTCCCTCTGCCCTCAGCAGCAGGATTACCCTTTTCTTATCGCAAGGCATCACTGACAGCTGAGTCCTCACAGCTTTACCCAGCCACAAAATCATGACCACTTCTCATGTTAAAATATTTGCTATCTATCCACTATCCTGAAATTTTAACCAAGCCTTGATAAGGATATAAACTGTGCTCTTAATTTTTCCAGGACTTCTAAGGGATCTTTGTAACTGCACCTACACAGGTCTGTCTCAGCCTGCCCTGAATCCACATATGCCTGCAACATAAGCATTAATTAAAGAAAATAAGTTTCTATTATTGATCTGGAACCCACCTATATTTAAGGAAAAGGTGAGAAAACATTGGAATATTTTGGTTTTCTTCTAAAGAAGCATTAGGTGTGTTAAATCTACTCTTACTTAAGTAACACATTCAGTGAAAAAAAGTGAGGTTCCAGAGGGTCCCTTCTGAAATGAGCAGTGAAGCTCTTTGAAAGAAGCAGAACCCACATCTCGGGGAGACAGTGGCCTGTTCACCTATGTCAAAAAGCAAATTAACAGCGTTAGTCCCAAATCCAGCTTTCATGGATGGCAGAAGAAGCATGGGCAGAGTAGAGTACGTAGTGTTTGTCATGTAACTTGAACAACTCACATCAAGCTCTTCTTCCTGCCATACAAAGCTTCCCGAGATTAGTCAGGACTGATATAGATGTATGAACATCTTAAAAGGATTTTTACATAGCTCCCAGGATGAAGACTAAACATTGCTGCATAAAACAGAATTTGGCAGTGATTCTATTGGATGAACCTAATCAGAGCAGACAGATTACAATACAGGCATAGAATTTAAAAGAAAAAAAGGCATTTCTCTGCAGCATTGCATAACATGTTCTGGAGAAACTAGAAAACCTTTCAGAGCAGCTGGGACAGAGGGAAATGAACCATTCGTTCCCATGTGAAATAAACAAAAGAAGGAAATGCTCCAATCTGTCTCCAAACTAGGAAAGGAATGGTGGTGAGATAAGTGACCACAGGCTGAATCAACCTTTTCATGTTGTCCAGTTCCTGACAGTAGCTGTGTTTGAAGTGCAAGGAAGATCACTGCACAGGTATATATCACCTCATTCCTTTGGTCAGTCCTGGTGACCCACAGACCTCCACAATAGAATGGTGTCTTTGGCAGATGTCTCTGGATGCCTGCAGCACAGCACCAGACAACAGGGCTGCTCTTTTCTTGAGTTCTTGTATACTTTCTGGTAAAAGAACCCCATATTGCTCTAAACCACCTGCACTGCTCTGTGTGTTACTAAGACAATGTTCTTCCAGACACTTGTGATAAGTTTCCCAGATAAAAATAATTTTCAGTATGGAAATCCACACAATGAAATTCAGGCAGCATGGAAAGACCTGCATTTCTGAAGAAGGGCCAAATACTCTATGGCATGGGCTGGGAAATGTTCAATTCAGTCAGACATTTTTGGTTGGGTTTGGGTTTTGTTTGTTTGTTTGTCACTGAGGCTTCACTTGTTGGATTTTGTTTATCTTATAGATAACCAAGAAAGCACACAAAACTTATTCCTGGTAACTGCTTGACAACAACATGAGTTTTCCACATCACAACAGTCATATTAAGCCTTAAAGTTATGGATCATTCTGATGTTTTGATTCACACAAGAAAACTGTTAACTTGAACTTGAAAGCATGAAGTGAAGCCAACCAGCTTTCCAGACTTGTTGCTTCTGCAGTGGACCTCTCAAGTTTTTATACTTCCCATTTCAAGTCAGACAGAAATGCCAGTGCTCCCTCTCCTTCCACACAGAACCCAAACAAGGCTCTTGTTTAAGTAATATGACTATGAGTCAGCCTGCAACTGTGATCACACTGCCTTTCTGTGGACACCTTATTAAATACTTAGGAGCCTTCATAATACTTATGAACAGCCTTCCATTCAAAGCCAGTGAATCAATGCAGATGGACAGTGTTTGCAACTGACCCATACATTCTGATTCATATTTCTTTGTCCACTTCTCAGTGCAGAACCAAAAAAGCTCAGTTCCCAAGGTGAGCAACTAAACTGCAGAATCCACTATATCTGGAGTCCTGAGAGCATGTAATCACATCAGCTAGTATCTCTTGCAAACAGACACAATTAAATCTTAGTTTTCCCCTGCACACTTCCACGTACTGGGAGACTGGTCCAGAACCTCCTTCAAGTTGCCAAAGAACTTCACCTAATTTCCATTAAAAAACATATCAACAGAGAGCATATAGACATTTCTTCCTATCACAGATCGGTTCTTTATTAAAAAAATTGTCACCCAACTCTTCCACATCACCCTAGTCATGTTCCTTCCCATTTATCATCCTATTAACATGAGCATATTTAGCTTAACTTTGTGGTCTTACAATTAACTGCATCCTCAGAGATGTACACAGGTGTATATAGATGTGGTGTCACCACTACCTGGCTCTGCAGCACTAAACTGCTGGAAATGTATCTTTTCATGACCCTTAAAGCACACCTGAGGCACCTTGGTTTGCTGCAGCACTTTACAGAACTGGGAATTGCACTTTACATGTTCCTTTGCCAAGATGGATGAAGGTAAAGACATTGCAGTGGCTGGGAAAATCGAAGGTTCTTGGCCTTGCTTTTTCTGTTCTGCTTACCTGAATTCCCATATTTTTCCTCCTTTCACAAGCAAACAGTGGATTTCAGGCAGTTGAGAGAGGCATTTGCAGAAGGAACAATCAGAAGAGGGCGTAATGTTGCAGTGGCTTCCTCAGTGAGAGAAGACCAGCATGGGAAATAATAATTCTGCTCCAATGTCAGGGCTGTGGAGATTTCTATTTCAAATTTAAATGTAATTTTAAGAGCTCTTTGTAGCAGCAAGGGTTCACTTCAAGAACCCAGAGGCTTAGTACACAAGCTGTGCAGGCCACGAAAATATTCCCATCAATTTCAGGGTGGCACATCTTTATGAATGTACACTCTCATGCTGCAATCAGGAATGAGGGAACACTTTAAAAATGCTAGTATTCTGCAATATTTATAGGGTCTTTTTTCTTACATCATTCAGTTCTTGCATTTGGCTGTTCAGGCAATTCCAAGAACTGCTCAATCTGCAGTTTGTGATGCTTGCTTTCCTTCAGGAAGAGCAAAAGAAACTGGCAGTGAGACCTCAGAAACAGGGGGAAATCTGTATTGCTGGGGTTTAACAGCCTTAAGTTGATTCACAATAAATAAAGAAAAAGTTAATGGCTGAGTATTAAAATAACAGGCTACCCACATATGCAGCACGCTATGATTTCTCATACCCTGATTCCTGTAGCGCTCAGAAGGTAAATATGTGCTCATCATACTTCCCCACATAATTTTTACAAATCCTCACTGGTGTTTTTCACAGTGATTAATAAGGTTGAATAAACACAGGGACTAAAAAGGAAAGAATTTTGATTCGGGAAGGTCAACTCACTGGGCAAAAAGAAGGAGAAGATTAAACACTATGCAGGCTTTTCAACTTTGAATATCAACAAGGTTCTTCTAAATAAATTCTGCAGTGGAAAAGAAAGAGAGGCAGTTTTGAGAAAATGCTCACTCTAAGAAGTGCTTGAAAGGAGTCCTGTCCAGAGACTGGAGAACTCTCCAAACCTTGAGGTGGTAAACTGTGACTCAGCTCATGTCCTAATTTTTCCCATATACAGTAGCATTCATTCAATTTACATAAAATATCAAGTAGCTAAAGCAACAGTCACAGCACATACCTCTGAACTACTTAAAGCACAGAAGGATTTCTGATCTCTAAATATAGTAGACGTGAACCCTGAAAGTAGATATGTCATTCTTCCACTGTATCAATGCTCTGGTTAGTCCAGGACTGCAAACAGCAAATGTTAAGAAAATATGCACAAATAGGAAATGCCATATCTGTTTTCACTCTTGGCACTAGAGCTGAAAAATCCAGATATGTGGAAGCAGAGTCTGAAGTTGTCTCAGTGTCTTTGCAACTGTATGAAAACGCTGGTTTTCTCAAAGGGCCACCCAAGGGTATAACTTTCTTCAAATGTTCTTCTGTGTTTTTATTACTAAAGGGGAAGTGCTGCAGGACTTATTTAGGGAGTGATAGTGGATGACAGATTAAATATGAGCCCACAGCAAGAGACTGTAGCACAAAGAGGCAAATACCATACTGGGATGTGGAGCAGAATTACTTGCAAGACTACAGAGGTAATAATTCCTTTACACACAGTCCTGGTGAGGCCCCTCTTGGAAAACTGTGATCAGTTTTGGGCAACTCGATATAGAGAGAATGGCAATAAAATAGAGAGAATGCAATGAACACTGATAAAGATAAGCAGTTTGGAAGGTATGATATATGAGTGAAAGGCAAGGGAACTTCTCTTACTAAATGTAGCTGAAAGATGTATAAAAGGAAAGGGCAAGGGGAGGAAGGACATTACAATACCACAGTATTCCCAGGTGGGTGGAAAACCTGACTTTGTAGATGTATTTCAGAGATAGTAAAAAAAAATGGCATTTTTCACGGAAAATTTCAGAATAAGTGTTATGAATCCCTGTGCTCCTCCCCATCTTATAGATGTATTTTAGTTGTGGGAGGGAGGAAAGTAATTAATTTAGAGATAAAGTTGGATCTTAAAAAAAAAGGAATATATCTTGAGGAAAAAAACATAAACCAGACTACATACACTGCTACATACTACTACATACATACATATACTGTTCTTACAGACATACACTTTTTCTCCCTTAAAAAAATATTAATGGAGAATTACTAGCCTGCTCTAATCAAAGGCTGATGTTCAAGCTTCATTTTCTTCTTTAACAATTAGATTTTTCTGGGTAACTTTATCACATTCTGGCCCACTGCTCATGTAATCACTCTCTCCTCAGTAGAAAGATGTCAATCATCACAACAGGGCAGCACCATGCTTTCGAAGGTTTCCTTCTGGATGAGATGCATGATCTCCATCTGGTTTGGTGGTCAGAGAAGAGCAGACAGCACTGCTCTGACATGAGAAGAGCTCTTAGATTTCAAACTGCTGGTGCCTAGACTTGCTTGGGTATCTCCAAGTACCCAGGCAAATGTGGTTAAGGTTAAGGCGTCTGAGCCAGGCTGGGGGCGGACATTGCAACTGAAGCCAGAGAAAGGGAAGACTGTCAAAGTCAGTATTGTATAGTTCAGTCAAAGCTGGGTTAGAGCTGGGGGTGGAGGGGGTAATAAAAATACTCTTTTGCATTGTTCATTCCCACTCATAGCTTTGCATTAGCTCAGCTGCACACCTGTAATTAATACATGAAACTGTCTTCTGCAGACAGTCTCTTTTATGATGTTGTTTGCATAATCCACCAGCTTGTCTGTTTCCTGGTGATTTGTGACTTTCCTTCAGTTTTCTACTAACTTCCCTGGGAAAAAACAAACAAAAAACCACACTAGACCCAAGTGAACTGTTTAACCAATATCTTCCTTTCTCTCTCCCTCCTTTATTTTTTCCAAGACAACTAACAGAGTTAGTCTTTCACTTTGACTTAATAATATCTTTCTCCTTCCAAATATTCTGGTCTTGACTGGCAGCATGTCCTGCTTATAAATCTTCCACAATCAGCATTTGCTTTTCAAACCTTCAACTCCAAACACAAGCCAGCCTTTGAATTTATTAACTTTATTTATTTTCAAATATATTGTTAGAAGTTATCCTGGCAATCCTTCCAGTTCCTCTTCATGCTGTTTTGCTCACAAAAGCAATATTTTGTTGCTAAACAGGTCCTCATCTCTCAAATAAATCTTCTTACTCACTTTCTTCCCTGCTTTCTTGCCTAGTACTTACAGCAGAAGCTGGGTCCAAATCATTGGGGTCTGATTAGTTATTTTAGAGTGGGAAAGATGGCAAAAGACAGACTCTGTCATCTTATTTAGATTAACTGCCTGGCAGTCAATCAACACAATAGGATGCATTCACTGTACAGTGAGCTATGATTAACCAGAAGCCTGACATATATGAACTATGCAAGCACTGGGAACCCTGGAGCAAAACGTCACACTGTCACAGCATTCTGAGCAGTGTGCCAATATCCCTGCATCAGGTGTCATCTGCTGATGACCAGTGCCCTGACTTTCACGGGGTCTATTCAGCAGTTTAAGATCTATAGGCACCTTTCCACTGCTGAGAAAAACTGAACAATGGTTTTGCAGCAGGATGAGTCTCAGTGTTCCCTGTGAGACTGCATACTTTTAACCTGAAAAAATATATAATTTAGAGGTGAATTGTTTCTTTTCAATAGTTAGTATTGCTTTTATTTACCCTAAAGGAGCAAGGATGAAGAAAATGTTGCCACCCATAAGCATTGTGGAAGGGAAGTACAGCAGATTCACTTACAAGATGGAAGCTCTGTGTAGGATACCCATCATTCCATAGGCATGGTCACATATCTACAGTGTTGCCTGATTAAAAGGGGAACTGCCAATGCTGAGTCAAAACCAAACATCTATAAAAGAGATTTTCTCTACATCCACAAAGGGTAAGAAACAGTGAAACACTTCCCTTTGCACATATACAGAAAAATCACACAGCTGCACCTCCCAGTGTGGAGAAATGGAGGTGGAATGTTCACACTGACAACTAGTACATATTTATATCTAAGGCATATGATCATAGGAATATCTTAACTGTGGACAGCATGTCCAAGGACATTCAGAGAATGTGAAGCAGAAGCAACAAAGACAATTCAAGTACTCTTCACTCTGTGACCTAAACTCAAGACAATTCATCTCCCTTTTATAGATCCTGATAAACATGTTTTTTTTTTAGTGTATATAAGTACTTTATTTCATATGGGGAGGTCTTCATTGCCCATAGATTTTTGTGTGTTATTATTCAAGCTTCAGGTTAACTTTATTTATTTATGGGTGCATTAGTATAGATTTGAAGGAAATACGTAAGTGGGAAACAATGCTTCCAACTGAACTGCACTAGCAAGCACACATTACAGTAGTCTAGAATTAAAAATTTGGATGTGTGGATTTGAATATGATTTACGGATTGCTCCCAGAGACATTATTTTTGCTTATCATTCAGACGACTGTGAAAGTGAAAACTATGTGTGAAATCATGCAAGATAGACATTGCCTGTAGAATGGGAAAAAAAAAAACATTGTATCTTAAGGTGGCTGATGCAGCAATTAATATTGCAGCCTTCACTGCCTTCAATGCACAGAAGACAAGGGTGAGATTGCCTAGATGTCTACTTCCCATAAATAACTGATCTCAAGTCTTAAAGGGAGAGACAAGCTTAAACACACTTTACATACTATAGCCTTCTCACATTTGCCTTGGAGGAAATGCTTAAAATAATAGTAAGTGACAGAGCAGGAATTTGTATACAAGTATGAGACTCTGGATGCTTGGGCTGTATCAGCTGCACCTATAGATCTAACCAAATGCAAAATATCTCTGCAACCTCATCTTTGGCAGGGATGGATTGGCAAGGACATGTGCTGTACATTGTTGGGCTGTTGCTGGGTGCAAGTAAGGGAACCTGGTGTCTAAAGACCTGGGCTAGAGCAGTAATTACAGAAGATCACAACTTTCCACAACTGAAATTCAGAGGCAACTTTTTAGACACCTACACGGCCTTTTTTTAGTGGGTTTTTTTCTTTCATTGGCTTGGTCCAGAGTAGACAGTAAGTGCCAAACTGGAAGAAGCATTGACACAGCACTCGAATACCTGATTCTCCTAAGTCTGCTTAGGAAGTAAACAGTGGGCTAACTCCACTGATTTCAGCAAAGCTCATCCTGATTTACAATGGCATAAGTAAGGCAAGGATGGTGTTCATGCTTTATATCCATCACCATGAGGACAAACCAAAAACATATTTGACCATGCTGCCTGAAAGGAGACCTTTGTTTCAGCATACCCTTTCTGATGGAAAATAATGAAAGATACAGTGAAGCACATTTATTCCTCAAAGCAACTGATGTGTGGACACACCTAGATTCATATGGAGATAAACAAATTTAAATACACATGTAAAGAAATGTCAGAACAAAATCTCAGAAGCACTCAGCCATCACCTTAGAAGTCTTCCATTATGTTGTTAAGGTCTACTATTTTGCTGAGAAAATTAAAGCTCCAGACTTAGTTATACTTAAAAGCCTCGTTTTTCACATATAAATTCATAATGTTCAAATAGGACTTTTTTTTCCTTCACAGTTTTGTTATTTGCAAGTTGGTTAATTAAAGTGCTTAACAATATTCTTTGACAACTGGAGCAAAAATTTAAATTTTAATGTGCAAAGAAAAATTTGTGCATGTTCATCGAAAAACTTTACATTTTCAGAAATGGTGCAATGACTGCAAGTTTAATAAGTCATGATTGCTTTTCCAAAACTGAAAAAACAAAGACCCTTGAGAGAGGGAAAAAGACTGCTTCAAAACCAGCTATGAAGGTCAGATATTATTTGTGGAATGCATGTTTACAAGCTTTTAATTGAAGGGGCTGGAGGCCAGTGTGCTAAGAGGGTAATCAAGAGTAAAATATAATTATAAGCCTGATTCAGTCTTACTGTAGATATCCACTGGCATGACTAAATTGAGATATTAGACTATGCACAATGGAAGTGCCAAGGACAACTGTACTATAACCAGAATTATGATCATATTATCAATAGTAGTATATCCATCTTGAATACAGGACAATACACACCAGGATATAAATACACCAGATTTTTTTCTGCCTTAACTTGCTGCCAGCAGTGCAACCCTGATCTGGCTCAGATGTGGTCTTCTCATCAGCTTCTTCCAGCAAGATGAGGGTCACCAACACATTAGCAATGTGACAGACTTCTTTATTTGGTGGATTTAGCAGCTGTAGGTAGGACATCTCATAATCTTGAGTCACGGAGAGAGCCTCAGGGTAGCTACCCACTTGTACAGAGAAGACAAGTATGGAGTCCTGGCAGATTAGGCCAGGTGGCAAAGGAAAAGCAAGTGGCACACTTCAGGCCTCCTGCATGTTTAGCTGTACCCAGGGTACACCAGTTCAGCTAGATACATTTAAAGAGGCTGTCAACTGGTCCCTGATCTTCTGAGAACATTGTCTTAAGTTCTGGCACCAACCAAATCAAAAAATAAACCTCTCTCAACAGAGAGACTAAGAGTTTCTATTGAATGAGAGCTGATGGCTTAGCCAAAAGGTAGCAAACAGCTGTACATGCAGCACACAGGACAGAAGATCATCAGGAAGACTTTTTCCCTCCCTTAAAAAAAAAAAAAAAAGGAAATACACTATGGAAAGTCTTAAGTTAGTTCAATTAATTATCCACTGGCCATTTACTTAAGGGACCTAGTTACAAATATACCCTCATCACAATGACAGGAAATCTATCTGAAAAGTCTGCAAAAAAGGCTACTAATGAAGAGAGTTTCTAATGCCTGTAAGCTGAAATATCTTTTTGCTCCTTTCACCAGTAGTTCCTGTGGGTCATTTCTGGGGTCAGCAGTGGTGTGCAGAGTAAAGACTGCCAGGGCTGGAGAAAAAGAAAAAAAAAGAGAAAAGAAAAGAAAGAAAAAAAAAGTACTTCAGTATTGTCAATCTTTTATCCTTGTACGGTACACTAGAGGCTGACATTTAATACCCTAGGGATATAGATGTTTGAAAGCTGGTTATTGTAACAGAGGAAACCATCCAAACTCTGCAAGACCGAATGGATCAGATAAAGCTGACACAGAGATAAATCTGGTTTTTACATCCATTCTTGCAAAAGTTTTGCTAATCTATGTAGTTATAGCTTTCCTGGAGCAAAAGGAGAGGGAGGAAAAAAAGAATCCTATATTACAGGAAGTCAACATCTTGCCCCTATTTGTAATCTCGTAACATGACAGTCAGAGAACATTTTTCTCCTGGGTTTCGCGTTAACTCTATTAAACAGAGAAAGATAAAGAAAAAACAGATAAACCAACACAGAGAGGGAGAGAGTGCATGATGGCAAACATGTATGTTCTCTTTAGTTGAACTTCCATGTTAACATAGATTCTGCTTGCTTGTTTAACACACAAATGCAGATCCTTCACGGACACAGCCTCATCTTCTAACCAGTCAGAAACTTTAACACCTACTCTTCATTATCTAGTATTTGTACTGCCAGATTGGACTTTCATATGGAAGCCTGGAGCAATGCTGGTACAGATGGCAAGATGACTCTCATGAGATTGATGACTCTGAAGAAATATATAGTATTAAGTCAGAAGGTGCAAATGTTAACATTCCAGTGTAGACAAGAAATATTCCTTGCATACCCTTTCCAGGTTTGTTTTCTCATGCATTACAAAGAGAAAGAAAAAGCCCTCGACACACCTCGTAGCTGGCAAATGAATGATAAATTTACTTTAGTTTCTTTTGTATGTCAACTGTTCATGCCTCAGGTACTTAACCTTTATTTTAAAAACATGGTTCGGATCATAGCCTTGAAGGTGGGTGGGAAGAGGGGGATGGTATTCCTGTAAATGTTTCATTTAACAAAGGCAGTACTATAAGAAGGTTCAGTGGTGAGACTGTGAATGGTATTTATTGTTTCAGATTTCAGGGCTTCCATACATCTGCTGCCTGTCAAAGGCAGATACCACATTCATAAAACAAGTGCCCTGTATGAAAAAAGAGAGGGGAAAAGAAAAGGACTCTCTTCTCTGTGGCTCAGCCTCAAGGATTATGTGAGATGGGAAACTGTAGGAAGTGAAAGTTCTGATTTGCTGTAAAGATGATCAACAAGAAAATCTTTTATTAGGAATAGGAAATTTTACTTTCTTTTTTATATATGAGGGCCTTGATTCAGGAAAGCACTTTAAGAACTATCCCTACTCAGAAAAGCTCTTAAATATGTTCTTATGCCTCCTCATACTCAGCAAATTGCCTAAGAATTTGCTGAGCTAAAGTAGAGCCCTACAGAAGAACCATTTATATTTAAACTAACTAAGCAGCTCATTCTACCAGGCCGGTTACATGATTCCTGACTTTATTAGGTCTGGAATGTATATTTCACCCATGGTGAGAAACATGCTCATTCATTTCTTATGATATCATAGTCTTCTCCATGGCAATCTGGTGCTATGTGAGGAAAAACAATAGAAGAGAAAACTTTTCATGCAGAGATGAAGACGGATAAGGAATTATGTTCAGCCGGGTGGGAGAATATATAAGAGGAACAAAACCATGGAGCCCCTGATTCTGAAGACCTGATTTATTTAGTATCTGGCATTGGCCATAAAGTGTGGGCAATGAAAAGAAGAGCTGACCTCAATGCCTCCTTAGAAGCAATCAGAAATTTATTTCAGTGTGTGAGCATTTAATTAGCTTCACTGAATTTACAAGACTTTCAGTCATTTTAAGATACTCCAGGCAACTACCCCATACATAAGATTACGTTGAATTTGGAATGCCAGCCACTTAGGAATAATGTTTGGAGAATTTTAATTGAAGGCGAATCCTTTGTTTTAATATCAATTTGATGTGCCGTTACCATTTCCTTCACCACAAATTTACACTGAGGGACTCAACTAGTATAAAAAATTGTTTTAATCAGTAAATTAGAGAAAAACTTCAAGGAAGTTTAAAGTTGCCCCATCTAGGAAAACTTAAATAGCACCATTACATTCTTAGTTCTAGGCTAATCATTACACAGTGCAGCCACAGCACCACTTCAGTCATCTGGGTAGAGCCATCACCTTCCTCCTTTTCCCAGAGGACTCGAAGTATATTTGCTGCATGCTTTTATTGCATGCATACAATAAATATATATGGAGTGGAATTAACTAACAGGAGGCAATTACTAATTTTATTGTGGCTTCATGAGGTCTGTATATCAAGCACCTCTCCTGGGCTTGATGAACAATTGTTAAATACAGTTAATTTCTGGGTTGATCTTATTTATATACTGAACACTAATCCCCTTCATATATCTCACGTGCTTCTTTCTTCTCAGAGATACTATCCCTCAGTGACCTCCTAGCATTTCATTAAATGCCTTCAGCCTCAGTAAATTACAGCACTTTAAAAACATTGAGTTTTGCATATAAAAAGAGAGAGACTTTCTGTACACTGCCATGGGATAAGGTGCAGTGAAAATCCCATGCAAGCTGAACTGTACTTCCTAATCAAATGGGTGTAACAGATGGCTGCTAGAGCAAGCCATCACAATGGAAATATCTGCAGTTCTCATGGTAACGGAATCTGCCAGGTCTGAGGGATTTGCTGTTTTCCAGGACATCTGAGCTGCAATCTCTTTCGAGCTGTCTAGCAGTCTCAGTCTCTCTCTCACTCTCTCAGCATGATGGAGATAGAGTTGAAAGGTGGAGCCTGATTTTGCATTCCAGCTGTGATTAAAGACATGCACACACAAATGCACACACGCGTACTCGCACACACACAGAATCAATAGCACTGCATATTCATTATGCTATCTAGAACCTCATTAACCACTCAGGCAGAAGAGTAAGGAAATTTTAATATGCCTTCTTTAGGGAGGAAAAGAAAGAAGTATAACGGGGGGGGAGTAGAGAGGAAGACAGCATATATGTGGGGAATTATGATGCATGAGATGTACCTTTTAATAAAGATATGGAGCAAACTAGCAGTTGTTTCCATTTCATGGCAATATGTCAAGATGACTTAACATAGCAGAATGAAACATCTGGCCTGAAAAAATAAAAATCATTATGTCAAATTTCCAAAACATAGCACAGAATCTATGGAAGGAGAAGAAAAAATAGAGCAACTGTGTACCTTAGTATTAAGTGAAAGCATGTGACAGACCTCCTGGTACCATGTAATTAGAAAGATGATCCTTCTCATAAAGTGTAGGATAGCATAAAGACAATGAGCACTAATTATAAATCTAAAGGTTTAAAGTCATATGACTATGTTAGAGGGCTCTTACATTTCTGCATGCAATTCAGAATTATCATCAGGAAGAAAATGATAATTCACGATGCTTTCATTGAAGTCTTTTCCTTCAAATTCCTACCAATTTAAAGAAATAAGAAGCATACTGCCTTCTTTGCCAGACTACCTGCTAGAAAGCACACAGAGGGCTGATTCACAGCTGCCTATTCTCTTGGGTATTTGAGCCTGAAGATCAGACAACATGTAAGAATTCAGCCATGTCTCAAAATGGAAACAAAGAGGACCATTCTTAAGCAATGTGAAATGAAAAACTACAGGCTGTAGACCACAGGCCTTGGCATGCTGATCCACCACATTGTCCTTGAAGGCACTATAGTTAAATATATATGACAGCCAAAGAGATAGGAAAAATGCTTTCCAGAATAAAATGTCTGGGTCTCTGGATGTTCGTTGTTTTTTTTTTTCTTTTCCATGATATGGAATAAGCCAGGCAATGCAAACTCCTAAAGTATCTACTCAAGAAGCCAGTGTTGAAAGATGGTATTGTCTACCTATCATGCAGCACTGAAGAACATTTTCTGAAACCTTTCTCAAAGTCTGAAATATTTTTACCAAAACACTATTCTACTGTAGTAACAATATTTCTGGACAAGAAATTTAATTACTAAGTTGGGTTGGTTAATGCACAACAGCACTGTATAACACCTTCAGGGAACTCCAAACATTTTAACTAGTTAAAAATAACTGCTGTTACCAAGAAAAGACATCTGCAGCAGCAACAACATAACAGTGACAATTGTTTGCATCTATATTGACACTTCAGCTCCAAAATGCTAAACAATATGAGAGATAGTCAGTCACCTTTACTCACAGTGACCAATGACTTGATTTACAAACAGTTCCTCAAAGTTCAACGGTGCTTCTTATGTTGCCAGGTGCAGGGCTGGTTAACGAGTTAGCAGTGCTCAGATTCATGTCTACTTTCTGCCACCCTCGTGCAAACTAAATGGTACACTTACTCCTTCACCCCACTATGAGAAGCGCCCACCCTTGGAGTGAACCTGCACTGATTTTCAAAAGAATGTCAGATTCAACTGAGTCAGGAGATTTCAGATCCTTTCTTAAAATACAGCAGCCATTCACAACAGGAAAAGTGGTGCATAGTTTTACCTTGTAATAGAGCAAAAGTAGTTCTAGGTGGGAGTGAGGCTATAATAGAAGAACACAAAGAGCTAGCTCTGTTCACCATCCCACTATACTGGGGCACTGTGTGCTGTATTTCCCCATAAAGTCAACCAAGGACTCTAACAGCAGCCAACCCAGCCTCAGAAATTAATAAGAAATTAAGAACCTCTTTTTTATATTCTTACTTGACAAAGAAACCTTCCAAGTAACTGGCTATTCAACACTGAACTGCACTGCAATGACTGCGCTGATAATATTTATTAAGAGATTAGAGTGCTCAATACTGAACAGTTTGTTGAAAGTTTTGCTCCATGTTTATAGATACACGAAATAACTGCTGTGCAACGCCATAGAGCAAGTTGGAATAGCTCCCCAAACATCTAATTCTTGCACACACAGAATACACAAGTCTATCTTCAAAGAGCTCTCTTCTCTAAACGCTATTCCCTCCTATACAGAAGCAATGTATTGATGTCCCTCTCTTGTCCCTGTCTTACAACATCTGCTGCCCACTGTTATCCAGTGGTGCTCTTAGTTGACTCACCTGTGCATGCTCACCCTGCTTTTCAGCCCAAGTCCCTAAGTGTTATTACTCCACCAGACCACAAAGTCTTTTCTGCTGGACTTCTCACATATGACATTCCTTGGAGCTCAGACCAGCACCTAAACATTCTTGACTGTGTAAAAGGCTTTTATTTTCCCAGTCAGAGCTCAAGCACCTGACATTCAACATTAGCAAGGGGGTGCAGAGTTCCCACACATCCAGGAGGCCTTAATAGGCTTTCCTGCATCCAGTCTTAACCTTGCTCTCCTGAAACATTGGACAACTTGAGCTCTGATCCATCCTCTCAGTTGGTCAACTTCATCACATATTTCTGATGTAGGAGATCAAGCAACACCAACAGACCTTCTGGTCTCCAGAAAAGCTCAGGCAGTCCTCAGCTGTTCATCTCCAAGGTAGGTCAGAGCACTGTCTTTCAATTTTAGGGTGTATTTATGATGGTACCTGTTAACAGCTGAAGCTCTGAGAACTCCTCCATTAAGTACACAGTTTTGTTCAGTCTAAGATTGCTCTTGGTCCTCAGCTGACTCTGGACCAGATAGAAAAATCATCAGGACTTGGAATTAGTGGGGTGGCAAAAAGCAGTATCATAAAACTTTGAAACAGGCCTTCTTGATAGTTCATTTCTACTTGAGCTCTTTGCCTATGGTTACCAGACATTTTTCAATCAATTGCTGTGTTTGTGATGACAACAGTGGATGTTGCTCTTGTCATTTCTATGATTTCCATCTTCCATTCTTCTTGCTTTCTGGACAGGAGCTGAGGGACCTTATTTCTAACACAGCCAGGAAGCAAAGAATCTTCCCATACCAAAAAGCCTAGGAGTCCCAGCTCCTAGAAAGAGCATACTACAAAGCTGCCACTGTGGATCAGTCAAGGATCTGACCTACAGTATTTACATACTGATGGATTCCCACGATTTGGCATTTTAATGGTAACAAAGAAATACCTAAACATTCACTGACACCCAAAGTTGGCCTTTTCTGGCAGTTTCTTGCAGAGACCCCAGACCCCAAATTCCTCAGCCCAGTGAGCCATTGCCATTCCCTGCTGGGACTTAACACAACATCGCATACCACAGTGAATCTGCTCCAGTCAATCAGCTCCTGCAGCTCCCCGCAGGCTTCCAACACCTGCTAACAGGAGGGGACAATAGAAAAGCCCTGCCCTTTCACACATACTATTGCCTTATTCTTTAAAAAAAAATGCTCAGATCATGATGTTCCATTACAGGATATTCCTATAAATAGACTGCACATTCAGAGGGAGAATGCAAGCATGCTCTAGTAAATATTTTAGCAATGAAGTGGCATGGGAATCTTAATGCTTTTCATTTTTCAAAATACGAAGTGCTCCATCAGAAGGTGCTCTATACTCAACGAAGAGAATGTGCATTCTAACAATAACAGGACAGCTGGCAGTCGACACCTTATCTGTATTAGTTTTCCTTGAAAACATGCTTGGTCCTTCCTCCACTTTACGACCTAATGTTCAGAAAGAACTTGATTTAATAAGAAAGCTCATAATGTGAAGTTACAGACACCGTGGAAAGGAAACTTCAGAAAGTGTAATTGGCAAATAAAATTATGTAAAAAAAAATCCTGGCTATCTCCACAAAAAAAAAACAAAAACAAAAACAAAAACCAAAAACACCCAACAAACCAAAAAAAAACAACAACAACAAACAACCCTTTTCTTTTAAAGAGATTTGCTCTGTGCAAGGGGGAAACCAGGAGACCTTAGTGGTCTGGGAACCAGCATGCAAGCAAAAAGTCACGGGACACGAGCCCTAGTGATGGCTTTGCTGCCACTAACCTAGTTGTTTTATGGGGATAATAGTGATGGCTGAGCACAGTAATGCTGTCAAGACTAACTAGGACTGCCTAAAACAGGGACAAAGAGAAGGACCATATTTTATAGCATGCCTGAAACCCAGACAGAAGAGCTCCATGGCAACATGCAGAGATCTGTTATTCTTCCATTTATCTCAAGTGCAGCTCCTGGCATTGATGTGGTCTCTATACCATGAGGCAGGAAGGATCTTTGCTCTTCTTTCTTTGCAAGCTGCCAAGCTGCAGCTCTTTCCTCAGCCTCATCCCTCCTCATGAGTGGGGCAGAGAGGGTTACAAAGCTTTGCAAAACTGTTCTGGCATGCTTTATGAGATAATAGAAACTCCAGAGGATGGTTTCTGCAGGGCTTTGACAACTTGCCGTTGCAAATTATGAACATTGTCTTTCCTACAATGTGCAAAGACCTGCCTTTATGTTTAAACTTGTGCATGTGATTTCTCAAAATCAGACCTTTCACAAGCATACACTCACATACACACACACACACACGCAGGCGTGCAAAAGAAGTAGTCCTGGTCTCATTCCACACATCTTTTCTCACACTGGTTTGAAAACTGTTTGCAATAACTGGCACAAAGATCATTCTATGTTTCCTTTAGATAATGGAGGAACAAAAATCAGGAGTGTGGTAAGTGCAATACTTTATTTTTTCCCTCACATACTCAGCAGATTTTGTAATCAAGCTTCCTCACTTGATGACACCCTGCCTGCAAGTATGGAAATGGGCACAGTTTCTCAGATTTCTGAAATGTCATCTTATCGAAGCTGCTACAAAAGAGACAGGACAGACTGTCACCTGACTGCAGAGGAGGAGATGTATTCTGTTGCTTTCCTGCAGTGGTGACCTTGGACCTCTCTTTCACTTACAAAAGCTTCATCTGTCTTGATCATTTAGATGCTAAGTTTGTAGGAGGAACAGAGAAGATTTTTGCTGTATGTAGAGTATACAGCAGAATGACTTCATCTCAGGTGATGTAATGTGTCTGTGTAAATTCTTGCATTCTTTCCTTTTTTTTTTTTTATGTGAAGCTTAAAACATCTGCAAAAACATCAAAAGAGGACTGAGCATGCTGCACAGTAACACAAGGCAGCTGACAACTAGCTGATCTAAGATTACTTTAAGTTCCCTTGCAAGCTGTTCCTCCCATTGCTCATTCATAATGTCATTTGGTCAAATTCTAAACAAACGTGGCACAATGCAAACCAAGGAGCTGTGGTTCAAAGGGAGCATGGAAGGCACAGGCATTCACGACAATGCCCAGACAAGAGGCAGAGAAGGGCCATTTCTAGCAGGAAGTATGAAGAGCTCAATGAGTAGGAATTTGACTTTCAAATCTAAGGAACAGTAAGAATCAAGAGAGCACATTGAAAGACATATCCTTTATTTATTTATTTGGTTGGGTTTTTTCTCATTTCATATCCTTTGTAATAAATAAACCTTCCTATTTCAGTATTTGGCAAAGCGACAGAGTCTAAAAGGGAACAGGAGAGATAATCAATATGCTCAGGAGAAGAAAGTGCAGACAAAACCAGGCAAAGACTACTCCACAAATACAAGTTCATACTGAGAAAGGTTATTACACAGACTTCTGCACTGACACCTGAAATCAAATCATTCTTAATGGATAATGTGAACATTATTAAGGGAAAAGAAATACCAGTGTAGATCATAGGTTCTGGATTATGGAAGAAAGATTTGCTTCTGACTTCACTTTTTGTCAGTTTAAATCAACAAGGAGATCATGGCTTACACTTAGCAAGCTTAATGTCCCATAACAGCAAGTTTTTTTCCATGAACTTAAGTGTTCTTCTGCTCTTAACTGGAAGAGGATGCTGGATGTTTAGAAACAAGCTTCCTCCAGGTCTTGGTTCCTGTTGTGCTTAGCTGTTTTCCAGAGGTCTTAATATACATTCACCCTACATGGAGTCAATAAAAGGAAAGCATTTTTCACCTGAACAAGAGGCTCTGGAAGAACAAAACTGTCCGGGATAAAAGTTGAAAATCCAAGCTACAGAAAAGTTTGCTCATCTAGTTCAATTCATCAGGCATGCTTAAGTATTTACATTTCCCATCTCAATAACAGTCCACGATGTAGCTCACAGAAGAGCTTTTGGCTTTTGCCAGTCTAAATAGAATGATTTGAAACTGAATCATTTCCTGCAATTTAATTTCACAGCTGAACACAAGCCATAGCAAGATAAGGTCACAAACACTTGGAACTACCTCCAGAAAGCCATCTAACCCTCTGCACTGTTTCATGTGGAACTCCTAAATGACTACAGTAGGTTTGGTTATTATTATGGCATGGAAACACTCCTGCAGTAAATGGTCAATGACCAGTAGCAGCCAAGACAATGCAGTAATCAGAGGGTAAAAGGGTTTTCCACCAATTTCCAGAGAAGAAACGTATACTTCCCCAGCTCTATCCATCTCAGCTCTTTTAGCTAAGGATCAGTATTGCAAAGACAGAGACAGAGGCAGAGACAACCAACCAGCAAACTGAAAAGCATCTGCAGCCTGCCACATTCGTAGCAAAGGGAGAGAAAAGCCTGCTGCACTCTGAAATCTAATATGCCAAGTCATCTGGAATCAGTGTCTCCTGAAAAGGTCAAGCCTGCTCAACATCATCAGCCCACCCCCTTTCCAGAACTGAAGCACCAGTATCTGGAAAGCTTTAGCCTTATTAGACTCATTAAAAGCTAACTGGCATTTACAGTTCATGTCAAGTGAGTTGTCAGCAGGAGCGAGAACTCTGTAAAATATGCATATAACCAACGTGCTACAGAACAGCCTCCAATTCTCCAGGAAACAGTTTCAGGAATAGATAAGGGATGTGTTGTAATAAACTGCCAGAAGAGTGAAGTTTCAGTCCAATGTAATGTGCCTTTAAAAAGTACCATGTCTACACTACTGTATTGCTTACTTTCTGAAGCTAAGCCAGAGGTATGTACATAGTAAGATCTTTGTCTCATTTCAGGGAGGATACAGGATAAAGATTCTGTGCCAGTAATCTTCCCTGGATTAATGGTTTCTCTTTTATCTGCTGTATTTCTCCTCAGATGTCTTTGCTCTGAATGAGTCAGTGGAATGCAAATTACGGGTACAGTCTGAAAATATTTAAATCTAGCTTTGCACTGCACTGCAGGTTTGTGGGGAAAAAATACACAAACATAAGTATACATGCTGAAGAAAGGACAGATGAAAATTACAGATATATCAATAATGCAAAAAACCCCATGGTGTGGTAAATTGGCAAAAAATTCATTTTTCCATTTCTTTTTTTTTTTTTTCCAAAAGATCAGAATTTAGATGCTAGCTATGAATCAGTAAGGAAAATTCGCAACACTCCTTTTCTAAGACATTCAGACACTAGACAAAAATCCATTTGATGGAATAGGAACTTCATTTTATTTAGGTTGCTAAGTGCCCAATCTTCATTATCGCAACAAGTGTCTTCCTAAAGACAGCATTCTTTTAATTCTGACAAAGGAGAAATTAGATAGACTAGGTACGATTTATTTGGATTTTCTCCCATTACTTCTTCTGTGATATATTTCAATTTTTTCATACCAATGGGAATGAAAGCAGGGCAGGTTCCTGTCCTGCTTAAGGCATAGGTTTTCCTCTAACAAGTGATTGCACCCCATAAGCAACCTAGTAAGGGGAAGGGGTGGATTTAGAACTGTCGCTCTGTTTAAGAAGCCAGTAGGTTTTTACCATGGGCTTCAGTGGGAACCATCCACAAATGGTGGCTTCCAACAGAGTTTTTACAGACTATACATACCTAAAGAACAGCTCAGAGGATCTCCAAAGGCTTTTCTACACTGCAGTGGGATGGTGTAAGGACAAATGGGAAGTGAATGAACAATTGGTCAAGTTCAGAGATGACTGGATAACTATTTAGGCTCATGCAAGCTCTCTGGGAGTTGGCCTCGATACACCACACTCATTCAGTAAGGGACGGGTCCTGAAGTAAGCAGCAGCCTTCTGATTAAGGGTGCTTTAATGAGTAAGCTCTTCAGCAAGAAAGAAAACACTAATATTAACCCGGTAACTACTACTCCACTTAACAATAAATCAAATAGCATCATAAATTGTGCAATCAGAATAATTTGCAGCAGAGTATTAAGCCCTCTATCCCACCATAAAACAGTCTGCCTGTGAAAGAGCTGCCTATAAATCCGGGTGCAACATGACAAACAAACACTCATACTGTTTAAGCAGTCCATGTGGGATTTGAGATTTAGTTAGCAGGAGGAGTCTGCCTTTAACAAAAATAAGAAGATATTTTCAATTTGATGGCTTTCTAGTTTACCACGTAACACCACCTTTACTTCTAAACTTTCCATGAAATTTATTTTTAGTAGATTTTATGTTGAATTTATATTAACCATTGAATGTTTGTATCTTGTTTTTTGAAAATCTCTTCCTCTACCATAGGCTTGATTTTCAAGATAGAAAATTAACCTAGTTTCCCATTAGTTTTCATTGGGAAACCACAAAGACTTTATTGAAGAATGGACATTTCCCATGCCAGCAATTTTCAAAACACAATTTTAAAAATGGTAATATGTTGACAAAAATTAACTTTTTGGAGGAAATATCCAGCAGTTTCCTAAAATAAGACATTTTCTAACTTCTGTTTAATTTAAATGTTGCACTAAAATAGCCCTCTGATCCCCAGCAAGAGGAAATACTTTCAGTGCTGGGAAGTCTGCTTTCAGGTCATTTATAAATCCGTTGGTGCATCAAATACAATGAGCACTTGCACCACCACAGGACCAGTATCTGGGGGTGAGGAGTAGGTCTGTCATTGTGCAGTTCCCACATGATGACTCAACAAACTCTTCCAAAGAAATGCGAAACTATGCTCAGCTCTGTTATGTTGTGATTAATGGCTACCTACTGATACTCAGGACTTCTTCCAGCTCCTCATGAATGATTGATGACTGAGGTACTGCTGGCAATTGCTAAGTCCACAAATATTCATGTGAAATTTGGGACCAGGATGGCTTAGGCAGAAAGGCAATGAGAGACCAAAACAAAACTTTGCAAGATAAGCCTACCTTGCAGTGTTTATAATGGCCAAGACAGGAAAAACTGAGATATCATACTACTCTACAGAGGAATTAATGAAATGATGGAGTCTCCATAACCATTTTTACACTGAGGACAGGCTAATGATGACCTTAGTACACAGGCCAGCAGGGTCATTCTGCACAGCTGATGCCATCAGTTTTACTAGGAAAGCTGCTCACAAGCAGGGGGCTCAAGATCTAGCTGTAATTATGTACTGAATCAAACTGATGAGTTGGGATGAGTTGGTCCCTGTTACCACAAAGCATCTGAATGACTTTATCACCAGGCCCTGCAATTTCAGTGATCTCACAGTGGTCACACCACTTTCAGCTGGGCAAGGCACTGCTATTTGAACAGGGAACTCATAACCTATATCAGATTTATACTTCTGATGGATTTTACCTGTCTTTTACAGTTTTGTGAAAACCACTTACAAGGCAAAATTCACTTCATCTTACAAGACTCCTGATACCCATGAGCACCTGTTTCATTTCTTTTATAAGAAATGAAACATGAAGAAAGAAAAACATGATGGCTCTTGGTTAACCTGCAACCAAATTCTTGTGTCAAGCTCTGTTTCACCACAGTGGTGGCCAAACTTTCTGTCTGCAACTGAATATGATCTTCATCTTGAGATGTATATATTTGCAATGTTACAAAAATACACAGAGAAACGCAATAATTACTCTTTTCTCTTTAGAAAGGCTGCATACATTTCCCTGACTGAGATTGTCTTCTCCAGGGACCTATTTCAAATAAACCCACTGCATTCTGAAAACATGTCTGCAACATGAGATCTGAGTATTTTCTGCCATGGACATTATAAAATGCAAGAGACTGAGTCAAAGTGCATTCATAAAACTAGGTAGATGCCTGCATGCTTTTCCCTCTTTCCTATACAAACACAAACCTATGAGGATGACAGATTTCAAACTCATTATATGGCATGAACGATACTTTGGAGCACAGTGCATAACATAGCTACTCTACAAAAGTGTTCAAAAAACCATAAAACTAACCTTTCATGGCTAAGAGAGCACATTTTTTAGCCCAGTCTTCATAATCTTTTTACAGGAGAAAGCAGCCTATACACCCCAAAACAGTATCTAGATTCCTAAGTCAAACAAAGTGAGAAATGAATAGGCCCATTCATGCTTCAGACAGGATAAATCTGGTAAAGCTGGTGCTAACAGTGTTAAAAAGTACAGATGGAGGAGTTTGGCCTTGTTGTCATTCTAATTGTGACCATGAGTGACAAAAAATGTGTTACCTTTGCCAGTGGACCAATCTTTCCGGTTTCTAAAATCTGAACTGTGCTCATGTCACTCAGGTGCATGCTTTGTTAGAGCCTGCAAGTAGCTCTGCCACATAGGAAAGGTCTAGTAATTTTAAGGGGTTAAAATGAGAAGGATGGTACCAGCGTGTGAAATGAATCCATGGTCTTACCCCTTCATTGGGTACCCACACAAAGCAAAAAGACTAAAACAGCAACGATAAAGAATCAGGAAAACTGTCATAGACTAAATGCCATTCTCAGTTGCAGTAATATCCCTCTCTCTCATCTCTCACTTCAAATCATGCCAAGTATCAAAGAAGCATTTTTCTCACCCAAACAGAATATCATTTTCCTTAGAAAGGAACAGAGTCCAATGAATTAAACATTATCTTTCACAACAACAAAGGGATATTAGTATCCCCTCTTACTTTCTTCTTCAGCAGGGCAACATAGCGACTTCACCCCAGACAGACAATTGAAATAGCTCCCATAGGTATTTCCTACTCCACTCCTTCAGAGGGACCATATTAAAAATAAACTAATGCTGTAGGCAGCTTAAGAAAATTACTTCAGTGGTATTTATTGCTTTGATAGGGTCAGTGCTCAGTATGTGCATGTTGCTTTTTAAACATATGTTTCAGGCAAAGAATCAAAGCTAATTTCAGTGCGTGAAAAGCAAGAAGATTTCATTACTGATTGTGACTTTAACTTCAAAATGATAAGGATGCTGGATTTAGGTTCTCAAAACTGAATGTCCAAATGGGAATTTATGATGTAGAACTTCAGCTTTATCATCCATGGGCTTCAATACAGAAAGAAGAAAAAAATCTCTGCTAGTAGGAATCTCAGAGTTAACCTATAAGCCATCTGCGTATTTTTCCCATCTTCCCTAATTCTTCCTGCACCTATTTCCTCTCCATAACAGTTTCAGGATAGATTATCACTAGTGGTAGAAGTCAGAAGGTGTAAACCTAATATCCTAAAGATAGGTATCTAATTCAGGCTTAGACACCTAAAGTAACCCCGTTTTCCACAAGATACTTTTAGTACAGATTTACCTCTGAGGGCAAAACCAGCTTGTTCATTACTAAAGAAAAGACACCAAGATAGCTGTAGAAGTGTTTAAATGTATACTTTAACATATATAAGAATACATATACACATTCAGCTATTAATGCATGCATAAGTGTGTATACATGCTTATGTACACTGCTGAATCTCAACCTAAAAAAGTTTGCACAGTGGATAAGTACGACATTTTCACTTGGTGTCAAAGAAAAGTGCAAGATTCTGAAAATAATCAAGCCTCCTTTTTAGATGCTTTGGGTGCAGATACAGATGTGGAATGACTTTTTTGTTAGGCTTTGTCTAAGTCTGTTTAACAGCACCACACTCCCCAAGGTTCAAATGACACTTTTGAAGCAACTGAACTAGTAAATCATACCTCTTTATTATTATCTCAACAAGAATGATAACAACTTCCTCTACTTAGTGAAATACCCTTGGGAATTTCACCTGATTACAGAAGGATAACATATCTTTCATGACTTTAGCTGTCTGTCTACTGTTTCCATTGTACATTTGGTAGTCAGTCAAAAGACACAATCCACTGAAGGAAAATGTGTAGACAAGGGGTTAGGCATTTCAAGAGTGGAAAAAGGGGGGTAGAAATCGAAGGAATAAAGGGACGGATGACACAGTGCAATTGCTCAGCTTAGTAGCACAGCTGCTTAAACAACTGAATAGCAATCAATGGGTTAGTATTCAAACCAAGTTTAGATCACACTGAAATCTATTAGAATACTGCATATAATGAATGACTCTTACTTATTTGGTATTCTGTCTTGGAATTAATCAGCTCAGTTGTTATGCAGAAAAAAAAAAAAAAAAAAAAAAAAAAAAAAAAAAAAAAAAAAAAAAAAAAAAGAGAGAGAGCGAGAGAGAGAGAAAGAAAAAGAATCAGTTGGGTAGACAGGCCCAAAAACAAGAAAAACAACCACTTTGATTTCCCTGGTGGCTAGCGGCCTGGCGGTACTCAATAGCACGTGCTGAAATTGAACATGGTGAGAAACAATGTGTGCTAGAGGTATCTCAGCTGTTGGGGCAACAGTCTGGTTTGCGTGTTTATGCATCCTGCCCCATCCCCTCCCTTTCAGGCTCTCACACAGTACTCATAGGGCTGTACCATCTGCTGGAGCACAATTCAGAGGTAGCTTTAAAATTATGATAGCTCTGGGAAACTATAATCACTGGGTCATAGAAAACTGTACTGCAGCATATAAATAAGAGAATTGAAAATGCTGACCAGGGAATGTTTGTATTATGAAATGTATTTTCCTTTTTTCTGTACAAAATGTGTCTTGAAAATGTGTGGAATGCAGAAGGACAGAAAACCAGAAGGAAAGCGATACTGTCCCAGAAGCTGCACAAAAAAGGAGGTGGGTGGAGAAATGGTAAGCTGAAGTATTATTGACTGAGGAATGACAAAGGAAGAACTAATTCAACAGTTAGATCTATTTCACTTGGTGCAATGGAATGAGATCAAAGGCTTACTTTCACATTAGCGTAGAATAATGCATACTCCATAAATGATGCAAAGCTAGGCCACATTCCCAAGATGTGACAATGCCTCAAGACACCCCTCTGCTAAGTCCAGGTCAAGACAACAGGCATATGAGAATCTTTTTCAAATGCTTATGGTTAAACCACTGGGCATGGAGGCAGAAAACATTTAGGACAGGCATGATATCATCCATTGGGTCCTACTTTCCCATAAATGGCACTGCAAATTCATTCATTTGCAGGTTTTTTCCCAGTTGCTGCTAATCTTTCAAAACACCTAAACTGTCCACTCAAGCACAAAGACAAGCCGAGACTAAGAAACTGGATTTTTTTTTTCTTGTAAGACAAGTATCAGTGAGGAAAACACAGAAAATAGTACAGATGATGAAATTCCAGAGATGTGGCTCAGTCCCACCTCGAGCAGCTCATCTGGGATAGTGCCTTTAATGACTGAAGAACGTAAAATGGTTCTTAAAACACTAGGTTTAATTTTTTGTAAGATACATTTGTCAAAGCCACCTAAAGATTCAGATCAGTGACGGCTTTACCTTGGTTCCTGGGCGATCCAGGTGTTGTGGATACCTTAAATAAAACTCTGTCAGGACACATCTGTATCTAAATACCTTTAGGAAATCTTAACCTCTGGGACTCTGTTTTTCCGTTAGTTAAATGGAGATGAATAATTATTTTCCCTCACCTTTCACGGTTTGGTTAGTGCAGGGATGCGTTGCCATACCAACAGCAATACATCCTAGCAGTAGGACAGGGCTGGAAGTGTGGAGGTGCAGACAGCCCAGACCAAGCAAAAAAAAAAAAAAAATCATCTTCTAGATGTCTCCCCTCCATCCCTCCTACCCTTCCTCCCTCTGTCTCCCAAGAAGAGAAGCATTTTCTCTTTGTGAGAGAACACAAAGGGGAAGAAAGAAAAGGAATTGTCCATCAAACTAGGCTGAGCCTCGGGGGTGATCAGCAGAGGATGCCACAGCCTATGAGAGCGAGGTGCACCGAGGGCTGATTTTAAAAGGACAGCTCAACCCCAGCTATACTGACCTGCCTCTGGTGCTCCCCAAGCTTGTGAGGAACATGTGGCACTGAAAGAGTGACTGAGGTCTTCCTGTGTTTTGCTTTCCCAGGCCAGGCACAGCTTCCAAGGGATGGGAAATCAAGTACTCCGCTATTCAGGGGTCGCCGCCAGCCCGGTGCAGATGCCCCAGCTGCGCTGCGAGCAGCCAAGCAAGCAGCGGGCACTGCCGATCTCGTGGGTTTTCAGGGTCTTTCCCTTCTTGCCAAAAACAGCTGATCCATAAAAGTTATTGCAGGGAAGATGTAACAGACATATTCATTCCCTGCCAGAGACTGTAAATCTTCCATATGCAAACAGGGGCTCGAGCCAGTACTGGGGAGAAATAACCCATATATCCAATGCCAAACCTGTGTCCCCAGACACAGACACCCAAACACCCAGACACCCCAACCCAGGCACCTTTCTCAAGACACCCAAAACAAAAAATGGCAATCGGCACTGCAAGCAAGCTTAATGAGAGGAGGCTGGAAAGAATATGAGAGCCACAGAAGGACTCAACTAAGGGCAGATAAAATAAAACTCTGTTTATATTTATCTATATGTGTTTGTGTGTGTGTGTGCGCGTGTATGTACAATAATCAGTGGTGTAGAATAAATAAAACAGGAATTTCCACTCACCTTTTCTCATATTATTAATGTAACCTAAAATGGAGCAACTCAAATCCACTACAAACTACCACACAGCATATCCATAAAGTACTTCAGACCACATAATCCCACTGGGAATACATGGTCTACCATGCTCAACAGCAGAATCAGAGATCTTCGACAATCTAGAAACACAAATATCTAATAGAAGTAAACCAGCCCCAGGGAACTGCAAAATTCCTTGGAGTCCAGGAAGATAGGAAAACGCCCATTCATCAGAGACAATAACAAATCATCTGTGAAATGAGGAATCTTCGAGTAAAAGCCGAGGCAGTTTACATCAAGAGGTGCTGACACGCATTTACCATAAGAAAGATCAGGTCTTAATGGGAATGAGCCTGTATTGACCTTGGAGACAGAGATACCAAACCAAGGAAGCATGGAAAAGTAAAGTGAGAAGAAAAAAAAGGAAATGGGTGATATCGAGACTATTCCTGCAATTTAGGGTCTGCCCCTACCCCTGATAGACCTTTCAGTGATTTTTCACTGATAAGTAAAACCATAAACACTGCCCAGCAGGGGAGCAGTACATCTTGGTCTGCAGGAGGCTGGTGAACTGAACTCCTTCAGAAGTCAATTCAAATGGATGGGAAAGCCAACCACCTCCTAGAATCAGCCAAGTGCCCACTGGGGGTGTGTAGCACCACTGCTATGCTACAGCATGAGGGCATTTTTACAGTATGGCAGTGGGGTCCCCTACACTGTAAGAGGATTCCTGCAGGCAATTGCTCATAGAACACCTAGGGATCATTATCTGCTTTGATCTAAGCCCAGCTGCATAAGCCAGTGTTGAAATGTCCCCCTCCTGCTCATTAAAGGCCAAAAGCCATGCTCTGGATGTGACAGACCACTCCAAGAAACAATGTCCTCTCTAGGCTGACAGCCTCAATCTATGCTCAAATAGCATCCAGGGGCCACCAGACCCCACCAGACCAACATTCCTATTCAAAGATAATCTCCTGGTCATGTCACCACAGCAGACACAGTTCTCCATTCTCAGCTCACAGCCCTTTCTCTTCAGCTCCCTATGAACCCTAGCTCTAACCCTGCACTCACCTGACAAGTCACCTTCTTCTATTTTCTTTCATTTTTGATTAATAAGACCAAGCTGGAGTATTTTTCCATCTTCCCTCCCCTGGCCCCCACTCCCTTTAGTTCCCTGATCATTAGACTACAATTATAACAGGGAGTGAAAGAATTTGACATAGCTAGTGTAGTGAAGGTTGGGTGCACAGAGAAATAAAGTTATATGGCTAAGTACCTTTCTGGACTGGACATCTATTGATGCTTGCTCTCTGAAGACTTACACCTCCATCAAAACTACCTGGATGAGTAAACATCCACCTCTGGGGAACATCAAGAGCTCTGATACAATGAACCAGCTTAGCAACTCCTTTGAGGTATTTTATTACAATGGTTGCACCTATTTTAGAAACTAACCTTGAACCATGAAGTTTGAGTGTACAGGAACATAGCCAATCACTTCCAAAAATTTTTTATGAATATGGAAAAAAAGCTGTTTTTTTTAAACTATGCTGCTAGCCAAGGAGATTGTAGAGATGAATTAGATGACCAGGCATAGACCCTTGATGCTCTTGCTGGAGCTATGTTCAAGCAAAATCCTGTTTCATCAGAAATAATGAAATAGACATCTATGACAGCATCTGAAGTACATGACAGTACTTCAACAAGAGAAAATGTATTTAGGGTGCATGAGTTTTATTACGGGAAGAGGCACCCACTGAGAGGTAGAAGAATGTGGAGGCCTCAAAGAGGGGGAAAGAAGTATGAGAAAGAAGAGCAGTATCCAGCCACACTGACAAAATGGAGAAGCACTGCTACGGGTCACACTGTTTGTAATCATACCAGCCTGATAGATTTTATTTCTGTGGAGGAATTATACTATGAGCACAGCTGCTGCTCCCTGGTCTTCAAAAATTTAATTGTTAAGTCAAAATGAGGGGAAGTAAAATCTTGTTATAACAAATGAAAATGAAATATTCTTGATCAAGCACCATTAGAATAAGACATAAGTGGTTACACAACAGCCTGAGCTACATCAGAACAACTTTCCCTTCCATTTTTTTCTCTCCCTTCATCAGTGTTGGTTTAGGAAATTATAGGAAGTTAGTCCAAAAGTAGTATTAACTCCTGATTTGTAATGATGCAAAAAATAAAACAGATTAATACTTTTTCTTTAGCTATATGTTTAAATACCAATAAAAGTTTAAGGATGTACACTAGATAATTACTTCCTTGGTAAGTTCATTAGACTCCCTATGCTTTTATGCCACAGGACAAACACCCAAGAAAGTTTATATAGCCAAACAGTTTCTGATATAAAAGCTCAATTTCCTCTACCTTTTACAAGTACAAAATGTCCTCAGGGAGCAAAAAACCAGCAACTATTCTGCCAAAACCAAATAAGACGGGAATTGGTTCCTTAGCAGTCTTATCTTCCTCACTCTCTCAAAGGCATGCCAGAGGAACACAACACAGGAAAAGGCCACACATCCATATCTACTAGTTACAACTCAACGCCAGAGCCCATCCTCACTTCTTCAAACATCCTGGAAATGCTGTTTCTGCTTAATGCTGAGTGGTCTGATTACCTTTACAATGCCCTGGCTAGCTTTGTCTCCTTTATGACTCCATCACTATCAGCAGTAAGTGTTTTCTACAGTATAAAGGGCCAACCTGCAGCCTTCTTGCTCCAGATATAGGTTTAATTGGTCCAGCAGAGCATAACCCAGGTCATCCAATACTGCAACCATATTAGCCTCTTCTTGAAAGAAATGCTCCTGAATTTGGTTCTCAGATTATGCCTCCTCCATACGCACTCACTTTGCTTTTCTATAGCCCCAGTGAGAAGGATCTCAGCACAACATAAAATTCTTCATGAGGTGCTAAGCCCTGCTTCTCACTTTGTATTTATCCCTTGAAGTAAGACATCCCATTGGCTGGCCTGACTTTTCCACTGGATGTGGTAGTGACTTGGAAGCATCCTTGGCCTTTCTAGACCTCTGGCAAACATATTCTGCCCCACACAGAATGCTTTATTGATTTATATTTGTCTGCATTATCTGCTTGGGTTATTTGCTGGCTCACTGATAGAAAAGGTCAAAATCATGCTGGATCTCTCTATACTGATGCTACAGAAAAAGTTATTAGTATCAGTGGAAGATCTTTCCTTCTACTGGTCTCAGTTAAATTGGTTAGGGTCACATCCCAAGCTGAAGAGGCATATAACTCAACACTGAATCAAAACCACTTTTGAAATAAGAGGCTGTCTCAATAAAAATCCCCATCTGATGAGAAGCCATAGCAAGAGATCTTCTCAGATGTTCCCACATGGAGACAAAGGGTATTCACCTCCTGAAGAGGAAAGAAAACAAAGTTGCAAATCTTATCAACAACTTCTTAGTTACCATCTTACAGTCATACCTGTAAAAGCTGAGTTCTACTTCTTTGAGATGCAGTGTGATAATATTAGCTCTTCACAAAGGCCAATCTTGCAGATACATGGTAAGCTCCTACAAAAACCTGGATGGTCTGGTCCCTCAGGAGGTGCCTACTTCCTGCACAGATTGTCTTAGCAGTTTGCACAGAAATTTCAACAAAGGGCAAACTCCAAGTTAGGAAGAACTCAGCATGCACAAACTCCCCGGGCTGAGCACCAAGCCTGGAAACACCCTGCGTGAGGAACACCACTCAGTTCCTCCAGCAGTTGTGCACAGGTAGCAGTATCTTGGCTCCATCTTTCTGTTACCAGCCTCAGATTAGGTGTCTGAAACTGACCCACTCCTTCTTCTTCAGCTATGGGCTGTATTTGGTTCAACAGCAGGTGAGTCTCACCTCTGCTTTACACCCAGGCAAGATTTATAGTTGAATCCTCCAAGTGTCTTTCTAGACTACTGGCATCTTTTGCAGCATTTCTGCATGTAGCAGGCTGGCACTAAAATCTCCATTACGTAGTATACTTTGGACACCCTTCATGGTAGACTTCTTGCATTTAGAAGAATTACAGCATCTGAAACTTCTACACTCCATTCTGCCAAGACATCTCAAAGTACTTCAAAGAACTATTAGAACGCAGTTCACTTATCCAACGTTAATAATTAACTGGCATCACAAAAAATCCAGCAAAAAACCACACATACATATATTTAAATAAATTGGTATGTATGTATATATACATATAATACTTAGTACATATAAATAAACTTCAGGCTGATGTGGCTGGACAGAGGGTTCTCAAAAGCAAAGAGGCTATTTGCTTTTGCAGGGAGAAATGTGCCCTAATTAAATGCATGACCACTCAAAGTTTTCACAACAGAAGAGTAAATTGAATGTTCTCCCCCTGTGAAGCACTGACTTCTGAGATGCCATCTACATTCCATTTCACCAGTGCAAATATTACTATTGACTTCAGCAGGATCTGAAACCAGCCTAAGCCTCTCTTAAAACCAGCTCTTGGAAAACAGCTTTTACACCTGAGCCAAGTTCCAGCTGCTTAGTCTTAGACTCCTAGACAATTATCTGGGAACTTGTTTTAAACTGGTCTTTTTTAAAAGTGCTGAGCACTTTCAGGGCTAGGGAGCAATTGAGAGCAATGCACATGCTCTTGAAAATTTCAGTTCCTATAAGTAGCCCAAAACTTGACTGGTTCTGCATGTACCTGGACCCAGGTTACCTCAGGCTTAAATGGCCAGGCCCCAGAATGCTGCTAGGCAGAGCTGCACTGTAGTAGCTGTTGGCTGGAAGAATGTACCACAAAGAGAAGCATTGTTCTCACATGGACAGAGGTGGGCAATTCAATTTTCATTTGCCCTTCTTCCACACAACAGAAATCCAGCCTGCTCTTAATTCTTAATTTTGTGTTACCACAGCTAATAGGAGAATCAGGACAAAAAGCCAGGCTGGATCTTGGCTTCACCAGATAAAAGGTAAGTGTGCTAGGAATACAGGCATATTTACAATTCACTTCTGATAACTTCAGTGATGTATTTGTAGCACTTGCACAAATATACATCCTCCCTCCTCAGACTGCTTCTAGCTGGTCCATATAATGTATGCAGAAGGCTTGGTTCTCAAAAAACAGAAACAGAAAGGAAGATTTACTGTGAGAATTTTTTTATTTCTGTGAATATTAATAACTTCAGCTTTGATAGTGAAGTGATACAAGTAAAAAAGCCAAGAAATGCTTCAGGGCTCCACACAGATGACTATTGTAGCAAAGACATTTGCTGGAGATAACACTGCTTAAGCTCAGAATCATTATACAGTACACAGTTAACTCCAATCAACCTCCTGGCTCCCCAAGATTTAAACAGAATTAACGTAATATCCCAGCTGAAGCTGGGACTCAGCAACTCAGAAAATAAAAGTGGCAAATTAAAGCAAGTTCCATATGTGTTTTAATCTTAAATGGCGAAAAGAAAACCATTATGCCAGATGATAGGAGAGAAATACAGTCCCAATACACTGTTCATCTCCTTAACATCTTTAAATAACATTTGGTACATTTTACAGTAAGAAAAGTATTGGGATTGCCCTAAAAATTCCCATGGGTAAGATAGAAGTCATAATCTTTTAGCCTGGAAAGTCAGAATAGATTTTGGACCAACTAATACGTGTCACCTGAATATGCTGATGATTTGGTCATCTTAATAAATTTCCATAACATGACAAAAATCTTCACATTTCAAATAGAATAAAAATATCTTCTCTGGGAAATGTTCAGCTACTAGTCCAAGGGAAAACTTGTGTTGCTCCACCAACACATTTCTCCTAATCTTATTTATGTTATAATATTTTAAGGCTCCATGAAGGTCACAGTTCTTGAAGACAGCCCTTGCAAAACAGTAGCTTGCAGGATAAATAGACAAAGGAAATACTATCATCACCTTTTGAAAAGATAAGGGACTAAGGCATGCAGGAGCTGAGAGACACACAAGGGCATCCAGATGAACAGTGGAAGAGTTGCACATGACTGCATGTGCCAGTCTTCATCCATTGACTTCACTGCATACTTACACTACAGGTGGGTAGATGACCATTGATTTAACTGGGAAAGAAGAAAGGTCACAGAAGTGCCAACAACTGACTGTGGATTAGTCATTGGTGTGGTATGTGCCTTCTGCAGAAAGTACTGATGGATAGATAATTGAAGATGGATGGTCAAACTGTTCACTAAACACAGATTGTTGCACCTAGCTGGAAGGACAGGTGCAAACACTAATGGAATAAAAGCAATACCATAAATTGCCTTAAACAAATAGTGAAATAAAAATTAAAAATAATAAGAAAAAAATGTAAAATAAAAAACAAAACAAACAAAAAAAGAAACAACACCTTGGCTACAATTGCTAAACTTCCTTCCACTGTAAAAAACCAGGTCTAATTACCATTAAAAGGTGTGCTATTAAATACAGTTGTGCCTATTCTCTCCTTCTGCATACACTTTTACCTTCACCACCATCATCAGTATCAGAGGTCACTCTCTCTGATTTTACATTACCACATTTCCTTCTCCTGATAATTTACTGTAACAGAAGCTGCAGTAGGGTTTTCATCAGTAAAGAGGCTTGAGTTATGCACCTCTGGGAACTGATGCATATTTACAATATCATCAGGAAAGTTCAGCCACTACGTTGGTTTGGGCAGTTCTTCTCTGACAGCCCTAAACTAATCAAACAGCACTGCTTAAATCTTCAAAACACAAGCATCTTTCAAGTTTTACTTAATCTGTAATTTCTAGGGAGGTTTTTAAAAAGGGAAGAAGAAATAGTCCTAAAAATGAAAAATGCTTTGGAAACTTCTAAGTATATAAACCTCTGCATTACAAGGAATAAAATGCTAACAAAATGTGAGATGTAGCATGAAGAAGGATCACACAATGGTAGAATGAGACGGGTAAGAATCATAGAGAGAACACTTTCACTTTTCACTTTGAAAAGAATTACAGCTTACAGGTAAAACTCCACTAGCTTGTACTAGTATTAAATTAATTTTGACCTAGTTTTTTTTTTTTTATTTTACATTATAATATATAATATGAAATTAAAAAGTCTGAACACAAGTTTTTATCCTGCCTTTTGAATATTCGATATATTTGATATATTTCATACTGACAACATGAGGACATTTTGATATTTGTCAGAAGGCTTTAATTTGTTCTTCTTCCACCATCTTAAAACAAAACCGGATGAACATATCAAGACTTCAAGACAGATGAAAGATATTATGATGTTACAGTAAGTTCTCCAAAAGTGATCCTGTGAATCACTTTAACAAGTGATCCAGATCTTAACAGATATATCACATTGATTATGTTTATATGCACTGCTTGAAATCAACGTTCTTATATGAAAAATTAAACAATATTACAGGTAAAGAAGACCATGCCCCAGCTAAATCTTGAATTATTTCTATGGAAGAGCCCGAAAACTCTACCCAGTTCTATAATAAAGTTGAGCAGCAGCACAGTTGTGAAACTCCATCCTTGACATGTACATGCAACAAGGGATTCCACCACTAAACTGCATCTCCCATAAAAAAGAAGCAGGACAAATTATGTAAGTAGGCTTAGCCTAAAGAATTACATCTTCTGAGACACCAAAGACTGAATAAGAGAATGGATGAAGAAAGTATATCAAGTCATTAGGATCACATGGAACAGAGCAGAAACAGAAATGACACTTAGAAAAATTATAGTCTTACCTACAAATGGCGTTTGCATTACAAAGCTCATTGTATGGTTGACCTCTTTGGGTAGTGGCAGTCGTTCTTTTAAGACTTTGGTACAGTAGGTTTCTCTGATAAAACCAGATGGAATTTTTTTCTTCTTTAAATAATATGGGAAAAAAGAACACATTCTGTGCGTGAAAAGAGTATTAAAAAGTATTTGTAAATAAATATTCCACAGGACAATGCAAAATCAGTACCACGTCTTCAGGATCCAATGCTTCAACTGGTAGAATTAAAAATAAGTAACAAGGAACAGATAAAGCACAGCTGAACATGCTCCTGGCCTGGTCCATATTTGCATTATATCAGCTCTCCTCAGTCTCAACTTCATGCTTGTTTTACCTCAAGCAGGCCATCAGTTCCTCTCAGGCAGACTTTGAGAGACAATCTTACATTCCAAATTGCTTCTTTCTGGTGAGCATTCCATCCTCCCAGCTGAAATTCCTTTGCATCCCAGACAGTGATTCTTTAAGTGGAGAAAACAGTCAGTCCTTCTGGTCAAGTGAAGAAATTCACAGAATCCCAGACAGACTTCTCCTTTCTGTGCTCCATTGCCTACACCTGAGTTAAATATCTCTAAGTGAGTCCCATCTCTAAGCTTTGGCACGATTTCCACCTCCAGCAATTAGTGCTCAATGAAAAAACAGTAGACACAACAACTCCCTACCAAGATTTGAGACCATCTGTTAGCGTAAGCTTTCTAGAGTGACCAATCTACTTCATACCAATACTGTAGTATGCATCTGTTAAAGAAATACTTACCTGCACAGGCTTTGGATGGACTTCTGAGGTGGGGAAAAGATGAAAAAAAAAAAAACCAAAACAAACAGTGGTTTGTTACTTTACAATTTATCTCTTGCCCAAGCACAAGTAAATAAATCTCACCAAGACACAAGAAGGTGGAGTTACACTGAGGAATGCCTTCAGCTTGTCTTGGGTAGGCAGCTAAGAATTATTAGAATGCTTCAATTTAACTATTTCTTGATGACTTGCAAATGCACCCCACCCTTCATTTTACCTAAGATTGTGTCAAGCTACTACACACAGACCAGCAGCAGGGAAAAGAGGGATTTGTTGACAATACATTTGGAAAAAAAACACCAGCACTGTTGTGTGTCAATACTCATCCAAATGTGCCCATTTGATATTTTACTGACAGAACTGAAAATATATTTGAATTTCAAACTTGTCAAGATGGCTAGGATGCAAGGATTATTTTCCCCTGAGGGCAGATAAACAAGATGAATGGGCTAAACTCTGAATCGCCTAATGATCAAAATGCAAGGTAAGCTGTCATAGAGAGGGCTCTTCTCATCCTTGCTGACAGCATGAATTCTGCTGAATTATTTCTAGTCTTCCTGATTAATAGGCCCGGTGACTAATTAGTTCAAGAATCTTGGTCATAAACGGCACTTTGATAGCCACCTAATGTTCACTTTGAGAGAAAGACCCCTCTGATGTCAGCTGGAGATGTGTTCTACAACAAAACCTGTCCCTGCACAACCCCGCAGCTGGCAATTGGTGCACAGATGCAGCGTGGCCTTTACAGTGTAGCCACAGCCCTGGCTGGGACCTCAGATCCACACTGCCCCACTGGGCAGGGAAAAGCAGGGCTGCACCCAGCCCTTGTCCTCAGGCTGAGAGTGGTCTGTTCCCTGGCCCTGCGCCATTCCTGCAAACATGTTTATGTATAGCAGAACACCTTCCACTGGAGGGTCAATCAGAATGGTAATATTCTCTCTCCTCAGGAGTGACATCAGTGCACCCTGGAAGAGATGTAATACACTCCCATACATGCCAGGCACACCCCAAGACATACACTGCTGCTCTGTATGATATTGCTGCTCCTGGAGGGAATCAGCCCAGCCAGTCTCCACCAACCAAGAATTCAGGGATGACCACTAGAATGCACTCTAGCAGAACCACACCACCCTCTGACTAGACAAATGCAATGACATCAGACTCAGACAAGTGTCTCCATGTCAAACTGCCCAAGATATACTTGGTTGTACTAGAAGTTAGGTTCTTTCACTAGTACCTCATTAGAAGGAGAATTATTTCACGGCTTCATGCTATTACTCACAGTTTCTTCTATCATCCTTAAATGGAAGAGCTAGAATTGATCGACTTAGTCATTACATCAGAACAACGTCATACACATCTTTTTAGATTCCACTGTTCTTTGAAAATGCTCCAAGCTACCAAATTTCAGGGCCTGTACCTATGGCAAAGGACACATAGGTGTTTGATTTATAACTCTCCCAGACCCCCAGTAACACATTGATAACCCATTACAACATTTAGGGATTTTGCTTGCTGGCAAGGGGTTCACTTCCAAGGTGTACTGACATACAACAATGTTAAGAACTTGCTCTACTACAACTGAGAAATTGTGTTCCTTGAATTGTCTAGCCTGATGTAAAAGAGACAGTGTAACTGACCATAACCACTTTCTGAGCTCTTCCTCTCTCTCATTTGCTTGGTGTCCCCCAGTCCACTCATTCTGACTTGTGGCCAAGTTTGTGAACGTATAAGAAGTTCTTAGGATGTCTCCTGTGGTACCAGGGCTGCCATACCCAGGAGGACTTCTGTGTCCCAAGCAAAATGTATTACTTGGGAAGAGTGTCAGGAGTGACTCCTACACACACTACAGACTACATCCACTTTGGGATCCAATATGTACTGCCACACAGATTTATTTTCTCCCAGGATAAAACAACCATGGATGCCATACCCTGCAGAGTCATACAATGGGCAAGACATAGGAACGGCATCTTAAAAATTCTGTGCAATCAATTGTCTTTCTCTGATTAACATGGTTATGTTGAAATTGGCTATATAAAGTGGAAAGGCCTTGTGTGTTTTCCCACCCCTGTAGAAGAGGATCCATATACATAACTCACCTGTAGCTGAGGCCCAGCACAGGGCCCTTCATATTTGTCTCTTCCTGAGTTAGCAGAAGAGCAGACCAAAATCTGGGCGAGGTTCACATTCTGTGGTGCTCCTTCTCCACACAAGGATCCATCCACTGGGGACCACTGGAATAGCAGTTCCTGCCAAGAAAGACAGATGCACACACTGGGGGTGCAGGCTGTCCTGATCTTTAACTTGGTAGTCACACAGGCACTGATAAATCTAAGCCATTGGAAGACTTCTCTACCACCTTATCACAAGCTTTGTATATCTATGCCAAGATTTGAACCCCTGATCTCAGCGGTGCTTTCAAAAGGGCAAATGCAAAAATTCTCCATCTTGCATACAAGTTGCCCCTTCTTCCTCTTCTGCTCCGATGACAAAAATACAAGCTCAGCCTACACAACAAAAACCACAGCTGTCAAAAACACTACTCTCCAAACAGCCTATATGACTGTGATCTTCCATTTTCCTCCACCTGTAGAAAGAAAAACCTCTGCCTGAATATTCCGTACAGAATGCTGTAAACCACAAATGAAAAGGAAAGGACATCAGCTGTACCATCTCCACTACAGCAGCTCTACCAGGTTTTGCTTTTGCAGTTTTCTGTCCTGTGGTGGCCCAGTACATTTGAATAGTTGCATCAGGTCTTGATACCAAATTTCATGCAAGTTAACTTCCTTCTTGTGGTCTCTGAGACTTGGACCACACAAAGTTTGAAGAGAGGAACCATCCTGACAGCCTAGGGAGAGACCACAGAATAACTAGGTATGTCCAGGTGATCTACAAAAAGGGCAGCCTGTGATAAAAGACTGGAGTCCTTCTACTAGCTAGCCAAAAAAATGTCTGCACTTACAAAACCAAAGCAAAACTCAAACTAAGGGTGCTTTCCAGCATTCAAATCTGGGTAGATAACTTTGCAACCATGCTGAAGAGTAGTATTGGTGTAACTCCTTACAGACTGGCAAATATACATTATTCGGCTCTGTTCTGTTCTGATTACTTGTTCAGCTCTGCAGCTGTATTGCAAAGGTAAACTGGTTTCTACCCATAATCATGTTGTCTCTGAGCAGCAATCCATGTGTCTCTCATTTATAGTATTGTCTAGTGGTGTATCTTCTTACCCAGGTGACACTCCCTTCAGATACTATTTTAATATTATTGAAGACAGACGAAATCCAAGATTTTCCTAAGCAAAATTAAAAGACCTATTTAAAGACAAAGATGCAGCGAGGCTGAAGCTAATACAGCAAAGATTTCTCAGGAGGGTCCCTACATGGATAAATTACTGAGAAAGAAGAAAATTCACCAGAAAGCTCTACCAAATAAAATGAACAATAGCAGCCTCTAGTTAGGACACTGTAGTAAGGGATATATGCATAGAACAGAATGTTGGTATTGTAAATTTCATTCCTAAGAGACTTCAGTCAACTAGTGACAGATTTAAGTTTGACTCTAGTCTTTGATAAAAATATATGATGCTCAATTTAGAAACCTCTCAGAAGCCTGAAGCTTGTGCTGTTTTTCAGCACACGGAGGACAGAAGGCTACATGTTGGTGATATTTAAGCAATCTTAAGACCTTCTACTCTCATGTGACAATACCTCATGAGATGAAGCTTCCAGGAAACAATCAAAAAGGCAACAGAAACTCAAAAAGTCCAGCGCTATGATCTAGGAATCTATGCACCAAGGATCAATTTTACACATTGCAAACTCTTATGAAAATGGGTACTATTGGCCCTCTCTTTGAATAAATAATTATCCGTGTCACTCAGACAGAGTGCCTTGCAGAAAGAAATGGCTCTTGTTGAGATGAACAAGTTTTTCAAGTTTAACAAACAGATCAGTTCCTGAGGGTATATGGATTGTCCTGTTAACTAAACAAGAGTCCCCTTGACAAAGAAGACCTACTGTTATAAAAATATGCTGGTTCTCACTGCCCATTTTGGATTAAGAAGGAAAAGGTAGAAGCAAAAACTTACTTCAGGATTATGACAGAGATTCAAGATTCTGAAGAAGTTTGCACGTGTAAGTATACTGAGGAAGAGGAAAGATCCAGGACTGATTAAAAAGCTCTGATCAAAGCCCAAAGACCACTCAAGAGCAACGTCAAAAGAGAAGAATAGTTAAGTGTATCCATCTATTTCATGGTTCAGTCTCAACCTGTATATTGCTTCTTGGACTACCTGATGAAGAGAGTAATGAAGAGAGTAAAAGGCTTTTGGATGCCTACTTTTTACAAGAATGAAAAGGCAAACAGTAATAAAAACCACGTACAAAGACAGAGCACCTTAGATGCCTCCAGATGCCAGCCCTGAACCAAAGGTCAATGGGGCTTCTGGCCCTAGATTTGAGCAAGGAGTGGACTGATTGCCTGCATGAAGAAAGTATAAGGGAAACTATAGTGTCTACAACCTGGTGAAAGTGAGGAAAACTTCACAAAACAGTGCCCCAAGCTTGTTATCTCAAATGACAGCACAGTTATTTTGCACCTAACAGACATAGAAGGGCTTCAGGAGGGCCAGCAGGCTAAGGCACAGCAGCTCAGCAGGAGTGTGACACCCTTCCCTCAGCAACAAGACAGATCCTAGCAAATTCAGGACAAAACCTGTCTGGCAGGAAATACACAACATGTAGTGCAGCTAGGATCTTCTGCCATATAGTCCCCCAAAACCACAGCATGCCTATTCTCCCTTTTTTTCACCAGCATGACTTCTCACAGAACAAAGTCAAGATTACAAGCACAGTCCACAGACTAGATCCTTGGTTGCCAGAGCCACTGGTACCTAGCAGATAACCTCGTGTTCCAAAATTTCATGTTTCCGCTGAGACATTCATATCCCCAGAGACATTCCCTAACTGCAAGACAGAACTGCCTGAAGATGAAATGAGCACATGGGCAAAAGCATCTCAGCCTGTGCTCCATGAAGCCTTCTACCACCCTTGACACTGCCAGCACACATAAACAGTACAGGGATCAATTTGGAAGTAAGTTTGAAACCCTACACCAAGAAGCTTATAACTTTTCTCTTTGAAAGAAAACATACATAGCTGAACACAACGACTACTAATCACATCATTTAATGTACTTCTAGAAGACAGCAGAGTGATAAAGGGCAGCATGAAAAAAAAACAGAGTAAGAAAAGCCTCATCCTGCCCTTCATTTGTCCTGTCTCTGTTGAATGCAAACTCTCAGGTACAGAGGATATCTAAGAGTCTCCATCTCTACAGCACCTTGTGCAACACTGAAATTGCAATCAGAGCTTCTAGGCATTCAAGCAAGCCATGCAATTCATACAAAGTGATAAACACATGAAATATAAATTATTATTTCCACCGAAATTTCATGGAGGGAGGTGGGGATATTTTAAAAGAACCATATGTATTCAGCCATCAACACTAATAACTCATCTACAGTGAACTTTCTTCACTTTAAACACATTAAAATTAATTTTAAAAAAATGCTAGATAGATCGTGTGTAGTTTATGATATAACACATAGACTGGTCAAAACACCGGAAAAGAATACATCAACTTGTGTCACAACTACCACAAAGTCACTAAATTTTCAGAGGATGGGTACTCATTCTTTCAAAAAGTAGAGTCCTTAAAAAAATTTTGAGTATTTTTAGACCAAGGTATCTTCACATCAGTAGTCTCTATTGAAGGTATTTTAGAAATCTGATTTTCAGTTCTTGTGCACCAGCAGTATGGAGAAGACCTAAAGCATCCCTTGATTAATGTACAGCCTCAGGATTATTTCTACTTATGTACAACTATTTTTGGAAAACTTCATGCAATACACATATCATTGCTTTTATTTATCTACAGCTTGTTCTAAGTACGTACCAAGGACTGGCAGCTCTTAATATTTACCAACCAAAGAACCATCCTGCCAGCAAAAGTTGCAGGAACTTCTAGAAGGCGTAGCTGATGAAACATCCTCTGATGAAATATGGGCTGATAATCATGGAGAGGGGCACTTGATCTTTTGGGCAAAAACAGGAAGATGAAGTTGGTGCACTGTGGAAATGTTTTTGGAAGAAGTAAAGCAGAATTTCCCAAAGGGGACACTTTACCACTTGGAGTCATTATAGGAAGGTTTTCCAAAAGTAACACACTTTTGTCTGCTGTTTTTGCATCAAATTTAACTCTGAAATCACGGGACAATACAGCCTGATCAGTCCTATGAAGGAGTGCAAACTAAATAACGCCACAGTATTCCAGAGGCTACAAGAGTGAGACTTAACAAGCTTTCTAGACTTCAGGAATATGAGGACTAGGGAAACAATATTGCATCAAAATTCTTTCTTCAAATCGTCTTAATCCAAACCACATTTGTGTTTATGGAGACTTCACAAGACAATAATGCAGCTATAATCCAAGATAAATGTAGCCAGAGAAGCCACTGAGTGGGATATCAAGATCTACCCATCCAAAAGGAAAGAAAGAAAACTCAACAGAGGCCTCTGTCTTATTTCTTTCCTTTTCCTCTGTCAGTAGGTGACCATCCTAGGGAGGAGGTTCAAGCGCTGGTGGTGCCACCACCAGGACCCTGCTTAACAGATGGTCAGAAATTGTAGTAAGAGGGGGAGGCAGTGGCAGTATCCTTGCCTGAACTATGTCTCTTTAACAAATCAGCAGACAGATTAGGTCTCAAGCACTATCCAGCCATTGCCTCTCATCAGCATAAAAAAAGAACTATTGCAATGATAAAAACCTCAGTATCTTTTAATGTAGTGAGAAGCAGGCTTGTACAACTGACCCGTGATTATATACTCTTCCAGGTGTCTATTAGAGAAAGAAACACACAGAAAATTGCCTTACATACAGGAAGACAGAAAAAAATTTAAAAATCATGTATGTATATAAAACAAAAGACACACCATTTACATATGAA